>NW_023270314.1:20121343-20479504 GCF_011800145.1 Mirounga leonina | reverse complement strand
AAGAAAGAAAGAAAGAAAGAAAGAAAGAAAGAAAGAAAGAAAGAAAGGAAGAAAGAAAGAAGAGAAAGAGAAAGAAAGAAAAGAAAGAAAGAAAGAAAAAAGAAAGAAAGAAAGAGGAAGAGAGGAAGGATATGAATAAGATGGTCACAGTCAATACTTTGGTGTGCATCCTTTCTGATCTATGTCTGCTCTTATCACATACTATGTAAATGTATATGTATATATGTATATGTAACTATCAAGGAAGGAATGCAAATACTTAGATCTACTGTTCTGTAATGTGCTTCTTTTAATTTTATAAACTTCTTTTGGGTGGGCTCAAAATGCTATATATTGCTTGATGGGATTAGATTGGAAAACATAGCTTGATCCCGTAGGCAAAAAAGCTTCCTACTCATCTGCTTCTCCAGATTTAAATTGTCCCAAGGGTGCAGACCGCATATCACAGAGAGGAGACAAATGACATCATCATCATGAACCACAGTTTAATTGATATGCCTCAGCATCACAATTTTTCATCCTTACACATTATTTCATTTTAGGGAGAATCTTTTTTGAGTTCAAGAAACAGTCTTGCTTGAGAGTCCTCCATGAAAAGGTGTTATATCGTCATGCTATATATGTGGGCTGGTGCTGTACCTAGAAAGCCACTGCCATATAAGGCAGCCCTAGAATGGCTTCTCTCTCTACATCTATTTTATTCTTTCTCTCACTCTCTTTTATGAACACTTTTCTCTATTTCCTGGTGATTCTCATCTCTGTTATGTGGTGGCTTTCTCTGTCCTTATATATACATCATGGCAACCCCTTATCCATCTTTTTGGCTCCTGTCCCTGTAACTAACAGCTCCACTCTCTTGGTTTCCTGTTGTCTCTGCCCATCATTTTATGCCTGATCAATCGGACCTCTGTCCAGAGTCTATGGATTACTCACCCTTGGGACAGCTCAGCTCTTGGTCCATTCCATTAAATGGTGGTAGGGCGAGGTCTGGTTTGTCTGGTAGAAAAGTTGGCCTTGTGACTCAGGAAGGACTATTTAGAAGGATGTATGGTCAAGGCATGCAATAATCAACACTTTTAGTACAAATATCTTTGCAGTTGTCTGGTAATTCCCAGAAATGAAATTCCTGACTCAAAAAGTACACACATTTTAAAAGCTTTTGGTATATATTGCCAAATCCATCTCTAGAAATGTGGTATTAATTTGCCTTCTTACCAGAAGAATTAGTGTTACTTTTTCCTGCACCTTCCTCAATGTATGTTATTTTTCTGTCACCATTTCAATTCCAGATTTGCTAGTTTGAGTTAAAATTATTATGTAGATAGTTAGGAGACAGAATCTAAATTTTTTTTACCAATATGGCCCACCCCCTTTAAAATGGCAAAGAAATGTCTTGGGTTCACTAAGAAATGCATTTCCCTACTTACTAATGAACTAGGACTCATTTTATATGTCTATGGGTCATTTTATTTTTTCTCCTGTGATACATTTATTCATATTTTTTCCTAATAAGTTGTTTGTATTTTTTCCATTAATTCATAATTCTTTATGTGTTAAGTATACTAAGTTTTTGTTAATTAATGTAGGCTGATACTTCTAATTTGTTGCTTGTCTTTTCCTTTATGTTATCTTTAATGAAAAATTTCTTGATTTTAATTAGCATATTTACAAACCTTTTCTTTTATGTTTTATCTATTTCACTGCTGCATGGTTGATAACTGCTTTGAGAATTACATTGAAAATTCTCACACCTACAACAGTAATTCTACTCCTATGGGTATGTTCCAGAGAAATTCTTGGATTTGTGTAACTGTTGATATAAATGTATATAAATATTTATAAGTCTCATTTTTTAATCAGGAGGAATGACCTGGGAACAATCCCAATGTTTATCAAGAAAGGAATGGATTTTCAAAAATTATGAGATTATTCAATGGAGTACCAGGCAGCCATGAAGAAAATGAATTGCAATTATGTTTTAGTTTTCTATAGTTGTACAATAAACCACCTCAAAATTTAATGGCTTAAAGCAAAAATGGCCTGTTATTTTTTATAATTCTTTGAGTTAGTCAGACTGTTCCTTGACTAATTTTGTCTGAGCTCACTCATGAGATGGTGTAGCTGGCAAGCCTGTGGAGACTGGACTCAGCTGCCATAGCTGGGACAGATGGACCTTTCTTTCCACGTGCCTGAATTTCTACCAGCACAGTGGTCTCAAAGTAGTGTTAAGAGGGTAAAAGCAGGAGATGCAAGCTCTGAAAGCTGCATGACATCAGTTCTGCCATGTTCTATTGGTCAAAAGAGTCACTAGACAATCCCAGATTTGAGGAGTGAGGAAATGGGCTTCCCATCTGGATGGAAGGCATAGCAAAGTGATATAGCAAATGGGAATGAACAACAAAAAAAAGACATGATTCATTGTGAGCCATTATTTTGTTTATAATAACCTTTGAGTATTTTATTATCATGCTGTTTTTACCCTTTCAACTCTGTCCAAATTTTCTATAACCATTAGATATAACTATCCCAAAATTCAAAGGATTGTTTATTTTTTAATATGGATTCTCTGAATTTTTGGAGGATACCTCCCAATAATTTCCCAAATGCTGACACTGTGGTAAAATTATAACCTGCAATTCATATCTGCGTGGCTTGTTTTCTAGGATCTCAATAGTCCCTGTGATAGTTAATCCTTCTGTGTCAGCTTGGTGAGGCTATGGATACCCATATATTTGGTTAAACACATCTGGATGTTGCTGAAAAGGTTTTTTAGACAATATTAATATTTAAGTCAGTAGACTTGAGTAAAGCAGATTATCCTTCATAATGCAGTGGGCCTCATCCAATCAGTTGAAGGGCTTATGAAAACAAAACAAAAAACAAAAACCTGACCTCCCTGGAAGAAGAAGGAATTCTTCCAGCTGAAGGCCTTTAGACTCAAGGTAACACATCAACTCTTTCCTAGGTTCTTATTAGTTCTATTTCTCTGGGGAACCTTAATTGACATACATTCCTTAGAGACATGGCATTCTTATTCCAGTTTAAGGAAATGTCCTTTTTTTTAAAATTCCTCCTCTGCTCCTGTTCTGATAGTACGAGTGATGTATATTTTTCCAACCCTCCAGCTCCCCTTTGTTTCCCTGAGAAAATTTGACTTCTAGAGAAAGTTTCCAGGCACATGCCCGTCTAATTTCCTTTTTGAACTTTGAGCCTGCAGTAATCGTATGGGGTTGTTTCTTTACAACAACCCCAAAAGGGTGACCTGTTCTTTTTATAAAAACAATCTCATTCCTTTTTATTCATGTATTAATAAGTTGACCACTTTTCTGTGGGACAAGATATAATTTGTATCTTGGTTTCCAAATGTAGCTAGAAAGAACTTTTCCTGAATTATCTGACACAACTTCATGAGGAGGTCTGTTTGGAATGTAGACACTATCATGGAAATGAAGCAGCCATTGTAGGATCAGAAAGAAGAAACCCAAACTCTAGGTTTAGGGTGGCAGGAAGAGAGAATTAACCTGGGTTATTAACAGCACTGTTGGCCTTTGTACTGCCTACCCCCATATGTTTTGTTATCTGGCAATAATAAGTATTTTCCAGCTAAACCACTTAGTTTGGCTTTTCTCTGGAAGGCAGTCTAATAAAATCCTAGCTAATATAAAAGGTATTTCAGAATGTAGTAAAACAAATAAATGAACAAAGCAAAAACATTTGTTAACCAAAAATTTCTGTGGTCTTCTTAACATTTATATTTTTGAAACTTTTTAAATTATTCACAGGGTTTCATGTCTATTATGTCTTTTGATCTTTGTAACAGTCCTGGGAAGAAAAATAGTTTTTATTAATCTCAGTATACAGATGAGGAGGAGTATAAGGCCCAGAAAAACCATAATTCATGATTTTTAAAAAATCTGGCATGTTATTATGCAGTGATCAGAATCCTGGCTTCTAAACAATTTATTTACTATAGTCCCTGGCACATGTTATGTGCTCAATAAATAAATGAATTAAAGGTGTGTATAAAACATTTAGTTCAGAACCTGGCATATACTATGTGTTGAATAAATGGAATTTAATAATAATAATAATAAGCACATGTTAGCTTCTTGCCTCGGGACCTACTGAATCCTATGAATTGAATTATTCTTCAGCACAGACCTAAAGCTAGCTTCTCATGCAGAATGGCACCTAAAAAGTCATCCTTAATGCCAAGTAATAACAGAAATGAATTTATTCATTATTCCAAAGAGAGGAGTAAACAACTGTACAAAGCTTGGATAAATTTCAAAGATAGGTCCCTTTGATTTCAAAATATTTATCAATGAAAACTGTTTAATTAATTAACTCCCCCCCAGTAAGTGTTTAAGAAATGATTGTCAGAATATAAGACAGAAGTGACTTTGGTTGGCTGCTTGACCAGTTGATAGGATTTCTTTGCTAAAAGACAAAAATCTTTGATATGATTTCCTTGTAGTAATATCTGTTTTAAAATAATTATCATTTATCATATAAACCACTCTGCACATGCTATTTTATAAATACTCATACTACTCCTGCAAGGCAGCTGCTATACTCTTTGACAGATAAGGTAACTTAAAGCATGTGACTATGGGAACAGCTCCTCCCCTGAAAAGTGACTACCAAGGTGATAATAAGAAAGAGGACATAGGCTCAGTGAAAATTCATCCTTGATCCTGTAGGAGCAGTTTTTGGCTCATGCTCCATTCTGCTGATGATTTGCTCGGGGTATCAGTACCAGAAAGATGAGGCCTTTACAATATCTGTTGGAGAAAGCATTGGTCATAGAGTAGATCAGGTGCAGACTCCATCTACTGAAAGCATTAAGCAGACATTACGATAATTTTAACCACAGAACATGCAGTGTGGGTCTTTCAGACAAATTCTTTTACCAGTTTTCATTCAAAACTGTGACTCCTCCCTGACTTTGCCATCAACTTTGACTGCCTTTCAATGGGAAAGAAGTAAAAATAATGCAATTACTTAGGAAAACCTAGCCAAGAAATCATCTAGGAAATAACAACTGTATAGTCTGCCTTCCAAAGATTTCCTTAATATCAACAACGTCTTGCATTGGTAATGTGCTTCACAATGGACCTTATGACTTTTTCACAAGGAGGTGGGTATATAATGGGAAAAAATTTAATATTTCATTAAATATTTCATGAAATATTGGCCATGACAAAGATCTACACTCAGTATAGCTCTCCCCTTGATTAACTGAGTTACTTCAAGTTAATCAGTTAAGTTCTAAATCCCCTTATCTATACGGTGATATTAACAAAAGTAATAAAACACCTCATTCAGCTGTTAGAATGTCAAAAACAGATGTCATGTGGGTAAGCCATTTATAAGTTATAAAATGCCATATAAATGTGGTAAATTGTTCATGCTTATTATCTTATTTTATCCTCACAGCAGCTCTGTAAGGCAGTTAGGGTAGAAATCACATACAAGCTTACCAGCCCTCAACCACACAGCTGTGATAAAACCATTCACTTACCCAAGGAAACAAAAACATGAAGAATGCCACAGACATTTCCATGATGCAGAAACTCTCAGTCATGGTGGCACAGACTCAGACTCATATAATCACAGTACCATGACGTGGCCAGTCAGACACAGTAACATGGCGAATGTTTCTCAAAATTGACACTGTACCCCTTCACAATATCACAGACAATATACACAGGCACAGTTGTCTTATAAGTGAGGGGATTGAGGTTAGATAATTTAAATAATTCACCTAAGGCAATCATAAATGACAGACCCAAGATTTGAGATAAGGACATCTTGCTCCAAAGAATTGAGCAGTTACTGCATCACCAGCCTCATATCAGAAAGGGAGTTTCATATATCCCAATACCAAGCACTGTCCTCATGGATTATGAGTCATCATGTCCTTCGTTGACCAGAGTTTACAATGTATGCTTCTTGCCATGGCTACTCTATATTCTCTCTAAAATACTTTGGACAGTAAAGAGTCTGATGACAACAGAGTTTCAGAGCTTAGAGATGATCTTTATAACTCCCTCATACTGGAGAAGAATTCAGAGGAGTCAATGGACTTTCCCTAGGTTGGTCAGCTGGTCCTTGACAGAGCTAGACCAGATCTAGGTCTTGAACACATCATCCGGGACTCATTTCATTCCCTCTCCTCAGCTGTGAACCATCTTTAGAATCCTGGCTGATGTGCACGACGGGGTGGGCTGTGTCTGGGATGGGCATGACCAGGGGGGCATGGCTCTCCAAGGGGTCCACAGCACAGGACGCACATTGAAGTACAGGTGGAAACAAAGGAATATTATTTAGACCGTGAAGTCATGATGTAAGTGTTCATTGTGAAGTATTGGTTTGGCTTTTCTGTAATAATAAGAGAAGGAATAAAAGGAGCCAAGAGGAAAAGCCATTTTGTTGCCAAGGTAATAATTCACATCAGTCGACATTTAAACGATTAATGCAATATTTAAAAGGGAAGTTATCGCCTTGCATGAGGTGATCTATTGGCTAAATAGGCTCCATGACATTTTGAAGAAACAGAAAGTAGTAATTATAATACAAGAGGTTTTTAATGGGAGCCCAGAAGAAAGCAGGCAAACAGAGACAGGAAAGCAGCATTAGCAACCTCAGACCTTGTTACCACAGCAGGATAGACCAGGAGATTTGATTTCCTTCTGTGTCCTAAGATCCAAACTCATTTCCCCAAGACTCACCTCAGATTTATGGGTGGCCCCTGAAAGGTGTTGTTGCGGGTCCAACCCATCTGAGCTCCTTTAGCACACTCACCTTTATGGGAAGAGCTGCATTTCTGGCTGGTGTCTTTGATTCCGAGGTGTATGCACTGGGCTCTTTTCCTGGGCAAAGTTGAACTGGCTACTTTCCCTTTCATTAAAGAGAAAAGAGAAAGGCGGGGATGTAGCCAAAAGGAGAAAACAGCATTTATCCTTGGATACGGGATTAGGGCTGGAAGGAGAAGACGATTATCCTTGGGTCAGATGCTTCTTAGTGAAGAGCAGAGAAGAGAGCAAGGTGAGCTGAACTTCTGCCATAGGGTGACTGTGTGGGCAACAAAAGACAATTAAGAAAAACATATGGCCACTTTTGTGGATAAAGTGCTATTTATAGCATTCTAGAACTTTAAACTGAAATGGAGCACAAATCCTGCATTTCAGGAAATTAAGGCCCAGGGAAGAGAAATAACTCCCAGACTCTCGGTGGTTACTAGCAGACCATGGTGACCCAGGTGCCTGCCTCCCAGCCTAGGGATTTTCTATAACTCCACACAGAGATTTGAAAGTTATTAAGGGGAGAAACCTCATCCTTCCTTCCTTCTCTCCTTCCTTCCCTCCCCCTTTTCTCCTTATCTTCTATTTATCTGGTATTTATCCAGAACCTACTGTTCTTAGGCACTGTTTTTAAGTCCTGGAGGCATTGGGCTTAATGCAAAATTTCTTTCTTTTTTTTACTCCCTTCATTTTCATAGCCCGAGTGCCCAGTATGTGATAACTACCCATAAATGTTGAATGAAAAAATACGGCTTATATATAAGAATGAAAAAGTCAATTATTTCTTTTGAATGAAGCAATGAATTTTTGGCCCGGCCAAATTAAATTCTATTGGACAATAAACTGAATTAAATTAAATTGCTATAGGTAATCTGCATTTAGAATAATACAGAAACACTGAATTTATCATTTTGAAAGAATTTGATCATTGACATTTAGAAGAAATAATTACTTTTCAAAAAGCTTTTGAAGATGTAGTGTCACATCTTGATAAAGTATTGATGTTTCTAATAGGTTTCAAGGGGACATTAGCTGGTTGGACACATTTTAACTAAACTAGGGTTGCAACAAGAAAGGCAGCCAGTGAATAATTTAGGAATAATTTTAACCCACAATCACAGTTGACGCTTCCTGCATTTATCCTGTAACTCCACAGTATGGAGGATTTTAACAGAGAAAGGTATAGCATCTACTCAGAATTTCAGGACAAATGATGCAGGGAGATCAATTCATAATTTGGATTAAGGCCGTATTATTTTTGCCAGCATTTGCAGCTAATGTGGATGACTTTGGTGTGGAGCTGTCTCACCTGAAGATGTGAAATAAACCCAGGGTATGACTGCCAGTACTGTTTTCATATTTCAGGTTAAATGATCTTGGCATTTTCCGAACAATAATGATATTTGTTTCTTTGACTTAACTAATCCTTCGCATTCTCTTTACCTCCTCTAAATGCCATTACACTCAGCTCTTTCATTTTCTGTCTTGAGTGAGCAGAAAGTTTTTTTCCCCTTCTCATCAGAGGCACATTTCTCAGTAGTAATTTTAACTTTGATGAAAAACCCTGTGATGGATTGAATAACCAAATAGCTTCCTCACTGAACCAGGCTCAGTTTAAATTATTTAGTTAAAACAATTTAATTTGGGGAAAATGATCCAGATAGCAATTGGTAAAAAGAATAGGTCAAAGAATAAATACTCGAAGTTGTAAATTGATTTTTCCCTTACCTATTGGGAACATTGACTTACTATGGTTGAGGTTTTGTGAACATTGCATCTTCAAGTGCAACATTTTGTGCTTTTTAAAGTGATTTTATACAGTTTTAGATTTTTAAATTGTTTTCGTATTTTGTTGCTAATTCATTTCCCAGCGATTATTCCTACTCTTTATTGTTTTCTAAAAGGTAGAAACAACCTAAATTCACAATAGGAAATTGTTAAACAAAATTATGGCATGTCTGGGGGCGCCTGGGTGGCTCAGTTGATTAAGCGACTGCCTTCGGCTCAGGTCATGATCCTGGAGTCCCGGGATCGAGTCCCGCATTGGGCTCCCTGCTCGGCAGGGAGTCTGCTTCTCCCTCTGACCCTCCTCCCTCTCATGCTCTCTGTCTCTCATTCTCTCTGTCTCAAATAAATAAATAAAATCTTAAAAAAAAAATTATGGCATGTCTGTATGATGGAATACTATGTGGCCATTAAAAAGAATATTTCAGAAATATATATACATTGACATGAAATTTCATGATCTTTGTTAGGCTTTAAAAAATCAGTTTACTAAGTAGTTTTTACAGTATGATTCTATTGAGAATAGTGTATAATACAAGTATAATATATATAACACAAAACATATAATTTAGTAAAGAATCTATAATAGATTTACTAAGAAGAATATGTGTTCAGAAGAGACAGAAAATAAGTGAGAAATTTTTGAAAAGAAAAAAAAGTAAGGGAAACTGGGAAATTGCTTAAGTAACACATAAAATTTTGCCAGAATTTCCCCCACAGTGTACCAGAAGTATCAGAAAAACAGTGACTCTGAAGATTCACTTTTTAACCAAATAGCTGCTTTGGCCAATTTGTTTTTGATCAATCTGTTTTTATCTCCTTCCATCTGAGCATTCAAATTGTCCATTTATTTTGTTTTTCCACTGATAATAGAATCTTCTAGCAGCTGAGGGCCATCTCATCTACTTATTGCACCACTTATTCTTGTGAGAACCAGTTACTTGGAATACTGTAGCAATTATGTAAATTCTTAGGTCTCCTCATAAACCCAAACACCAGCAGAAACATTGATAATATCCATGACTGATGAATATTTAAAGGTATGTCAGAAAAGTCTGAGACATAGTGCTTGAGATAGGCCTTAGTTTTATCTAAGAGAGAGATATGTACACACCCATAGCCATAGAACTATAGTTGTGTGATAGACTCCACACTTACTAGCTTTGGACATGGGACTCAATCTCTTTGATCCTTTTTCTTATCAGCAATATGAAGGTAATAAAGTCATCTCACAGGATTGTTATGGGGATTAAATAAGATAGTATAAGTGTGGTGGGTAGAATAATAGCCTCCAAAGATGTCCACATCCTAATTCCTGGAACCTGTGAATATGTATAGGGGAATTAATGTTGCAGATAGAATTAATCTTGCTAATGAGATAACCTTGAGATAAGGAGATCATCCTGGATTATCTGGATGGGCCCAATGTAGTCTCAAAGAAACTTAAATGGGGAATAGGAGGCAGAAAATTCACAGTCCAAGTGTTACAATATGAAAAAGACATGATTGGTCATTGCTAGTTTTGAAGGTAGAAGGGGAACATAAACCAAAGGATGCAGACAGCCTCTAGAAGCTGGAAAAGGCAAGAAAACTGGTTTTCTTCGAGAACCTCTAGAAAGGAATACAGCCTTGATGACACCTTGATTTTAGTGCTGTGAGACCCACTTCAGACTTCTGACCTCTAAAACTATACGATAATAAATTTTCATTGTTTTAAGCCACTTTGTGTTAATTTGGTACAATAGCCGTAGGAAACCAATATAGGTTTTGGTACCTGAAGGTGTGGTGCTACTGTAACAAATTCCCCAAAATGTGGATATGGCTTGGGAATCAGGCAATGGGCAACAGCTGCAGGAAGTTTGATAAAAACAGCATGATAAAAAGAGTCTAGATTGCCTTGGATGGAATGTGAGTAGAAATGTGAATGTTGATGACTCTGCTAGAGAAAGGAACCAGGGCTTGATGATTTTGGAAATTCTCAGCCTATCCTTATTGCAAATGATGCTAAATTGGGGGCTTCAATGTCAGAAAAGTGGGCTTTGGAGAGAAGGCCAAGGGTATGGCTGGGCAGACAACCTTTTTGCTAATGCCTCAGGAGGATCAGAAAGTCAGAATATTCAGTCACACAGAAGGCTCTTTGAAGAAATTAGGGATGTGATTCATGTATTCCTCAGCCATTCAGCAGAAGCCAGAAATAGAGATAGCCCAGGAAAGGTCTGTGGAGGATCCTCTAGTCTAAAGGAGTGAATATTCATGGGGGAGACTCACAGAGTTTTTAAGAAATTTTTGTCACTTCTAGCTTTGAGTGAAAGGGACAGAGTATGAAATAAAGGAAGGCTCTTGGACTTCCAACAGTCTACAAGCAAGAAATAGGCTGATAAAACTACTCAGCTGAATTAAATCCAACAATATAAAGAAAGAATTACTCACCATGATCAAGTGGGATTTATCACAGATATTAAAGTTTGGTCCAACATTTGAAAATCAATTAATATAATCCATCACATCAAGAGGCTAAAAAAGAAAAATCCCATGATTATATCAATAGTTGCAGAAAAAAACATTTGACAAAACCAATACCCCATTTATGATAAAAAAAACTTTCATGAAGCTGGAAATATGGGGGAACTTCCTCAGCTTGATAAAGAATATCTACCACCCCTTCCCACCAAAACCCTATAGCTAACATCATACTTAATGGTGAGAAACTTAAAGCTTTCCCACTAAGATCAGGTAAAAGGCAAAGATGTCCCTTTTTTCCAGTCCTTTTCAACATCATACTAAAAGTTCTAGCTAATACAATGAGACCAAATAAAAAAAAATAAAAGGAAATAAAAGATGTACATATTGGGAAGTAAGAAATAGAACTTTGTTTGCAGATGTCATGATTGTCTACATATAAAATCCAGAAGAATCGATGAAAACAAATCCTGGAACTAATAAGTGATTATAGCAAGGTTGCAGGAAATAAGGTTAATATACAAAAGTCATTTGCTTTGCCATATACCAGCAATGAAAATACATTTGATTTGAAATTAAAAGCATGAAAGTATTTACATTAGCACCACCAAAATGAGATACTTAGGTATAAATCTAACAAAATATGTATAAGAGTTACATGAGGAAAACTACAAAATTCTGATGAGTGAAATCAAGGAAGAACTAAATTGCATGTTCATGAATAGGAGGCCTCAATATTGTCAAGCTGTCGGTTCTTTCCAATTTGATCTATAGATTACTGCAATCCCAATCCAAATTCCAGCAAGTTATTTTGTAGATATCAACAAACTGATCCTAAAATTAATACAAAGGCGAAAGACTAAGAACAACCAACTCAATATTGAAGAACAAAGTTGGAGGGCTGATACTACTTGACTTCAAGACTTAATTAAAAAGTTACAATAATCAGGATAGTATGGTATTGGAGAAAGAATAGACAAATGGGGACGCCTGGGTGGCTCAGTCGGTTAAGCGGCTGCCTTCGGCTCAGGTCATGATCCTGGGGTCCTGGGATCAAGCCCCACACCCAGCTCCCTGCTCAGTGGGGAGCCTGCTTCTCCCTCTCCCTCTGCCTGCCACTCTGCCTACTTGTGCTCTCTATCTCTCTGTCAAATAAATAAATAAATCTTTAAAAAAAAAAGATTATTAAAAAAAAAAAGAATAGACAAATGGATCAATGGAACAGAACAGAGAGCCCATATATAGACCCACATAAATATGGTCAACTAATCTTTGACAAAGGAGCAGAAACAATAGAGTGGAGCAAAAATAGTCTTTTCAACAAATGCTGTTGGAAAACTGGACATCCACATCAACCTTATACACTTCACAGAAATTTACTCAAAATGGATCATAGAGCTGAATATAAAATGCAATTACTGTAAAACTCCTACAGGGTAACATGGGAGAAAACCTAGATAACCTTGGATATGGCAATGACTTCTTAGAGACAATGCCAAAGGCACAATCAATGAAGGAAATACTCGATAAGCTAGACTTCATCAAAATTTAAAAACTTCTCTGAGAAAGACAATGTCAAGAGAATGAGAAGACAAGCCACAGACACAGAGAAAATATTGTGAAAATACACTCCTGATAAAGGACCATTATTCAGAATATACAAAGAACTCTTAAAATTCAGCAATAAGAAAATAAACAACTCAATTAAAAATGAGCCAAAGACCTTAACAGACACCTTACCAAAGAAGATATATAGATGGTAAATAAACATATGAGAAGATGCTCCACATCATGTTATCAAGGAAATGCAAATTAAAACAACAATGAGATATCACTACATCCTATTAGAACGGCCAAAATCCAGAAAACTGACAACACTAAATAATGGTGAGGATGTGGATGAACAGGAACTCTCATTCATTGCTAGTACAAACGCAAAATGGTACAGCCTCTTTGAAAGACAGTTTCATGGTTTCTTTTCTTTCTTTCTTTCTTTCTTTTTTTTAAGATTTTATTTATTTACTTGAGAGAGTGGGTGAGAGAGAGAGAGAGCATAAGCGGGGGGAGAGGCAGAGGGACAAGAAAACTCCCCAGTGAGCAGGGAGCCCTATGTGGGGCTTGATCCCAGGACCCTGAAATCATGACCTGAGCCAAGGCAGATGCTTGACTGACTGAGTCACCCAGGTGCCCCAGTTTGATGGTTTCTTACAAAACTAAGCATACTCTTATCATGTGATCTAACAATTGTGCTTCTTGGTATTTACCCAAAGGAGTTGAGAATTCATGTCCACACAAAAACCTCCATGTTTTAGATGCTTATAGCAGCTTTATTTATAATTCCCAAAACTTGGAAGCAACCAAGATGTCTTCCAGTAGGTGAATAGATAAATAAACTGTGGTATATCCAGACAATGGAATATTATCCAGCACTAAAAAGAAATAATCTGCCAAGCCATGAAAAGACATGAAGCAACCTTAAGTGAATATTATTAAGTGAAATAAGCCAACTGGAAAAGGCTCCATACTCTAGGATTCCAATTGTATGGCATTTTGAAAAGGCAAAACTATGTGGACAGGAAAAGGATCAGTGGTTGTCAAGAGTTGGGGGGAGCAGAGAGATGAATAGGCAGAGCGCAGAAGATTTTTAGGGCAGTGATAATACTCTGTATGATATCATAATGATAGATACATGTCATTCTACATTTGTCCAAACCCACAGAATTACAACACCAAGAATGAACTGTAATGTGAAAATACAGACTTTGGGTGAATATGACCCAATATAGGTTCATTAATTATAACAAATATACCACTCTGGTGGGGGATGTTACTAACAGGGGAGGCCATGCATGTTTGGGGGCAAAGGGTATATGGGAAATCTATGTACCTTCCTGTTAATTTTGCTGTGAACCTGAAACTGCTTTAAAAAAAAAAAAGTCTTAAAAAAACAAACCCCACTTAGCTGCCAACATATGCTACCTTTCATGAAAAAGGAAGGATGACTCCTACGGTTCATCACTGATCTTAGGAGGTGGAGTCTCCAGCCACAGAGGATTATTCCCAGGCCTTGAAACTAAATGGAGTTTGCTTGGATGGCCTTTGAACATTCTTGGGACTGGTGACTTCTTTTTCTTCTCTCGGTGCAAGCAGAGTGATAAACATCCTAACTCCCTTGTCTTTGAGGTTTATAATTACTAAAATATACCTAAAGATCCAGAGCAGAGCTGAGTGGTTGGAGGACTCCAGAAGATAATTCACATCTATGATAAAGGAAGCCTGGGCAGTTGGATCTGCTTCCATACCTGTGCAGGACACTACGAGCTTCTGGGTGGAAATGGACCATCCTGATGCAACAGGAGCAAATGGCCATCTCTTAGGACAGGCAAAGTCAGAAGATGGGGAAATCAAACTTTTGGCTTTGATGGTAGCAGTAGTAGTGGTAGCAAGTTTTGGAGCAAGATTTGGGTGAATAGTTGTGGAATCCTCTAATCACAAGAAGATGTATCTGGCTCAGGCTTTATTAGCAACATGAAAGTCCCAAAAACGAAATTTTTGCCCACAAGTCAGTACCTCCTGATATTGTGGGATATTGCAGGTGATTGAGAAGCCCAGGGAAAGTTGGAGGTTTCCCTGCCACTCTGGATAGAGACATACTCTGGGGTTGTTATTGTGGAGTGATATTGTTTACTCTCCAAACGAGTCTGGTTGAACATGACAACTCTCACATCATCATCTCATCTTTTAATTTTCATCATCATTGTCCTCATTATTGTCTTGTGAAAAGAACAAATTTGAATTATTTTACTGAGATGTTGTTGAGTATTGACATTTTAAAGATTTTAAACAGTGACAACAATGTAATCTTATTATAATAAATTGGTCCTTTATTTACATTGCTCCATTAGGTTTCCATGAAATATTTCATATCTCATTTTTAAAACTATTTCTCTATGACTGTCCAGAAGGCCTGAGCACTGACTCTATTATCATTATTCCTTTAATTCCCTTTGGGATCATAGCCTCAGGTCACAGTCACTTTCCTCCTCACGTGGTATTGCTGGGAGGCTGTTGTTTTACGCTGAATGACAGAAGGCACCACCTATAGACTGTATAATCTATAGCACTAGAGGCTATTGCAGCTACTTGGTTTTCAATATTACATTCCCCTCCCTTCCATCATAATCATTTATTTCTGGCTGTAATCCAAATTTGCCCAATAATGAGCTTTTCTTTCTTTCTTTTTTTAAAGATTTTATTTATTTACTTGAGAAAGAGAGAGAGAGACGAGCAGGGGGAGAGGCGGAGGGAGAAGCAGACTCCCTGCCGAGGGGCAAGCCCAATGCAGGGCTCGATCCTGGGACTCCAGGATCATGACCTGAGCTGAAGGCAGACGCTTAACTGACTGAGCCACCCAGGTGCCCCATGAACTTTTCTATCTATGTAAGTTTTTCCAAAGTTTTGTGCCTATTTCTTTTATTGCACTATGATCCTGGGTTGGGATTAATTTTCTCAGGCATCTGTGGCATGTGTTGGAGAGTGTATTTGCACAAAGAGCCACAGGAGGAGGACTTTGTGGGAGATTTTGTGAGCTTGCTATCAGTTCTTTTCTCCTCAGTGTGCTCTGAAATAGGGTGATGGTGCATTAGAGACAATTGCTGAGGGCATCTTGGGGAAATGGGGGAATAAACCCAATCCACCAGAGAGCCAGTGGATATAGACCTTGCCTCAGGCAAGAGAGATGGTGATAAGAGCTGAGAAATTATAACAATAATGATAGTATGATAAATATCTACTCCACCATTTATTGAGTGACTTCTAAAAACTTTACATGTATTGTCTCATTTAATCTTCCCATTAACCTTGTAAATGTGTTTAGTATAAATGCATTTTGAAGATGATGAGACCAAAGACCGAGGGAATTATGGAATCTGCCCCAGGTCACTCAGTGAATCATGTTGGAGGCAGGATTCAAATCCAGCCAGGCTGATTCACACATGACCTCCCCCTGCTACTAATGATAACTCATTCTATTCATGAAGCAGCTGCAAAAGTAGAGTCAGTTGGAGCTACAAAAGATAGTTGCCTTTTATCCTCGTAAATTCCAGAGTCCTTAGGCACAAACCAGAATGGAGGAGTCTTAGGATCTGCAGGGGAACAAGGAAATGGGGACACCATTCTGCAGCAACCACCTGAGCCAGACATGACTTAGGCTTACCAAGAGTGCTAACAAGTGAATTGTTTCTAATGCTTGGGGAGAGAGAAGAAATCTTGGGTTTTTCTACTGACTGTTCATGCTCTCTCTATGGGGAGAGTGACAAACAACTTCCAGGATTAAACACAGTAGCTACTTATATTCTGGTGGGAGTAAGAGGATCATAATGGGTGGAAGGTCCCAAACCCTTTGACAATATGAAAATATTTATGAGCCCCTCCTCAGAAATATGTATGTTTGGTCATACCATTTTCACATCTAGGTTTAGGCTGTAGAGATTAAAATATAAAAATATGAGTTAGGAGTTGGGCTCACACTAAATAAAAATAATCTATCTGGATCTTTGAATCGTCAGTGTTGGGTGGCAACGTTTCTTAAGGAAGAAAGGAAGCATCATTCTTGACATTGGACAGGTACTACCATGCCACCTGTGGTAGGAAGAATTCTGATGGCCTACCAAGATTCTTGGCACCTGATATGCACACACTTTCTTGCAGTTATTCAGTCAAATGCTAATCTAAGGACTCCTGTGAAGGGATGTTGCAGATGTAATTAAGGTAATAAAACAAGTGATCTTAAGATAGGGAGATTACCTGGGTGGGCCTTACTTAATCACCTGAGTCCTTTATTTTTATTTTATTTTATTTTATTTATTTATTTATTTTTTAGATTTTATTTATTTATTTGACAGAGAGAGAGTTAGCGAGAGCAGGAACAGAAGCAGGGGGAGTGGGAGAGGGAGAAGCAGGCTTCCCACCAAGCAGGGAGCCCGATGTGGGGCTCGATCCCAGGACCCTGGGATCATGACCTGAGCCAAAGGCAGACTCTTAATGGCTGAGCCACCCAGGCGCCCCTTACCTGAGTCCTTTAAAAGAGAGTATTCTTCAGCTGGTCAGAGAAGAGGAAGTCAGACTCTTAAAGTGTGAGAAGGATTTGAGGTACCATTGCTGCTTTGACAATGGAGGAGGCCACGTGGCCAGGAATGTGGGCGGTCTCTTGGGGCTGAAAGCAGCCTCTGGGTGATGGCCAGCAAGGAAAAGGAATTTCAGTCCTATAGCTGCAAGGAGATGAATTCAGCCAACAAGAATTATCTTGGAAGCAGATGGTTTTTTGGAGCTTCCATATGAGAACTCAGTTCAGCCAACACCTGATGACACCCTGAACAGAGATCCCATGCTGTACAAGCTTCCAATCTACAGAATTGTGAGCTAATAAATGGGTATTGTTTTAACCTGCTAAGTTTGTGGTTATTTGTTACACAGCAATAGAAAACTGATACACCATCTCTCCAAGATGTTCATGGGAGCTCCAGAGAGGACAAAAAGGGAAAGCTAATATTTTCTTTGCTTTGTGTACATACAGCTAGGCAGGAGCTTTAGATTTTTTTTTTTTTTTCTTCCTTATGCTGGAAGAACTAGATTGAAAACAGCTGGCTTGAATCCAGCAACTATAAGGGAAAATTTTACTGTGAGGACACCTGGGATTTAAAATACAATGTATGAGCATTGGTTTTATCCACTTCCCCCTTTTTAATTGGATATGATACATTTTTTTTTTAATTTCATATAAGCACCATGCCCAACATGGGGCTTGAACTTATGACCCTGAGACTCAGAGTTGCATGCTCCACCAACTGAGCCAGCCAGGCACCCCGGATATGATAAATTTTTATTTTAAATATGTATTCTAGCTTCCTTCTTGCCTCTTTTGCTAAAATTCTCAAGATAAGCCTATGGTACTCACAGGATAAACTTTATATTAGAGATTTTATAGCCACACCCACAGGCTTGGATGTGAGTCATAGCACATAGATTATAGTTGTCTTCCTGCTTCAATTTACCATGGCTAAGTCGCTGAACTGTCTTGGCTCTATGTACTCATAAGGCAAGTGAGGGGGTTTGGTTTAATGATTCTATCCCTGGTGTTCCATCTAGAGCTAATGTCCTCACATTAAAGATTTCCAGGATAAGCAGACCCAGTTGCCTTTTTTTTTTTTAGATTTATTTATTTATTAGAGAGAGAGAGCATGGGGAGAGGCAGAGGAAGAGAGAGAATCTCAGGCAGACTCTCTGTTGAACGTGGAGTCCGAGGTGGGGTTCAATCTCATGACCCTGAGATCATGACATGAGCCAAAACTGAAACCAAGAGTTGGACACTTAACCGACTGAGCCACCAGGTGCCCCATAGACCTACAGTTTTTTTAACACCTAGTGATCAATGAAATTTTGACTTGTGATTTCTAAGGAGTTAATGCCCATCCCAAACTCTCTCACACCCTTTTAACTTGTCCATTCAGCAACTTTCATTTTTGCTGGCATTTGGGAATGCATCTCTCCCCTGCCCCACTTTCCCTAGGCCCTCCATCAAAGGAAGCAGTAAACTTCCTTTCCACCCTAGTAACATTTCACAGACTCTGTCATGGAGACCAACAGTAGGCATGACCCCAGCCCACAGATCCATCTAGACGGTGTGTGTGGCACTTTTTGTAATAGGTGGAAAAGCTGTTCTCTCTTGGTGAAGAAATTTAATGAGAGATCCTACCCTCCATCCCAATCCCTTTCCATATCAAATTTAATAAAAAAATAGAATCAATACATAACTTAATTAAAACAAAAAATTTATCAGGTTATCTTGAGATGGTGACACCTTTATTCTTGCAAGGCGCCTGACATGCAAGCAGGTTTGTTCCACAGAAATGCTAAGCCCTTAATCAATACAACAAAGTATTTCCAGACTCCCTAGGCTGATAAAATTGAGCAATCAATTATCCTGTAATACAGGTCTGGTGCAAGCAGGATTAAAAATATTATTGAAAACAGTTTTACCTCTTGATTAACGATTGCTGGAAGTTCTCAGACTTAATTCTTCGCACTTTACTTTCACTCAAAGTTGGAAACCAAATACCCCAAACTGTTGAATTTACTGATCACATTTCACAAAGGCAAGAGAGTTCCCAAGTATAAAGAAGAAAATGATCTACCACCTGTAATGAAAAAAACAATAAAGCCGCCTCTCTCGCTAATTCTATTCCTAGCAGTCCAGGCTGCTCATGCTCATGTAGACAATCATGTTGTTCTAAAGGCAATAATGAATTTGAAAACATCTCATGCTTCAGAGATCTGTTTCCAGAATTATTTTAAACTTCTTCATTCTCCAAACAAAGCCTCATTAATTCCTCTCTTGACTTACTTCTGGTCACACTTTTCTGGTGCTGTTTTAAGTGCACAATGAAGCATTTAAATATTTTATAAAAATAAAGGAAGAAGGACAAGTAGTGTCAAAGAGCTTTACTACTTGGCAGTGCTAAATGCCTACGACAGCTTAGTTAGCCACTGAAAAATCACTCTAATGATATACTCGCTAGAAATGTTCCCAGTAGTCTTAGAAAAAAGGACCCAGCTGGAGAAAACTCAATGTCCAGCTCCATCACGAAAGCAGGTGCAATCTGCAGTCAAAAGATGCTCGTAAAACTATGCGAGAAAGTCTGCAGGAAACGTGCAGATATGAGAGGAATGTCTTGTGTGCAGAGTAAGATAGACACAGAGAAACCCAGAGACACTGCTCCAGAGGGGGAGCAGACTCTGAGTCCTTATTTATTCCTTCATTCAACAAACGTGTCAAATACTTATTATTTACCAGCCATTACACAGGGCAAGGGTTAGAAGTTGAATAAGACACAGGCCTTGGAACTTTTGCATTGTAACATTAGAGAAAAACCCCATTTTGGGATGGGAAAGAGAAATAAAAGGGTAAAGAACCTAAACCAGAATTTGGGTCCTGCCAAGGGAACAGCAGCATGAGTTAATTTTGCAGAGGTCTCACTGTGGGACAAATTTTAAAAGCTGTATAGTACATAGAAAAATGAAACACCAGTTCTGATTTCATTTAATTGGGAACTTTTGGCCTCAGAAGAGTGCACAATAAGTTGCTTGGACAAAGGTCAGTGGTGAGAAAAGGCCACTCTGGGCAGTGCATGGACAGTGAGGGGAGTGAATTAGTATGATGAGCTTTCCTACAGCCTCGGTCTCCGTGGAGATAAGTTTTGGCAAGATCTGATTCTTTGGTCCTCATACACTGGGCTCTGACAGCTCAGCCATGGAGAGCTACTACTTAAACTAAGTCACTTTAAGCAGCCATTCAAAATACTTATGCAATCAGGTCAAATCTGTCTCTAATGGAGAGAAGAACGCTGCCGGCTGCATTGACAGCTCTTGAACCTGGATAGCTCTCTTCTCAAAGGGATCCCCAGAAGCTGGCGTGAAGCAACTCTTCACATTTGCCCTTTGATTAATTAAAGGTAAATGGCAGATGTCTCCCTACTAGATTGTTTGAGAGCTCCTAATTTTGGTTGGATTCTTTAGCAGGAGACAGAAAGAAAGGGGCTGGAAGCAGAGGAAGATAGAAGAAATGTCAAGATGGAGAACAAAGAGAGACCATTTGGTAGCAAATTTATTTCTTGTTTATTTTAATACAAGATTGGTAGGCCTTCAAGATTGAGATTACTTTGATTTGATTTTATATCCTCCCTATATGATCCTCATGCCAAAGAAGAGATTTTATTCAACAGTTGATGAGATTTTTTGTTTTGTTTTGTTTTCTTAAAACCTGGCTTCTCTGATAAACTCTGGGCAAATCTCAACAGGCTAGTTCGTATGTGTAATATTAGTTGTGGTTTGGTTTGATGGTATGACTTATATGAGTCATGAGACTTTCATCAACTTTTAATACTAATAAAATAATTGGGCAGGTTTCTCTACCTGTCTGAGCCTCAGTTTCCTAAGAGGATGGCTTTGATGATCACTCACAGTTCTGGAATTGTATGGTTTCCATTTCTGGGTAACTGAGCATCACTGATATCCTGTGTCTTTTATATCAATTATGAGCTTTTGTTTTGCTACAGTAATTCTTGCAGGTCCTAACAACATATTTTGTTGCCACAATACAATATGGAAAAAAAACCCGCACATAATTCTGGGTAGATTTAGAGTATTTATTTATCATAAAGCTAATTTGAAGCTATTATCTGGTTTAGGCCTGTAAGTTTTACTTGGCCCAAATGAATTTAGAAGGTGGTGGGAAAATATTTTTCCTACCTTTCCTACAGGTATGCTTTGATATGACCCATCAGATCTCCCCTGAACTGAGGCCTGCTTTGTTCAAAATTTGTACCACTTGTAGTCTGATATCCTAAGCCCCCAAACAAAAGTAAAGATAGAAAGCATGCTCAGGCAAAGGACTTGAGACGGTGTGAGCAGGAATGTGAGAAATAGCATGCCAAGGACAAATTCAAATGTAAGCATTTGGAGGATTAGCATCCCAGGGAAAAGCTTTTTCATAGCTTCCATTTTTGACTAATCAAAATAAATCTTTAAAATTACACTGCAGCTGAGAATTCATTTTCTTTTTCTTTAGAGAAAAACAGAAAGAAAAATCAAAAGCATACAGAGGCAGATCTATAGCTACAGTGACAGTTATGAATAAGTAGCATGCATGATCCTTCAGGGTGGATTCCAGGAACTGAGTACAGTTCAGGAAGATCCTGAGCTTGCAATTAATTATTTAGAAAATGTTCTCCTTGCTGCTAAGTAAACACATAATGTTCTCTGGCAAGGGAATTTGTTTGAATTCTCAACACTGAAGCTAAGAAGTCAGGCAAGGCTGCTGCATGCATTTCTAACTTTAAAAGAAAGAGGTGCTAAGAGATGTGCCCCCCCACCCCCATCCCTCGGCTTTGCAGCATGACCCTGGTCTAAGGATCTTAGCCTAAGGAACAGGAAGATGGTTGGGTCTTTGAGGTCCATGGGAAATGTGGTGATTAAAAAGCATTGATTAGCAATTTTAAGTGAAATGAAAATGGGAGATGTAAACATGCCACATTAACTGAAATTTCTCACCCTTTCTCAAAGGAGAGTCATTATTAAGGTGAGCAGTACTGGGCATTTGGAGATGCTCTCCCTGGGAGGGTACTAGGTTGTAAAAGGGAACCAGGCTTGCCAAAAGGGGATGATGGTAGCTAGCGGAGACTGGTGGCCATTTGAGCAGTGACTAAAGTGATAAGACAGTCATGGAGGATATATTAGGTCAATACAACGAACAGTACCAGGGAGGGAGTCAAGTAGTCACATGATAAATGTCTCTATAATATGCACACTTACAACAATATTAAAAGATAGTGCAATAGAGCTATGAGAAAGGAACAGATAAGGTGGTAATGAAGCATAGAAATGAAAAATGTTATATTTTATGTGGGAGAATCAAGGGACACTTCCTGACAGAGGACCTTGAAGGAAGAAGGGAAGGATTTGGTAGGTCAAGGTGGGGGCAATGCGTTCCAGGTGGAAGGCACAATAGGGACAAAGATACCAGGACAGTAGAGCTGAATAATGGGGATTGATTTGGTGCAGCTGAAACAGAACACAAAAGGGGAAAGATAGGAAATTGAGTGGGAAGGGGAATTTGGGGCCAGATGGTTAAAAGTTTTAGATGCAAAGATTTTGAACTTTATTCCAAAAGCAACAGAAGGAGAGGAACACAGAACTGCCTAAGTGTGGAAGATGGACTGGAGGGTGAGGGGAAGCTGAGAACTGCTATAAGGCAATGGTGTAGGTAAGAGTTAATGTTAATTACAACAGAAGGAGTTAAAAGAACACGATGGTATGTGAGAAGCATCATGGAACCCAAGTGCATTGGATCTAATGGCCCGTCGCATATGGGAATAAGGGTCAGGAATGAGTGGTCATTGCTGTGGATTTCTTAAGCCTGGGTGAGTTAGAGAGACAGCAATGCCATGAGCAGAGGTAGAGAACACAACAAAAGGAAGAGAATGGTGGGGGATAAAAGGCCTGAGGATAAAGAATGCTTTTTGGATGCACTACGTATAAGAGGTCAGAGAAACATGCCCCCAAAATATCTTGCTTGTATAAATGTAGAACTAGAAGCCACCATGGAGTATAACCAGAAGAGAAATTAGAGCATCTCTTATAAAGTTGAGAATTCAGGTCATGATTAAAATAACAAGAGGTTAACTAAGGGAGATGGGAAGAGGAATGAGGACTACACTGTCTGGAGGATGACAACGTGCAGGGAGTAGAGGAGGAGTACATGCAGAAAGAGAAGCGAGAGGAAGGTGTCCAGGCAGAAAGACAGGGGAAGAGGACTAGAAAGGACAAAGAACCAAAGGTCCAACCTTCTAAAAGCCAAGGAAGGGGACAGTTTCAAGGAGGACTGATATGTTGACAGGGCTCAAAGGCTGCCAGGAAGCTAGGGAGGATAGGACAGATTTGAGGTCCTAAAGTGGCATTAGTGGTCATCAGAAGAATGGTGTCCATGATGGGGGCAAGAGGTTGAAGAGTGGGCAGAGAGTTTAGAAGTAGAAACAGCATGAGTAGTGATTAAAATATAAGGTGATCTTCCTTACATAGAGAGAAAATAGATTGGGCATTGAAATGCCATGGTGAAGGACAAGGGCTTGAAAAAGGTAAACACTTATTTAAAATGTACCTTTTGTATTCTTATTTCAACCCTGGAAATCCACTTAATCTCATATAATCTAAAGTAAACTAAACCAATAAACAAAACATTAATTTAGTCAAACATGTTCGAGTCTCATTCAGCCCACAGTGTAAAACCAAATACACCTACAGAGGTACAGCATTTCCATGGCTAATATTTGTTTAATTATTAGGGGTTACCTTTAGAGATTAGAATAGTAAGTAGAATTAATAGTCTACAAATATTACTTGAGTCCTTACTACTTCCTGGATTATAGTGGCAACCAAACAGTCCACCTCTGCCTTTTCAGACCTCACATTTTCCCCACTGATATGGAGGGAGTGCCATAACTTTAAATATCAGAACCACTCTGTAAACACAATGCTGCAGGGCTGAAATGTGAAGTCTCAAGCTCTGAGTATAGGGTCTAGTGGTACTATTGACCTGCTGCTGACTCTAGGTCAGCTATCCCATCTCTCCTCTTCCTTTCGCTTTCTCTACTAATTGAGTCCTTTAGTACCTGCCAGGTACCTTATCAAGGATTATACACAATTTCACTTAACCCTCCCAACAAACCTGGAGAACAAGGTAAACAATCCTTGTTTCACAGATGGAAACCGTGGTTAATTGCATCTAACTCCAAATAAGGTATGTGGGATTATCTTTCTCTCTGCTTTTCCGTCTAAAACTAGACCCCCTTCCCAACACTTCTGGTATATTTTTTCTGCAATCTGTCTGTCTAGTCTTTATCAGCATATATTTACTTATCTTGTTTTTAGTCTGCCTTCTCCACTACAATGTAAGCTGTCATTGAGAAGGAACTTTTACTTTTATATATGCTGTATCCTCAATATGTAAAACACGCAGTAGAGATTTGATAAATATTTGTTTATTGAAAAAATGCATTGAACATATGAATACACATATCGATATGTGACATAGGTGAATATGTATATTTGAATAGATATATAGGTATGTGTTAGATATAGGTGTGTTAGACATTCACACAAAATAAGACTAGGCTCTCCAGTTTATTTTGTCGATTTCCTAAAGGGTGGAGTTGGAAATTTAAAAGCAAAATCACTGATATCCTGATATTGCCCCATCAGAACTCTTCCATGGCTAACCTGCTTTGTCAACAAACTGGGTGGTTCCTTTCTTATTATTTTCCTCCTAAGTCCATGGAGGGTTGACATTTGGGAAGCCTGGCTCTTTCTTCCAGCCCCGTTAAGTCCCGGCTGCCTACCAGATGTTTCCTGTCTATCATCCTTAATCACTTCAGTGCCTTTGTCATGAGATTTTTCTCTGATCTGAGAAGCCAAAATAATCCCACTTGAGTCATTTGTAGGCCTTGAAAATGACAGACTTTTAAAACTGGATGATATCTGTAGAGCATTCAGTCCAAGTGAAAGACGGGAATAGAGAGAAGGGGGCCATTGACATTTTATGGAGGAAGAAACTCAAACCCAAAGGACTGGGTGGTTTGTTCAAGGTCATAGCCTAAGTGAGTGGTGGAACAGAGACCAGCATCCAATTCTTAGTTTTACATTCCTCTGAATGTGATATCAATGGTCCTCAACCCGCTGCATTTATTTGTAGTGAGCCATTAGAAAGGCCATCACACCAGAACAGCGAGACTGGAGCCACCAATATCCTTCCCCAGAAACTATATTGAGCGTCTCGGCACCAAGCCACCACAGCTTTGAATTGTGTCTGTGAGCATCTCTGCTTTACCTCGATATATTCTGTGCATCTGTTAGCGAGATGTGTGCTAAGGTATCAAAAAAGCGTATAAAAATTTTTTTTGGGGGGGTCTGGGAATGCTCAAAAAATTTTCCATACTAAGTAATGGTAATTGCTTTACTTTATAGCATTTCAGCTTACAAAAGGCTTCAGATCAATACTCTGGTACTGGATAGTGGGGAAGCCTGTATTACGATTTAAATGGTCTGGAGTGGGGCCTGGGTATTGGTATTTTTTAAAAGCCATCCAGGTAATTCTGATGTGCATCCAGGGTTGAGAATCACTGAAGTATATCCTGTCTTTTCTCAGTATGTTACCTAGATGTAGCCATTTCTAGACCCATTAAAATAATGTATTCAACTTACTTACCTATATTGGTTTTAAGAAAAGGCAAGCCCTCAATTTAACATCTGTGGGTTATAACTGTATTTTCCAAAGTATGATTGGTTCATGCTGATTATACAGACCAGGAGAAATGTCAGATTCATTTTCAG
Organism: Mirounga leonina; assembly: GCF_011800145.1. Lineage (NCBI taxonomy): Eukaryota > Metazoa > Chordata > Mammalia > Carnivora > Phocidae > Mirounga > Mirounga leonina. The sequence continues at coordinate 20,453,513 of NW_023270314.1, read as the reverse complement.
TTGGAGAGTACTTGGTTGTTACTTTCATAGCTACTGGATTTTACTTTTTTTTTTTTCTCTTGGAGAGTTCTGGGGGAAAGTATGACAAGAAAAAGGGTAAGAAAAAAGGAACAAGATGAGGTTAGCAACTGAGTATTTGTGGGAGACTTGTATGGAGGGACAGTAATACTTAGAAAAAGAGAAAAAACTCATAAGCGTTCTTACTTACCTTCCTCCTCCAAGATGGATAACCCTGTAGAGCTATATGAGCATAATAACTGTGGAACATCAAGGAGACAACCTCCCAGCACCATAGAGGAAGGATCTGGAATCAGACAATCAGACAAGCAAGATAGCAGGAAGGATTTGAGCCAGAATCAGGAAGCAAGGCTTACAAGGCTTTTAGAGCAAGACGCAGATTGAGAGAAATGATATTTAAATACTGAACTTCCCCAGGAATTCTATGTTTAGATGTAGTTTATAGAGAATATTTAGTATTTCCCTCAACTAGTGTAGTAAATACAATTTCTAAATCTGCTGACTTAACCTGCTGTATTCCTGGTTTTGTTCCAATGTGTCCTTCATTGACCTCTTGCTTCATAGGCTGACTTTTGTTTTGTCCTGACCTCATTCCTTCAGCGTATCTACCTGTTAGCTTCAGTTTCTTTCCTTATCTCATTTTCATCTCTTCTCCTAGGAAATTAATAGAAAGTTACCTAATTTGCCTCATTATTTGAGACCATGTCCCACTTTGTCATACACCAAGTGTCTTGAGGAATGCCTTGCAAAGCAGAACCTGGGCAGTTGCAGATATCATCAATTAAAGTCAGTACTAATGAGGGGCCCACTGTAAACTGAATCCAGATCTGATAGTGCAGTATTCTGAGTTAAACTTGAGTCTTTCCACTGTTCTGGAGCAAGTAAATGGACTTTGGGAAATTGGTTTCCTACTTTTAGGTCCCTAGAGTACCAGTGAGTACACGAAGGCAAGCATGCATCTATCAAATGCTCCTTGCCCCCATTAGAGTTATTCATGAGGCTTTCCAAGTTCTCATCTTACTCCCAGGGATCAGCCAAATCCTGGGAGGCTCTGGGTCAACTCTGCCAGCTTGAGGCAGCAAAAGCATCAGTCATCAGAAGGGTATTTTCTGTGAGTCAACATCAGCCCTCCCCAGATACTGAGTTTTCAATATTGACATCTGCTCCCAGAACAGACCCTTAGGAAAAGTCATTTTTATGACACCACTGAAATGCTGATAACTGGAAGCCCGAGGTGAAAATGCAAATTTCTTAATATAGGCTAAAAAGGCCACAAAACAATGTCAAACTAAAGAAGCTGACACCTACCTAATTGTTTTTAACCTTGAGTCTTGAATACAACCTTCACTTGACCTGATCCTCCTTCCTGTTACCAAACTGATGTCTCTTCCTTTCGCAGCCAGAATTGCAGAGAATTGACCTGGGCGTGCTTTTCTCTTTCTTCAGAAATTACTTATTGTCCTCATTTAATTAGACTTTTGGTGCCATTATTCTTTGAAAATTCCATCTTAGGGAATCAGAACCCCTCTGTGCTGTTTTTAACCTAGGTCAGTGTTTTGCACTTGATAGGAATTTAATGAATGTTTTAATTCAACAAATGTGTTGGTTGATTCATCATATTGCCAGAGGCTACTCTTGACCTCCTCATCAATAAATTCTTTTCTTTGCTGACTCTCTCAGATGCTATTGACTTCCCTCCCATTCTTGAAACTGTCTTTGCCTCTTTGGGATATGGAGTAAAAAAAGACCATCAGATTTTGAAGCCAAATGACTTTAGTTGAATTGTTGATACAGCACTTACAATCTTTCATAGCTACTGGATTTTACTTTTTTTTTTTTTTCTCTTGGAGAGTTCTGGGGGAAAGTATGACAAGAAAAAGGGTAAGAAAAAAGGAACAAGATGAGGTTAGCAACTGAGTATTTGTGGGAGACTTGTATGGAGGGACAGTAATACTTAGAAAAAGAGAAAAAACTCATAAGCGTTCTTACTTACCTTCCTCCTCCAAGATGGATAACCCTGTAGAGCTATATGAGCATAATAACTGTGGAACATCAAGGAGACAACCTCCCAGCACCATAGAGGAAGGATCTGGAATCAGACAATCAGACAAGCAAGATAGCAGGAAGGATCTGGTAAAATCATGATCTTTCTGATCCCATTTCTTTCTTCTATAAATCTGTTTCTACCTGAGAGAATGGGGGTAGGATCAAATATACCCATGCTAAAGTACTTTGCAAACTAATCAATGCACATATATATACATGCATATATGCATATGTACATTTTAAATGTAGTTGACCCTTTCTCACTGTACCTACCTCACAGTGATGTGGGGAGGATGAAGTTAATGATATATACATATAAAACTATACATATGAAAGTACCTAGCACAGAAAAGACCTGGATGATGAGCAAGGGTGGGTCATGCACCCATGGGGAGATACACTCCAACCCGAGGGCACAGCTACTGCAATGATGCTATGGAAGGAAAGAGTTTGCATGCCCCAGGAGAAACAAAAGGATTGATACGGCTTAAGTATAGGGAGCAGGGGCAGGAGTGATATATAATGATATGGAAAAATAAGCAGGGGAAAGATCACACAGAAATGGTAGAAATTTGGATTTTATTCTTTTTTTTTAAGATTTATATATTTTTTTGAGAGAGAGAGAGCAGGGGAGAGAGGTAGAGGGGGAGGAGCAGAGGGAGAGGGAGAGGGACAAGCAGACTCAAGCAAGCTGAGCACAGAGCCTGACACTGACACTGGGCTTGCTGCAGGGTTCACTGTGGGGCACCAGGTGGGGCTCAATGTGGGGCTTGATCTCAGGACCCCAAGATCACGACCCAAACCAAAACCAAGAGTAGGACACTTAACTGACTGTGTCACCCAGGTGCCCCTGGATTTTATTCTAAGTGCAATGGTGTGTCATTTAAAGCTTTTGAGTAAGGGAGTGGAATGATCTCATCTACATTTTTTAAAATATCACAATAGCTACTATGTGGGGAGCAGACATTAGTGGGGTGGGGACAGCATAGAAGCAGGGACATGAGTGAGGAGTTGTTGCAGTCACCCAGAGACTAACTGAAGGGAACTTCTCTTAGGGAGGCAATTATGGAGATGAGAATGGTGGACATAGAGGGGATTTTTTTGAGGAAGAGTCAATAATCAAAATAAAAATGCTTTTACTGATATTGAATGCTCCTTCTAATTTGACTACAAGCCTCTCTTCTAACTTGAACTTATACTTAACTTCTACTTGCCCTTTGTGCTATTCAGTCTATGGTACAGTTATGCCCCTTTGTGCATTCTTGCACCCATGCCTTTCTCAGATCTCTTATGCCCTCTTAATATAAGTAATCTTTAAACTTTCTGATTATAAACATGTCCCCATAATATGTGCATGCTTATTTTATAAATTGTATGAGTGAACATTATTAATTCATATAGTATTAGTAAAGACCATTTTTTAATATAAAAAGTGAATACACATGAAGATGAAGATTCTAATAATTTCTCCCTCCACTCTAGTAGATGTCTTGTGAACCTCATTCTCCACTCCCTTGAGGTAAGCACATCTCATTGGTCTTAGCTGTCAACTTCTATTGAGTCTTTAAGGTTTGACTCAAGATGCTTTTCCTATGAAATTTTTCTTAACCACTTATTCTTCTGCTTTGAAGTCCTAGAAACACTTGAATTCTACCACCTTAATTACATGCAGCATTTATCATTCACTATCTGTCATGCTTTGCTCTATCATGTCCTATTTTCTTCACCTGGACTGTAGGCTCCTTGAGGGTACTGACTAATGTCTTATACTTGCTTTAAGGCACATTAATATTTGTTGGCTGGAGGAAGAATCTAATCATACAAATATTTTCAGTCATGGACATCAAGAGTCATTCATTAATTCAACAAAAATTACCACTGAGTGTCTAATTATAGATCAGGTGTTCAAATTTCTGGACATTAAGAAGTGACAGGACCAGCAGTTCTCTTCTGTCATAGAGATGACATTCAAGAAGGAGGCTGAAAGGAAATAAATAAATAAATAGTTCTCCAAGATCCTTTAAAATGGTGAGTGACTTTGTCTACAAAGAAAACCAGGTAGTAGGAGTGTTGGTTGGGGTTAATGTGATGAATGAAGCCTTCTGAGGAAGTACCATTGTCCTATATGATGGGAAGACTCAGAAGAGTCAAGCTTCTCTGAAGTGAATTAAAAGATGCTTGCCATTCTAGGTATACGGTTTACCTGTTATCATGGATTTAGCCCTAGATCCACCTCCATGGTCATTAAGATTATTTGAAATTCCTTTGCCATAGTGACCAATTCTAATTAAAAAAAAAAGTCTAGCCAGTAATTTATAAGTAAGTATAATAAATCATTAAGCCTAATGCTAGCTGCTATAACAATGAAATCCCAAATTCTCAGTGGCTAAACATGGTAGAGTCTGATTTCTTATTTATGTAACAGGTCCTTGTTAACACTTGGCCTTTTGAGATCCAGACTCCATCCATCTTCTGGCTCCATCCTCCTCTAGGACCTCAGAGTTCTCCACATGCAACCAGAGGATGGGGAAAGAAAGGGAAGAATCACCCATGGGAAGATTTTGTGGTTCTGCAATGAAAGTGGTAATATGCACATTCCAGAATGAGGCTATGCCTCAAAGCAAAGGTGGCTGGGAAAGGTAGGCTCAGTGTGGTCCTGGAAGAAGAGGAAATGGGTTTTGTAAAAAGCTGGTCAGTTTCTGCCACAGTCAACTTCTCCAGAGCTCCTTTTTCTAAGGTCTGAAAAATACCCAAATTTATTGACCATCATAAAGCCAGAGAAAGTACATATGATAAAACAAACCTTTGACTTTATCTCCAGTGACTTTATCCCAATGATTATTTTCTTTCACTTATTTTATCTTGCTACTGTTAATATCATACATTCCACTTATCCCCACAAACGGGCCCACTTTCACAAATCTAAACAATAAATCAAGATTCAGTCTGGAGTTACAAATGTTAATACTTCAATGCAAAACTTCTTGCCACAAGTAGAAACTCACAGCATATACTTTCCAGCTCATTAAACTCAATGCTTCGAAATGACCTGAAGCAGGCACCTCTTTTACAGAGAAGGAAATGGTTGGTTACACTAGTTGCTAGAATGACTAACAATAAAATGTGTAAATTTATTCAATGATAAGCTCTTTGCCGTATGGTGCTACGATAATCTTTGTTGCTCTCTTTACTTGTTATATGTAATTTGAAAATTCTGGTTTAATTATTTTGACTTGACTTCTTTATATATCATTTCTTTTGATTTGGGGGCAGAGGGGCAAGTGGCTAGTAGCTTGGGAAGCCTCAATTCGTTGGCTTCTTCTTTATTTGTTTTGCTCATAGTCACCATGGCTTTTGCAGATTAGGCACTCTTTATACTTCTTGGAGCCTCTGAAAATAAATGATGAAGCATTAAGCTCACCAGTTATCCCTGGACTGAGGGAGAGAGGCAATTATTTTACTAATTTTATTAGGATTAAGTATGAAACTGAGAAAAGTTAGGGAAAAATATGTACAAACATGACAGTTCTTATTTAGGGGGGCTGGGATGGGTGTGGCTGGGACACAGCCTGGAAGGGCAGCAAAAGGAACGGACTCTGAGGACCGACCTTAGTTAGAGGTGGATGCCACCGAAGTAACTTACATCAAGGAAGTGGGGTAGGAAAGCAACATATGGCCAGAGAAATGCAGCTAAGCATGAGCTCAGAGAGGAGGGGAGGTGATCAGTAGTGTAGGAGGCACGAGACAGGAATGGAATCTCTTACAAAGACTGGTTGAATAAAGCAGTTGAGAATTAATTCTCCCTTTTTCCTCATCTTCTCTCCTCCCCAACCACTCTAGGCAACCTTGTCTGAGCTCCCAGAAAGTGCTAACATCCCCTTCTCTGCAGAGCACAATGGAAGTGCAATGGACAGGGCAAAAATTTCCTCTCCTATCACTCTACAGCAAGTTCAAGAGGCAACTCTTCTTTTACTTACTTATGTTTATGTAATGTAATAAAATATTCATTTATAGTCATTCCACCTAATTTAGTTATTCCTTACGTAACCTCTGTTTTGTATCTTCTGTGTGTCAGGGGCAGGTATATAAAAATGAAGTAATATAGCATCAAGGGGCTTAGACTGCAAATACACTAGCATGTAAATGAACAATTAAAACACAATTCAACAACTCCAGTTCATGACGCCTGACTAAGAAAATCCATTTGCTCTTTCTCCTTCCATGATCCTACTGAAATGATAGAAAAAAAATAAATAAAAATAAGGATAAACCCATAGTGAAATTAGAAACCCCCAAAAGGCAGAGCCACTGCATACCATTGGGCAGCAAAAAATTTCACAAACTTGTTTTTGGCAGTCCTCAGAAAGGGCTCCATCAGCAACCCTGGAATGCTAAAGAATTTCTGGAAGACACATAGCAGATGGACTTGGATTGATCGAGTGTCTGTGGCCCATAAAAATGAAATTGGATACCATTCGAGAGTGAATTTTCCCAGCTGAATTCAGGAAAAATCCCCTAGATCAGAGATCTGAACTTGCAAGCAGAAATAAGCCCAAGGATGGTCAGGGTGGTGATTATTAAGAGGCCTCTGGGCCCAACTGCTCCCGTCTCCATGGGAGAGGCTGAATCAGCATTTGCTGTAGTTGAGTGATGCAGGAACAGTTCTTTAAACAAATGAGGCAATTGATTAATGAGAAAACCCAGCATGAGTATTGATTCCAGGGAAAGAAGGGGAACAAAGCAATAGACAAGGAGCGTCTAGGATCAGAGGCAAGCTCTATCCTTGCTCACATCCCCCCCCATCTACTGCAGTCAAAGTTTCTACGATTAGCAACCTCTTTACTGCTGAGGGAGAAAATGGTTGCCTCTTCTGCTGAGATATGGAAGATATATCTAAGATATCCAACATCTGTCTAATTATAGTAAAAGGAGTAAAGAGAAAAGAGAAATGAGCAAGGAAAATAAATAGAAGTAAAATTTTCTGATATGAATAAAGATTTGACAGAGATGGTGGAGAATTAAAACAAATGGAAAAAGAGACACACCTAGGAACATAATTATGAAACTTCTGAACCAAAGTAAAGAGAAAGTCCTATAAGTAAAGGGAAAGAATAACTTGCTTATAGAAACAAGAATCAGACTAATAGCAAAGTGCTCAGTTGTCACACAGGATGTTAAAAAATAATGAGACAATGTCTGCAAAATTTTGAAGGAAAAAAATTTTTTAGAGAGAGAGAACACATGTGAGTGGGGGCAGAGGGCAGGGGGAGGGGCAGAAGGAGAGGGAGAGGGAGATCTTAAGCAGGCTCCACACCCAGCATGGAGCTCGATGTTTGACTCAGGGTTGTATCTCAAACCCTAAGATCATGACTTGAGCTGAAATCAAGAGTCAATGCTTAACCAACTGAGCCACCCGGGCGTCCCTGAAGGAAAATGTTTTTGGATTGAGGGCCCTATATCCACTAACCTATCATTCAAGTATTAAGGCAAAAACTAAGCCTTCAAAGCTTATCACTCATGTCTTTGCCACTTGCCCTCCCTCCCTTCCTCCCTCCCTCCCTTCCTTTCTTCCTTCTTCTCTCTCTCCCTCCTTTCCTGTCCCATCCATCCAGACCAGAGAAGATATCAAAATACGAAGTGTTTTTCTCTGGGGAGAGATATTACAAGATATTTTAAATTTTCTTTTGTTTTTCTGTATTCTCTTCCTCCCTCTTCTTTCTAACAACTCACTATTTTGCTGCTACTTCTTTTACACAAGCACAACCACCAATTGTTAAATCTATTTATTTGCCAGGTTCTGGCCTATATCATTTATGTATATCTCAAATGATCCTTACAATGACCCTATAGAGAATATGAAACTCAAGTATATTACTTGTAAAATTAAAATAGTAATAATTTATTTTTTAACCCCCTACTCGACCCAAAGATCCTTTCTCCAATCCTCTTCTTGCTGCCTTAGTCTCTCAAAGGATGGGGAACATATTGCTTCATTAGACAACTTATTTCCTTGATGGAATTTTTAGGCTACTCTGTTACCCTGTGCTGTAGTTTGTCATGTGTTCTGGGTTCTTGTTAACCTGTGTTGTTGGAAGATGATGAAGACCATGTTGATGTTGATTTTCAGATTTATGAGAGAGCTTGATGAAATAAACAGAATAGAGGTCTAAAAGTAAAAGAATAGAAGGTGTTTCAGCATTTCAGAAAATAAAAGTAAAATTTCATACAAAGAGAGGAATAAACATGAAATGAGTTATCAGGGAAAGTAACTGGAGAAAAGGACAGTAAATGGGTTTGAGTTGCTTAGATTTATTTTTCAAGGAGAGTATAGGATTAGTGGGAACAGAAAACAGTAAAATTGAGGTCAGTTGGTAAGACGGGGCCAATGATATGATAACTTTGCTTTCTATTTCATGTCCCAGTCAAGTGTAGGCCAGGCTGAGCCCCTCAGCGAGCTTTGAAAATGCCCATGTCCAAGGAAGTGATGAGAGAAATTTCTAGGCTTAAGAAATGTCTGCATTTCTTCAGCTCCAGCCAGAAATGGCAAATGGCAAAAGGGCAGAAGCTACAAATAAAGAAGGGGTAAATCATCTTTGTACTGCGGAAAAGTTCATTTTTGACAATTTGAAAATCTATACCATAGTTTTAAGGAGATACACGAGAAAGCGTACTGGCATAGTTTTTGTGTTCTTCTAAGAAAAATTGGCCCAAACCTGCCCTATTTGAAGTCTACCCAGCTCAGTGAAATGCAGCTCAATCCTTCCAGGTGCTCAGGCCAAAAATTTAGGAGTCACTCTGACTTCTCTTCCCACCTCCGTTCTTTTAACCAATGGGCAAAATTAAAATTAATTCCAAGCCTGGCCTCTAGGTACAACCTCAACCACCATCACCCTGGCCCAGGCCACCATCCTCTCTTGCCTGACCTATTGCAGTAGCCTCCTACCTGGTCTGCGTCCACTCTCATCATCCTGTGCTGTATCCTCAACACAGCAGCTAGAGCGATGTCAGAGCACGTCATGCCTCTCCTCAAAACCCTGCAAGGGCTTCTCCTCTTACCCAGAGTAGAAGCTGGAATGGCCTTCCAAGGCCTGTAGGGTCCCACATCATCTGACCCTCATTTACTCTTGTTCACTCCACTCCAGCCACCGCCCTCCTTGGGATTCCTGGAACACGTCAGGCCAGCCCAGCGCCTTTCTTTTTTTTTTTTTTTAATTTATTTATTTGAGAGAGAGAGAATGAGAGAGAGAGAACACATGAGAGGGGATAGGGTCAGAGGACAAAGCAGACTCCCTACCGAGCAGGGAGCCCGATGCGGGACTCGATCCCGGGACTCCAGGATCATGACCTGAGCCGAAGGCAGTCGCTTAACCGACTGAGCCACCCAGGCGCCCAACCCCAGCGCCTTTCTATTAGGTGTTTCCTTTGCCTGGAACACTCCTGCAGATAACCACATGGTTTGTTCTCCCTCTTCCTTCAAGGGACTGCTGAAGCATCACCTGCCAAACATCCTCTTTAAAATAGCGACCCCATCCCAGCCTTCTCTGTTCCTTTACCTGCTTTATTTTTCCTGATAATTCTGGTCACTTTCTTTTTTGTTTTTTTATTTTATTTTATTTTATTTTAAAGTTTTTATTTATTTATTCATGAGAGATAGAGAGAGAGAGAGAGGCAGAGGCAGAGGGAGAAGCAGGCTCCCTGCGGAGCAGGGAGCCCGATGCGGGACTCGATCCCAGGACCCTGGGATCATGACCTGAGCCGAAGGCAGACGCTTAACCGACTGAGCCACCCAGGCGTCCCAATTCTGGTCACTTTCTAATATACTGTATAATTTGTTTGATTTATTTTATCTCCCCAAGTAAAATATAAACTTTTTTGTTGGTTGGTTTAGATCTGTTTTATGTCTCTATGCCTCCAGGACAGATCCTGGCACATAGGAGGTGTTCAAAAAAATCCTTTTGGAATAAATGTGATATACTCACATTTATTAATTTATTATATGTGATTTATTCACATATGATAAATGTTATTTATATAACACATGTTTATGAAAGGCACATTTTGCAAAGCTATAGCATTGTTTCTTTGGTCTCTTTTGGCAAAAAAAAAATGGGTGCATTATAAGATAGGATGGTGAGATCTGTCACAGGGCTCAGGATAATAAGCAAAGACTAACTTTTGCATTAATTAGATCCTGGGGGAACATCACTGAGTATTAAAAAATAAAGTTTTATTTTGCTCACTGACTTAAAATTTTTTTTTAACTATATATTTCATAAATGATGCCCTCCAAAAACAAGAAAGTTAACTGAAATGAACTTAATATAGTCTGGAAAAAAATTCATAGTGGCATGTAATATTCTTTGGTATATACTTTTAATTGCATTTGGATTTCCAAATAAGTGTCAGTTTTAAATAGGTGTAAAAATGGAATATGAGAGCCTAAGGAATCTGGCACAGAGTGAGTCTGAAGGGATGTGAAACCTCAGTTCAAAATCAGAAGTCTTGTGATTCCACTCAAACTTTTTCTGGACTGCTTTGTGGCTGGTCCAAAAGTTGGGATTCCAAGAGTTTTAGGGGTTCTGCCCCAGGAAAGCCCATGGTCAGCAGATGCAGACTTGGGTTTCTCTTCTTAGTGTTAGCCAGAGCAAGCAAACCGAATGTCAGACCCAGTCATTTGGTGAGAATTCCAGAAAGACTTTTTCCAAAGAAAGTCAATTGAGATTTTACTTCTAGAAGTTTCCAGTGTTATTTGTAAAATGCTTGCTTAATTTCTAGTTCTTATTTCAAATACACAGGTAGGAAATGACTCAGTAGGGGATTCTCCATCAAGTCCATTATTTATCCTTCTTACTGTACTTCATCAGACTCCTCGTGATTTTCCAGGTCTCGGGATAGCTGTCTCTTCTTCCGGGGAGCGTTTCCCATTTCTGCCAAAGCTGGGTTAGGTCCCCCTCCTCGGGGGGGGGTCTCCGTGGATTCTACTTCCCGCATCAGAGCACTGGCCTCTTGTGACCTTTGTTCCCCCAGGATGGCTGGGAGTGGCTCTGAAGGCAGGGAGGGAGTTCGTGTTGCTTCTAGTCGGATCCGTAGCACTCGCACACTGTCTAGCAGAGTTGGTCGTTCAAAACATGTGAGTAGAACATGTTAACAAACGAATGTCTTCCTAAATGGATTAGCTCATCCAGATAATAGTTAGAAATGGGGAAAGGAAATCCTAAAATATTAGGCAACAAACCACTTAAAATTCTAAAAGTGATGTTTAAAAATCTAATTTTGTCCATCACTAGGACTGGAGCCCTGTCACAGTTCTTCCATTTCCTCATCCCTACCACTTGGAGCCAATTCCAAAAGGAATTTATTTTATTTGTTATTTTTATTTTTTTAAAGATTTTATTTATTTGACAGAGACACACAGAGAGAGAGAGAGAGAGAACACAAGCAGGAGGAGAGGGAGAAGCAGGCTTCCCGCGGAGCAGGGAGCCGGATGCGGGGCTCAATCCTAGGACCCTGGGACCATGACCTGAGCTGAAGGCAGATGCTTAATGACTGAGCCACCCAGGCGCCCCGGGATTTATTTTAAAAAGAAGACCCTTGGCTTTATATGATTAAATAGAAAATGGAGTTAAAGTTATTTGTTTTGGGGCTCCTTCGTTATCGCTCCTGCCCATTGCTGATAAGAGACACCTACCAGATATTGCTGAGAGTTTGATTTCACCTACAGATATCCTTTCCTGAACGCATTTAAGTTGTTCTCGTCTTTTCCCCTTTTAGCTTTGTGCTCTTAGTTTCCAGTGACTTAAATTAACTCTTATGCAAAAGCAGGAAAAAAAGAGCGAAAATTCAAAGAAATGTGTCCCTTGTGTGCGATTGAGTCTCAGCAGTTTGTTATTAAATCTTTAAATAATTAAATACAAGAGAAAACATTAAAGCGACATTAAAAAGCCAACCATATGTTGAAAATAGAAATGGAGAGGAGGGGAATGGAGATGGCCATAGAATTAAAACTGCTTTTCATTGACCTTGCTCCGTGGTGCCTGTGCTGATCATTTGTATGCGTGGCCTGCGTGCAAGATCCTCTGGGCCAGGCTGGGGTTGGGGGAGGTGGACTGAGCTTCAGGAAGAGGGAAACTCTGTCTGAAGCAGTTTGCCAAGAGGAAAGGTCAGTGAGGAAGGAGACACAAGCGAAGACATGAGTGTAGGAATGATGAGTGGGTCATCAAAGGGTCTTTCAAACAAGTTGTTCTGTTTATTTTTTATAATCTGGAATGTTCCCAAAATAGAAAACTTCCTTCCTTCCAGAGCACAAGCTTGAATTGTAAGGTGGCAAGTCAGCAGTGATAAGAATACAGCGTGCTGCCATAGGTGACTTGCGGGCATGGGCTTATTAAATGCTGGTTAGAAAACCGAACTGCATATATAAGGAGAGGAAAGCAGGAGGAAGCCAAGGTCCCAGACACGGAAAGCATGCAGAATGGTACGTGGATTTAACTGTGTTCCGCGATATTCAGATGGTGAAGTCCTAACCGACAGCGCCTTGGAATGTGGCCTCATTTGGAAATAAGGTCACTGCAGATACAATCAGTTAAGATGGGGTCCTACTGAAGTAGGCTGGGCCCCTCTTCCGGTCTGACTTGTGTCCTTCTAAAAATGGAAAATGTGGACGGAGATATGAACAGGGCGAATGCCATATGAAGATGAAGGCAGAGACCGGGTGATGATTTTACAAGCCAAAGAATGCCAAGTTTGCCAGAAAGCCAGCAGCAATGAGGACAGGCCTGGAACAGATTCTTCTCCACCACCCTCAGGAGGATTCCACCCTGCTGGCATTTGGGGCTCCGGATTGTAGCCTCCGGAGCTGGGACAATAACTTTCTGTTGTTCAAGCCACTCAGTCTGTGGTGCTCTGTTATGGCAGCCCTTCCAAACTAATAAACAGAGGAAGGGCAACGTTGTGAGGTTCGTGTGGTTTTTCATCTCTTGTACAATTTAGGTACCCTTCCGCGCCATACTGCATTGTTGCTGGTCAGTCCTCAAATGCTCCCATGTGGCGTTGCTGCCCACCAGTTAGCGAACATCCTCGTACTACATTGCTGCGTGTCGAGGAGCAAGCACATGTTCCACTCTTTCCAGCACTCAGCACGGTGCCAGGCACTCAGGGAATGTGAAGAATATAAAAATGATTCTTGCCATTGGGTAGTTTGTGGCATAGACCAGATATCTCTTTGAAAAGCCTACACTGAAAAGTAAGCGCTCAAGGGAGTGAGGCCCCCTTGCAGAGCACGTGGGAGGCTTTGCAGAGGAAGTAACGGCTGTGGCGGCAGCAGCGAGTTATTGAGAGCCGTGTGACAGATACAATGTCACATGTCCATCATCTTCAAGGACAGCCCGTGAGCTAGCCAGCATTACCATTCAGAGTGTACGGAAGAGAGAACTGCGTTTGGAGCATGTAAGGAGCTTGCCTGATATCACACTGCTCATCAGCGATGGAGCTGTTATTTGGACCCAGGTCTATCAAACCAAACTGAGTTAAAAAAAAGTAAACTTCCGTATTATATTGTTGTGGCTGCTGTGGTTAGCTGGCTCCCAATTGCACACTTACAGCAGAATTGAGATTTTAATCTTGGCCTCAACAAACCATTCCGAGTTAATTTCATTAGACACTGCATAGCTTATTTTTTTAAAAATAAATATAGACACATATTTTTAAAACTGTGAGATTTGTAATTCTCTGTTTAAATACTATTGCTTAACTTTTCCCACTCCTCATTTGGGTCTTGCTTAGCCAAATGGTTGTGAGTTCCCTTGAGGTCAGAAATCATGTCACATATGTTAGGAGCTTGATAAATAAGTTTTTAGGAAAAAACAGTGTTAAGTTAGATCTCTTTGATTTCTCTCCTCTCCATGTCTCACTCCCAAAAGAAAACCTCCTTTTAACTTGGAATCATTCCTTACTCATGTTATTCTCTAACACCTCACGTCCAATGTATCAGCAATCCTTTGGATCTATCTTAAAAATATATCCACCATGACCTCCCTAATCCAAATTATCATAAATTCTTGCTGCATTACTGCAAAATGCTTCTAACTGGTCTCTCTGCTTCCATCCCTGCTCCCTTAATGAATGACCCTCTGGTCTGAGAGTCCCATTTAAAAAGAAAGACAGGTCTTGTTTCTCCTCTCTTGGAAGCTCTCCAAGACCTTTTCCTCATTCCCAGGACATATTGAGTCGGTACCTTGAGTACACCCTGTCCCTTTACCTCCAGACTATTTCTTCGACCACTCTGATTCTCACTCCCTGGGCTCCAGCCACACCAAACCGGCTTCCTGTTCCCTGAGGGCACCGAGCACACTTCCTTCTCAAGACCTTTGCACTGTCCTTTCTGCATGGAATGCTGCTTCTGCAGATGTCCCCATGGCCTTGTCCCTCATTTCCTTCAGGGGTCTGCCCAAACGTCAGTGTATTGGAGAAGCTTTCCCTGCCCACCCTGTATGCAATAGCATCTCTCCCACCAAAATCGGGTTCTACCCCTGCACTGCTTCATTGTGCTTCATAGTATTTATCTCATTGTTTGTCTGTCTCCACTAGAATGTAAGCTTCATGGGGACGAGGGCTTTGTTTTGTTTACTTCTCTATCTCCAACATCTAGAACATTGCCTGTCACACAGGCATTTGACACATATTTGTTGACTGATTGAATGAATGATGAATGAAGAAAGAGTTCAGTGGTTACAGGATTGTTGCCTCATCTCTGTGAATATCAAAGTAAAGCCATTGCCTTAGATGTGGGAGTGTTTCAGAGCGTTTTCATGTACATTAAGTCAAAAAATCCTCAGAAGGTCTATGAGAATTTGTGAAACACATGTTCACTCTGAAATAAGAGGGTTATCCACAGGTGAAATGACTTAGCCTGGGTCACATAGTTAATAATTGACTCGCCAGCTTTGAAAACAGGGTCTGCTCTTTCCTTTAATCCGAGAGCCTTTTCATAAAGCCACACAATCCTTGCAAGTCCTGACAAATCTGGTAGCTACTTCACTATCTTGATGTACTATGCTTGTTTAATATCTGCCCTGGCTAGTTGAGGTACTGAGTGCAAGTTGAGGACATAGCCCATTTTGAGGATTTGGCTTGGGACACCAGAGTTTGCAATCTTGCTGACAATGTCAGTAGAATGTACTTGGGACTATTCTTAAAGAGACATCTGTTCTCAGAAAGGCTTATGTGACTTTGAATGCTTTTGAGTATGTTGAATCTGAAGGAATCATTTGAATCTCTTCAGATTTAGACTTCTCTTTGAGTCATGAGATCTTTGGTGGGGGAAAAAAACAAGAAAAAGAAAAACTTTAGGAGGTTCATAAAGTGGCAAGAGGTGGCCTCCTATGCTTTCAAGGAACTTCCATGGAGCCAACCAAAAAGATGGCTCATTATGCAGGAAGAAGATCCAACAGGTGGAAGAAAAGGTCAGCCTACTGTGAGGAGACAGGGAAAGGATACTAATGTGTGTTTAGTTTCTATTTGCCATCAGGCACAGTGCTGGCACTCCAGCAGTGACTCAGCAGAGGAGTGAACCAGTAAGGAGAAGCTGGGACAGACAGAACAGAAACAGCTGTGACTCAAGGCCCCATTGGAAGTCCAAGCCTTATTTTCTCTTGGGGCTTGTGGGTTTGCCATGTGCATTGACATCAACATTTCTTCTTGTCTGTTTCCCACTCTTTTTCTCCCCACTCTTAATTAGCCAATAAACATGCAGCAGGCATGTTCAGAAGTGTGTAAGTATAATGGAGAATACACAAGATATTTGAGTTGTATACCCTGCCCTTGAGAAGCTTATAATTGCTAGTGTAACTGGATACTGCCAAATAGATTGGAGAAGGAAAGTTGGCAGTATATGTTGAATTATGTTTCTCTGGACTTCTTTTGAAGCCTCTTCACTTGGATACCCCCATGGATAAGCTCCATAGATTCATTATTTATTTATTTGTTAATTTTAAAATTTTATTTATTTATTTATTAGAGAGAGAGAGAGAGCACAAAGGGAGAGGGAGAGAGAGAAGTAGACTCCCCACTGGGCACAGAGCCAGATGTGGGGCTAAATCCCAGGACCCTGAGATCATGACCTGAGCCGAAGGCAGATGCTTAACCAACTGAGTTACGCAGGCGCCCCAAGCTCCATAGATTTATAAGGTATCCTTTCAGCATCAGACCCAACCTGTGTACATTCCAGCGATAAGAAGCCAGACTTCATTCAACCTTCACCTATGAGCAAGCATTTATTGTCTGCTATTTGCCCAACATAGTGCTGGGCATGGAAGTACATTGTATGCAGAACCTTTTTCTGAACAGGGGAGTTTCCCCAGGTTTTCCCTGCCCTCCATTCCTTGCTTGTCACTGGGAATTCTGCCTTTTAGCCTTTTAGTAAACACAGGAGACCGGTCACTGGATACCCATGGAGCAACATTTCATTTTCCTCAGGGGTATAACCACTTGACAACCAGCCTGGGAGCCCGGAAACAGACCTGTCCAGCAGCCTGTGTGCAGCAGAGAAATTTATTACGATTTCCTATTTCTTCCACAGGAAAGAAAGAGCTATAGCCTGTATTTTGACATTTTAAGAAGACTTACAGGAGTTATGCCACGTCAAATGAGGTGACGTTATGACACGCTGACACTAATGTTCAACAAAGCACATTTATTGCAGAATTTAGAGGCTAGTCACATACCTCCAAAGCTTTTTTATTACTATGATTTCTTCTTGGGCCTGCCTATCTTGAGGTTTCAAGAAAGGAAATTCTTCAGCTTTATTCCTGAGAATTAAGCTGACATGGGCACCTTGTGCATATTCTCTTATCTTTGTTCACCAACGAGGCTGATAAATCATACATAGGCTTGTAATTATTTCAGTACCTTCCTCTGAAGGGTAATTCAAAGTATTTTAGCTTCTTATTCTAGTATTAAGGATATTTTGGGAAAACACATTTATATTTTGCCTGTTTTGCTCTGCTTTGGTATCCACAAAGCATATTTTCTATCGCAGAGAACGATCTGCGGTATTTTTAAGTGCCTAATGTCAATCAATGTTGATCATCAACTTTGTGCTCATCCCTTTGGAGGAATACAGTTCAGTCCAATAACACTTTGATGAGCACCAGCCATGTATACAACCCAATGGCAGACGCTGCAGGGCACAATAGATGAATTTACAGTTTCAGAGAGGACACAGGACATGCACACAAATAATATATACAAAGTCGGTGTCATAAGGAAATCATAAACCAAGTGCGGTAACAGTTCAAAGGTATAAATCAGCTAAAATGGAAGCTCCATGGCCGCCTGGGTGGCTCAGTTGGTTAAGTGACTGCCTTCGGCTCAGGTTATGATCCTGGAGTCCTGGGATCAAGTCCCACATCGGGCTCCCTGCTCAGCGGGGAGTCTGCTTCTCCCTGTGACCCTCTTCCCTCTCGTGCTATCTCTCATTCTCTCTCACTCAAATAAATAAATGAAGTCTTTAAAAAAAAATCAGTTTAAAAAAAATTAAAAAAATAAAATGGAAGCTCCATGAAGGCTCTATTTTATGTGTTTTTTTTTTTTTTTTTTTAAAGATTTTATTTATTTGACAGAGACACAGCGAAGAGAGGAAACACAAGCAGGGGGAGTGGGAGAGGGAGAAGCAGGCTTCCCGCAGAGCAAGGAGCCCAATGCGGGGCTCGATCCCAGGACCCGGGGATCATGACACGAGCCAAAGGCAGACGCTTAACGACTGAGCCACCCAGGCACCCCTAGTGTATCACGACTGCCTTCCTCACCACCAGGCACATGGTTGCTTCTCAGTAAGTACTTGTTGACTGAATGAAGATTCCATTTGGGGGTGAAGGTGGGGGCGGAAGGCTAGGAAAAGCTCTGATGCAGAGGTTTGTCCATAGCTGATAGAGGTGGGAGGAGAGTATTCCAGGTGGAGGGCAAGGTATTTGTTAAATCACGGAGGCCCGAAGACCTGTGGAACATCTTGGCAGCGTTTGGCTAGAATAAATGGTACCTACATGGCAGTGGTGGAAAGAAAAATAGATAATTATTGGGGCCAAATTATGGTGATTTTATATATCAGATTGGGGATTTAATTGATAGGCATTGGAGGAACATTAAAGTACTTTGAGCAGGAGCTTGGCATGATCTGAACCATGATTTGGGGAAACTGATGTGGTAGTGACGTGTAAAATGTAGCTCCCACACTTAAATGTACATTAGATTTAGCTGGGAAGCTTTTTAGTCATACAGGTTTCTATACCCCACACAAGATGGAATGAATTGGTTAAGTCCATCATCTGTATTTATACCAAGTTCTCAAGGTAATAGCCAACCAAGTAGTTCACAGAATTCAAGATTACATGTGTCTGGGGTCAGTGCTTTTGGGAGGGATGGGGGAAAAGATTGCAGGCTCATGTGGGTCAATGAAAAAAAATCATAGGAAAGGGAGTTCTGAGCAGGAGTGTCTGCAGAGACCTGCAGCAGAAATGGGGACCAAGCTTGAGTCAGGCGCCAAGGAAATAATTCTTGAGAGGAGAATCTGAACCTAGGAATATCTGCAGATGTAGGTCTAGTAACATGAGTAGGAGTCAGGACTAGCAAGCAGAGGTGTGACGCATGACTGCTGGGAGCACAGACCACTCTTCTTGTCTACACCTGCCTGGAGAACCCCAGGAAAGATCTTCCCAGCAAGCAATCGAGTACATCAATCATTATTTCCCTATATCAGAACTTTCATTTGTATCTGGTACTTGAGTGGAGATTTTGTGTGAAACTCGTATGTACATAGAGAATCAATAAGAGGTGTTGGTAAGTGTTCTCGAATCCACTGACTTTTTTTTTTTCTAACTTGAGAATACTGCAATAATAACACTGCAAGAAGACTTAGGCTTATTTCAAGGGCAATTCAAGACTACAGAATTAACAGCAGAACTATTCTAAAGTCAAAGCATGATTTTCTACCTGTAATAAAAAAACTTGAAACACAACTAGAAAAATAAAAGATTTTATTTTTCATTTCAAAGATTTCATTTCAAAGATTTATTAACTCTTTGAAATGCTATTCTAAGCAGTATGTTTAAAAGTCTATTGTAGAGAAAGGTATAAAAATTCGGGTGGGGATTACACATGAAAATTTTTATTCTATTTCATTTTATTCCCTTTAAAAGTACAAAGATTTATTTAGGCACTGATGGCCAAGTAGTTTGGTTTTGAAAAGGGGGACCTGGGTAACATAAAATAATGGAAAGAACAATGCACAGGGAATCGAAGAACTGAATGATATTATAAATAACAACAACAATAATAGCAGCAATGCTACCCTTAATTTAGTGATCTCTATTTACCAGCTCCTGAGCTAAGTGCTTTACACACATCATCTCATGTAATCCTCATAATGACCCTGTGAAGTTGGTATGATTATCATCTTCATTTCACAGAGGGAAATTGTGGTTCAGAGAGGGTAAATAGCTTGCTTATGCTCAAATGACTCCTAAATGGAAAGTGGTAACGCAACCTGAATCTAAATGCATGCCGCTAACCAATGCTTCCTGATTTTACCAGTGATCAGTTATCTTATCTTGCTACCTGAAGCACTTACTAAATCCTCACAAAAACCCTGGGAGTTAGGTACTATCGTTATTTCATTCCCATTTTATAGATGAGGTCACTGAGGCACAGGAAATTTGTAACTTCCCCAAAGTCATCCACTAACAAGTAGAGAAGCTGCCATTAGAATCAGATATTTTAATTCAGAGTCTGCCTCTCAGTCTAGTGACGTATATACAAAACAAAAAAAGAAAAAAAAATTTTTCTAGTGGTATGCTGCCAGGCTATCATCTTATTCTTGTCCTTTTCAATATTTTCCCTAATGTTATGTTAAAATATTGATTTCATAAATCTGTAGAAATGTACCGATTGCATTGGATGATTGATTTGGGATTTAAGTAAAATCTAAGAGACAGGACAGACTGAATCTAACACAAGGATGTGCAAGAGGGATAAATATCAGATCTTCCTCATGGATCAAGAACCATAGCTACCTGATGTGGTAACATGGCGCTAAGAGAAAGAAGGGGATCATTTTGTAGGTAACGATAGGGAGTTTTAGGTGACAATAAGCACAATGTGAGTCAAGGATGGTTAATATCACCTTGCTTTCAACCTCTCAACAACATGAACACACCTAATGCCAACTTAGGGCAGTAATAGTACCCCTCTGCTTGTAGCTGATCAGAAGAAATCTGGAGTGCACATTCTGTTCTAGACACCAAAACTTAGCATGCTAGAGAGATGAAGAGACTTAAAATCACGTTACCTGAGCATGGATGAAACACTGGGAATGTTTAGCCAGTGGGAGAAAAGACACAGGGGGAGAGAAATAGCTGCTTTCATGTGTCTGCTGGACTTTCAAGGAGGAAATGCTATTTGATTGTTCTTTCTACTCAAAATAAAAATATGAGTAGAAAATTAAATTTAGCTTAATAAAAGGAAGATCTTTCTAGAAGTTGGAGTTTTGGAAAGATGAAACTAGTTGGCTCACGTGAGATTTTTACCTAACTCAGATATTCATTAGAATCATGTATGTGCCATTCTAACACTGCGCACTCAGGCCTCAACTCCAGGGAGGTGTAGGGAGGGAATGGTTTTTATTATTATTATTATTATGTTATGTTAATCACCATACATTACATCATTAGTTTTTGATGTAGTGTTCCACGATTCATTGTTTGCATATAACACCCAGTGCTCCATTCAGTACGTGCCCTCTTTAATACCCATCACCAGGCTAACCCATCCCCCCACCCCCTCCCCTCTAGAACCTTCAGTTTGTTTCTCAGAGCCCATAGTATGTCATGGTTCGTCTCCCCCTCCAATTTACCCCCCTTCATTTTTCCCTTCCTACTATCTTCTTCTTTTTTTTTTTTTCAACATATAATGTATTATTTGTTTCAGAGGTACAGGTCTGTGATTCAACAGTCTTACACAATTCACAGCACTCACCATAGTACATACCCTCCCCAGTGTCTATCACCCAGCCACCCCATCCCTCCCACCCCCCACCACTCCAGTAACCCTCAGTTTGTTTCCTGAGATTAAGACTTCCTCATATCAGTGAGATCATATGATACATGGAATGTTGTATTTTTTTAAAAGTTACCCAGGTGATTCTGATGTTCAGCTAAGACAGAGAACCACTCACTTGATGGATAGTGATGATAATGACTATTTATGGGTGCTAACTATGTGCCATGGACTACACTACATGCTCTACATGTGCAATCTCATTTACAAACTCATTTCATCTTATTAATAACAATTTGTAAGGTAGTGATTATGATCTCATTTTACTGATGGATTAGCTGAGCCAAATTTAATGATTTGCCCAAGGTCTTCTAGGGTAGTAGATGTAACAGGGTTAGTGCCGCCACCTGGTTACCAGGGTGGTGGAGGTTCTTGGGGGGTAGAGCTCCAGACTCAAACCCAGGTTAGCTGAACAGGAATGAGAGTTAGTTACCTGCATGCTGCTTTGGGATTGCAATGATAAGTCGGCATAAGTAAAATTTAAGGGGGATTCCAAAATAAAAATTTTGTGATTTTGTTACCAACTGAGACTTCTAACATACAATAGATCTTTAGGTTAGAGTTTAGGAATATAACAGAGTTTATAAAGATATTTATACTTCTGGCGCCAGAAATAAGTAGATTTTATCAAGATTAAGGAGAACCAGATTACAACCAGATAGATGTATGCAAAGGCAAATAATCCAGACCAATAAAATGAATTCACTGTAGAAAGAATTCCAGGAAAGGAGAAATAAGATTTGAGAGATAACGTTGAGGAGAAAGTCCAGGAAAAAAGTAGAGAAATCTCTGAAGTTTTCATTACTCAGGCAAAAATGATTCTCTGAAATAAAGTTCGAAGAAGACCTGTTGCCTGAAAAAGAGCAAGAGTAGAGATGGTCTCCTTTCTGATATGACTGGCTCAAGGAACAAATGATTATAGCTTGTGCTCAATCTTTCTCTCTCTCCCCATCTTTTTATCTCTGGTGTGAGCTTCAATCTTTCTCAGTTTATTTCAGGATTTGACATATGGCATGAAGCCGGATGGCAGCAACATCAGATTCACATACCTCTGGTGTAGTTACTTGAAAAGCTAGAGAGATTTTTCCCTTGCAAGCACCAGTTGAAAAATTCTGGGGAAGACTTTTTATTGGCTTAGCATGAATCATGTGCTCATCTTTAAATCAATCACTGTGTCCAGGGGATGGATGCTATAATTGGCTCAAAAGGGATCACATTCCCAGAAATATAGTCAGGAGGCAGGACCTATTGGAAAACTGGAAGGATAGGAGGGGCTGCTAGGCAGACAAAGACAAAGGCCATTCACAACATACTTAACAGTGAACCATTAAGGTCTAGTTAGAGTTAAGAAAAAGGCACAAATGGGGCACCTGGGTGGCTCAGTCATTAAGCGTCTGCCTTCAGCTCAGGTCATGATCCCAGGGTCCTGGGATCGAGCCCCACATCAGGCTCCCTGCTCCGCGGGAAGCCTGCTTCTCCCTCTCCCACTCCCCCTGCTTGTGTTCCCTCTCTCACTGTGTCTCTCTCTGTCAAATAAATAAATAAAATCTTTAAAAAAAAAAAAAAGAAAAAGGCACAAATATTCCCCAGCAGCACTATTTAACATTATTCTGGAAGTTTTATCTAATTGGTTAAGATACATAACACAAAAGATAAACAATAACACAAATATGAGGTGTAAGTATAGAAGAGACAAATACATTTTTTTAAAAGATTAATAAAGGGGGAATATAACTTAAAAATATCAAATAATGCCAACAAGGCACACTACTTAAAACAATGTAATAGTATAAGAATGGGTTCTAGAATAGGTCCTTCTCATTGATAAAAGTGATTATTTCAAGTTGGTAGAAAGATGATGAATTATTCAGTAAATGGTTTTGGACCAATTCAGTAAATGGTTTTTCTCCAACTGGAAAGAGAAAAATATATTATTATTTCACACCTTACACAAAAATATTATAAAACTGTAATTCTCACTGAATAAAATACACATTTTTTTAAATTTAGGGATGAGGATAGATTAAAAAGGAAAATCTCAAACCCAAAAACCATAAAGGAAAAAAAGATTGAAAATTTAAAACTTCTTTACAAGGAAAGATATAATAGCAAAACATCAAGAAGAAACTGGGATAAAATATGTATAATATGTATTAATTATACTCCTCCAAATAATATTCTAAACATATTACAAATCAATCTGAAAAACACAAATGATCAAATTTTTAAAATGTGCAAAAAGTAAGAACAGGAGATTCACAGAGATAATACAAAAGCCAATCATAATGAAAAAATTAAAAGATTAATATAATTTTGTGGTGATAAGGGGTGAAGGTGATTCTCTCATACCATTGGGGGAAGTAGACTTTGGTGCAATTCTTTAAGGGATAATTTCACAATATCTCTCAACATTTAAAATGTGCTTACCCTTTCATGTAACAATTCCATTTTAGAAATCTATACTTGTATGTGTAAAGGTGCAAAGAAAGTGGTTGGAGTATTGTTTGTTAGAGCAAACATTTAGAGATAATGTAAGTGTCCATTAATAGATAATGTAAATGTCCATTAATAGGGAATAGATAAAAGCAACTATGGTACCTCCATATTATGCATTAGTATGAAGATTTTAAAAGGAATAAAGTAGATCTTACGGGCTGGTATGGAAAGTTGTTGATGATATATAATTCAGTGATAATATGATTTGCAAAGTATGTGTATCATAATCCAATATATGCTTAGAAATAGAAAACCTATAAATGTATATATACACATGCTTGCATGCATATGTTATAAGGCTTTGTTACAGGCACAGAAAGCTTTCGTGGTGTTTTGGCCAGAAAGTGAGAATGGGATATAATTTTATTTTCTTTTTTCAATGTGCGTGAAAGTATTTTTTGAAAAAATTAAAAACTAGTAATTTTTCTTAATATAAGAGTTTCAAAAATGAAATTAATTTCATTTTATTTGGTTGCTTTCTTTGATGTTTGTTACAATAAATCCTTTAAATTAATTGAGAACTTTACATGTAATGTAGCTTTCTCACACGTATTAAAACATAGTGGTAGCAAGATACGTGCTTTGAGAATACAGACGACAGAAAAGGTTTGAGGCACAGATCTTTATGAGAATGTTTAAATCTCAGTGAAGCTGGTAAAAATATTTGACTCCACAGGCAGAAAGGAATTCATAGAACCATTATATTCTAACCTGTTTTATCCACCAGAGACTGTCATGTAAATGTCTGACAGAGCTACGCATATGAGAAGTTACACAACATCAGTATTCATTAAGATGGGTCATTCAGTACAAAGTGAGCTCATTTTACCAATATAAATTTGCAGGGATTGAATGAAGGGAAATCAAAGATAAAGGGAAATCCAAAGTGTGACCTTGAGCCATCGCCTGTGGGTATAGTCTTGTTTCATCAATGTCAAGGAAAGCAGAGATAACTTTTAAGTTATCTTGGAGCATCAGAGCATGCAAATTACCTTATGGTTCTCTCCCCCAATGAGAAATCAAACTAATACATACCTGCCTATCTCATACAGAAGCGTACTCTCTCACCTCACACAAATGACAGGGGGACCCAATGTGGGTTACAAAATTTCAGGCTCAGAAAGCATGCAAAAGAAAATGACAGGCAAGAGTCAACCAAAACATATTACAGGATTGTGCTAATTGACTTGGACAGAATTTCTTCAGAGTACATTACTAGGGTGTCACTGATGTATCCAAAGGGAGAATGGTGTGTAGAATGTGAACAAAGTGCAGCAATTTGCACTCATTGCTGGCGCATCTAAGTACTTGGGCCTCCCTGGATGTTGGGGTTAAGAAAGTTAATAATGAAGTTTCCCTAAGTGACAAGCAAGACAGGTAAGGAAAATTATAATAGGTATCAGATTACACATCCAGCATTTTTCTAGATTCCTCTCCTTTCCTGTGAGCCTCTATCAGTGCTCCATTTATATCTCATGCATCCTTCCCTTATTACTGTTTTCTTCCTTTTTCCCTCCTTCCCTCTCTTTTTTTCTTTCCTTCTCCTTTTCTCTGCTTTCTTCCTTTTTCTTTCTTTCTTCTTTTCTTTCTTTTCCTTTCCTCCTTTCTGTTGTCTCTTTTTTTAAACATACTCCTTTGTTTCCCATAGCCAGCACCTGTCTTTTTCTTGTGGCCTGCCCTCAGGCTACCCCAATGATGCCTGGAAAATTCCATGTGCCTCCAGGTGGCCCTAATTCAGTGAGTGCTGGGCTACATTTCTAAAACTCTTGTTTTTGTCATCTCAGAGGCAAATCTCACAGCCCACCATTCTGCAGAATCAGTCTGAAGCTATCCTTGAGGCACGCTGAGATGGCACCCTTCCTTCTCCTTCATTGTTCTTTCCCCATTCCCTTTCATGGGTTTTTGGGAACTTCCTTAATAAATTACTTGAGCACAGATTTTTGTCTTGGGACTGCTTCTCTTAGAACACAGTTTCTACTGTCAAAAAAGTTAAGTTGGCAAATAATGAAATGTGACTTTAAAAAATAATTTAAAAAGACAGTTTATTTAAATACATTTTTTAATCACCAAAAATTTCTTTGCCAGATGACATATCCATATTTTTAGTTGAAAAACATATTGCCACCATTGCTACAGGTAAAGCTTAAAACAATTGCAAAAGATAATATTTTGAATCTAACCAGGATGGAGCTTAATGGTGGAAATGCCCGCTCCCCAGCCCCCCACCCATCCACACTAAATTAGTGGGGGGTGGGAGGGATGGGGTGGGTGGGTGATAGACACTGGGGAGGGTATGTGCTATGGTGAGTGTTGTGAATTGTGTAAGACTGTTGAATCACAGACCTGTACCCCTGAAACAAATTATACATTATATGTTAAAAAAAAAAAAAGATAGCAGGAGGGGAAGAATGAAGGGGGGGAAATCGGAAGGGGAGACGAACCATGAGAGACTATGGGCTCTGAGAAACAAACTGAAGGTTCTAGAGGGGAGGGGGTGGGGGGATGGGTTAGCCTGGTGATGGGTATTAAAGAGGGCACGTACTGAATGGAGCACTGGGTGTTATACGCAAACAATGAATCATGGAACACTACATCAAAAACTAATGATGTAATGTATGGTGATTAACATAACATAATAAAAAATAAAATAAAATAAAATATTCACCACCAAAATTCAAAAAAAAAAAAAAGAAATCCAATTCTCCAAATTTTATTTTCTCCTATTCACTTGGCTTTTACATACATAAAATAGGATTTTATTTGTGATTTCCTCAGGAACCCAACTTCTTTTGTTGAGGTCAATGACCATTCATCTCCATCTCCTTTATACATTTTTGGTAGTGCCCAGTGGTAACTGAGGTGCAAAAATATGAACACAAGGTAAGATCTCTACAGATTACCCAAAGGTTTAGGAATATGTAGCTTACTTCATTCCACTAAAGAGAAGGAAACTTAAACTTTTCAACTAAAAGTGGTGAAACAAAGGACTTTCCAGGTAACTGTCCACATGGATAATTTGAGCATTCTGGTTAACCAAGATGTCTTTTTATATTGTACTGCATGCATCTTGCACAAAAAGCTTAGTGTCCAGTCCTGACATCTGTTGTATATTTTTCCAGAGGGTCAGATTTTATATTTCTGCATCAACTAACATTAGATTTGTCAGTTCATCCCTTCTATATCTTCCACATAAAGGCATTCTGTCTAAACGGGGTGTCTCACTTAGAGGGGCATTTAATTCCTCTGATATTTGGAAGACTAACTTCTAGTTCTCTTACAGGTTCCTTTCCAGACAGGCACTTGTGTGACTATGTTTCTATTCAAGTGTGAACCCAGAAAGCACTCGTTCTCCTAAGAAAGTGGCCTTGGGAAGTAATGCATCTGGACCATGAGATGAAATACCGGGGAAAATGTCCACTTTTGAAAACTCCCACCCCATTTTATGACTTTCTAGTCTCTCTTGTATGGAATGATCTCTTCTTCATTTAGCAAGCTGTTATGCATCCTGAAAGACCTGGTCCCAATGTCTTTTCCTCCGCAATGCTTTCTTTGATTCCCCTGGACGAAGCTAGGTTTTTTGACCTCTGGTTCTCTTGTCATATTATATATGATACCCTTATTATAAGCAATTATTATATATGCAATTTAACATCCCCAGATGGTCATACAATGACTGACATGTAGAATGTACTTAGGAAATGTTTATTAAAGGATGAATGGATGAATGAGCACGTGAGTAGATGTACAAGGAGCAGATAATTAAGTTATTGATGGTCATGGAGAATAAAAGATAAAAAACAAATGCATGGGCAGAAAATATGTACTCAAAGAGATTTGATGTCTTTTAAGCTGGGGTGATTAGAGACAGTTTTATGGAGGAGGTTGGATTTAAATTGGGCCTCAAAGGATGAGTGAAATTTTGCTAGTCTAGCGATCAATAGTATTATTCATGAAAGTGCTTTCAGAAGCATAGAAAGTGCCATAAGCTGCAAATACTTCATTAATACATATTATAGTACATTGAATGTACTGATCTACTTGTAATTGATACTCCAGAGAATATTTAGAATGAAAAAAAAAAGAAAAAGGAAACCTTAAAACACAGCACAAGTAAATTAAAATTGTGGTAGATGGTAAATCTACCTACAGCATCTTTAGAATATTAATACACTTATATACTAATAAACATTTTCAAGAGGAAAAAAGAAATCCTGAATAGATTTTCTTAATTTCATTTTTTGACAAGGCAATTATTGGATTTTGCAATTTTGGGTCTGTAATAATATTTGCATTGTGCCCACTCAGAGACTGAAATTAATTTTAAGGGATATGGTTGGAATCTAAAAAATGTGACACCTTCAAATGCCACATGGTCCTCCTCCATCGTCTCTCTGAGTGTCTTTATTTGCAAAATACTTTTGTAATTCTTCATTTCTAAAACTCAGAATTATGCTATAATGTTTTGGAGAGGAAAGAGAGACACATCACTTGCAGTAATACCTAAATATTCGAATTGGTATTTATAAGCACACATTTAGAAAAATATCAGAAACAGACACAGTCAGGCGTAAAGTCCTGGTTCAGATTCGAGCACTTGTCCAGTTAATTTTGTATTTATCTGGAAGATTGACTCCCAAACATCAAAGCGGTCAGATTTAACTAACAGCCATTTGATTCACATTTTCGCAAATGTTCATCTGTATATATGGTAGAGCTGCTGCGTGGTTTTGAAGAAGCTGATCTGATCAAGTGGAGTTGGTGTGGTGTAAATGGCAGGCTGAGAGTATTGCATGCCTCTCAGTCAGTCTTTAAATGCAATGCCTAAATTTGCAGAACACTGTTTATCTGACTTCAGCTGGGTAATTCATCTTCTGGTTTCCATGACTGAAGCAAGTAGTCCTGAGGGATAGTTTCCAGTGTATTTAAATAATTCTAGTACCAAAAAAATTTTGCAGTGAACCTTAGGATGGGACTCACTGGGCAATCATTAAGTGGGCAGAAAGTGGGTTGGCTTATCAAATCTCTAATTTTGGGTTTTATGTTTGAAATGCTATTTAGAAAGGACATCTTGCATTTTACTATATAGTCTAAAATTTACTAGACATGTCAAGGGGAAAGTGAGGGTCATTTGAAAAATTGGAACTTTTACTATTATATGTACTCTACCACAGGTGTGGGTCTGTTACTCAAAACAAAGCAGTCAACCATTTTGACCTTGGTACATTAGGGTAACATTTAAAAGATTGCTTTTGAACACTGCCAATCAACTATCTGAGTGATTAATTTTTAAGATACTGATTGTTTCTCATTAATTGTGTTTTGAGTGCTATACCAAATGTTTTCCATAGATTATTTCATTTAATCCTCTCTATAAATGAGTAAGCTCAGGCTTAAGTAATCTGTCCAAGGTCACTGAGTGAAGATAATGGGATATGAGTGCAGGCAGTTTGGTTCTAGAATTTATGCTCACTTGTACCTTGTATTTATTTACCCTTTAGAAACATTAAAAACTTAACCCCCCTAATGGTGAAAACTGGTCGATATTTGACTGAGGAGAAAGTTTGGTTGGGTCAGTTTTTTCACACTTACCGTGTTGAGGCACCTGGTGTTCAAAGACATGTTTCTAACTTTATAGTCTTAGCAACTGACTCACATCAGCGAAGCTCAAGAGAGCTGAGTTTATCACACAGAAGGACTTTTTAATAGTTTCCAGTGGGTGGTTATTTCTATCCTCTGGCAAGAATAAGCAGTGGTTAATAGAATGGGTATTAGGGATAATCAGTCTTGGATTTAAATTAAGGTCCACCACTTACAAGCTGTGTAACCTTGCACAGTTTTCAAAGCCTTGGTTTCTCCATTTATAAAATGAAGATAATAGCCCCATTGTATCAAATTGTTATGACTTACTTCATAGAAAGTGCTTTTTATGGGGCTAGAGTTATAGTCAACCTTCAATAATTAGTAGTTATTATTAATGAAGGTTATGGGAACATGAGCTGTTTCCATCTTCCTAATATCTGGAAAATCATATGAATAATTAGTAGGTAGTTTGATAAACAGCACATCTGATAAAAGAGAGTTGCTATTTTATGGAATATTCTATGGAATATTTTATTCAAGCTTGGAAATGTATTCTCTTCCATTACTGTGTTTACTGTATTTAAGGCACTGAAATACTCAGGTCTGCCAGAATCAGCTTCTCTCCTTTAAACAGTACAGGATAAACATCAATGCATTCCTGAGCTTTAACTCTACTTTTACAAAATTTCTGTTGAAACAAACTGCCTTATGAATGGAATACTGTCTTTCTTCAAATCTTAGATGCCGCCTATAGTAAAATGGCACCATGGATTAAAGAATATTTTTAGGAGAAAAAAGAAGTGAGATATTAAGTGCACACTATTAAAAAAAACACTAACGGAAACTAGTTTACATTTATCTATACCATTATATACTACTTTTCCTCTAAATCTCATAAAGTATGAGTGTTGACCTTCACATTCATTCTAAAATTTCTTCTGAAGCACTTTTGGCCAACAGCAGTTAGGCATAATCTCATAGTAAAACACTGTTTTTTATAACACTTGTTCATGATCTTTACTTCTTCAGCACGTTTGGAATTTACAGTGTAATTTCAAGCCATGTTTAATGCATACGAGGGTTTATGCTACATTTCTATTTGGTTTAATGCACAGTTTGATTTTTTTTCTTTATTTGAATTAACTATCCCTAAATTTAATTAGCTTCTTTTGAAAGTCAGCCAAAGCTTTTGTCTAAAAGGTATTTGATCCTTTAGATTGCATGAATGTGTTATATAAAACCCTCCTAGATTTAGAAATCCTATGATCTAGTTCAGGGATTAACAACCCATAATTTGCAGGCCAAACCTGCCCCACTAAATGATTTTGTAAATAAAGTTTTATTGGAACACAATCATGCTTTAGGAGTGCTGACAATACTGATTCTATATTTGGCCCTCCATCTTGTTCATGTTTGCTTGATGGCCTTTCTTAGGGCTACATGTTCCAGGTCCCTTGGAGATTAATATACATACCTTAGAAATGTCTGCCAAGGTCAGGGTAGGGAATGGCTTGTTTTGGCCTCCCATGAATCTGTTAGAGACAACAGAGTCTTTCCCTATCCTGATGCACAGGTAGTGCCACGAGATCTAATTAAAGGTTAGCTGTCAATTATGTGCATGAGAGCTCTATGATCTCATTACCACCCCCTTCTGCACATCCCCTTGCTCTGTAAAATCTGTGGACTAAAGTCTAGACTTTGCAGAGAATAACTTTGCAGCTGGATAGTTGTCTGCCTAATTCCCCCACTTCCTCCCGCCCCCATCATATAAAACTCTGTGTAAACTGTATGGAGTTGCCTGCTTCATTTTCTGATATCAAAGTGCCTTCTCAATTTGGGGGATACTTTACTGTCCTCTCACCTTCTAATATAAGCCCATTTGTTTATATCTAGTCTATGGCTGTTTGCATACTACAGTGGCAGAGTTGAATAGTTACTACAAAGTTTATATAGTCTGCAAAGCCTAAAATATTTAGCATCTGGCTCTTTATAAAAAAGTTGTGGGGGCGCCTATGTGGCTCAGTCATTAGGTGTCTGCCTTCGGCTCAAGTCGTGATCCCAGGGTCCTGGGATCGAGCCCCGCATTGGGCTCCCTGCTCCTCAGGAAGCCTGCTTCTCCCTCTCCCACTCCCCCTGCTTGTGTTCCCTCTCTCGCTGTGTCTCTGTCAAATAAATAAAACCTTAAAAAAAAAAGTTGTGGACCCCAAGAGATTCAGTAATTTCTACAGTCTAACACACATTAATTCTCTCTCATTACCTTCTCCTCCTCATTAACATCACCATCATCAACAACTATATCCATCACTATACTGAGCTCCCAACATGAGTTGTTTTATTTAATACTCATGGAACACCTTTTTTTCACAGATGAGGAAATTGAGGCCAAGGAGGTAGTTTATCCAAGTACACATAGCTAGTAAGAGGTGACACCAGAATATATAGCTTTATAAACATGATAGGACAGAAGTGAATTAGCAAGGAAATATGCAGTGACTTAACAGATCTGGAATAGTTGGCCAAGCAAGGGTTCAAGTGGGGAGTCTAAGAAAAGATTAAGCAATATTGCAAGTAAAGTCAAGCTCACCGGAGCACCAGGAGAACACACGCCTTGAACATCAACTATTTTCCATATGGAAGAATCCCTAGTTTCTTTATAGTTTCTGGTTACATTATACACTTTCATGAAAATGTCAGCTCCGTGAGAGCTGAGACTTCTATTCCTCTCCCCCACCGTTTTATCCTCTGTGTCTAGAGGAGTAGACAGTCAATAAACAATTGCCGAATAAATGAATGAACAAGTCCTCAACTGTGCAAACTGGGAAGAGGGACAAGGAAAAGACATTATCTCTGGTGGAATTCTCCTTGACTATCTGAATATTTTGGCAACTGCAAGTTACCAAATAAGCATCAGAGGAAAGAGCTAAAGAAGTAATAAATTGAGGTTTCCACTCGGTCCAGTTTTATCATAATTCTTGGTTTAAAAGCAGGTGCTGGGGTTTTGTTTTATTTCTTCTGCTCATATTATTCAAGGACACTTGGTTACAAGTGAAAAGAGAAAAACAATTGACTAGCAAAGTGCTAGTAACATTTGGACAAGGACGGACATCTCTCACTTCTATTTCTTTCTAAATGATGGTGTCATTATTTTCTACCAGAGACTGGCCTCTTAGGTGAGGGAACAAAGTTTCCAGCAGTCCCAAATTCATATTCTAATCCTCTGTAACCGGAGGGTAAAAGCTTTTCTTGACTCCATAGCAAGACACTTTAATTTAATGGAGCCTCTCCTCATTGCCTCTGGAACACCCATGTCCCTTAATTCAGGCTTCATCATTTTCCATCTGGATTATACCTATTGCCTACTTCATCCATTCCCTGCTTCCCTTTTAATTTATTTCCCCAAGCTTATCAGGTTATTCTTTTGCTTAAAATCTGCAAGGACTCCTTATTCCTTTCATACCAAAACACAAGCTATTTGCAAAGCCCATACAACCCTCTTTGATTTCATCCTACTTAATTCTCCAAGTTCATCTTTCAACATCTCTACCCTCTCCGCCACATTAAACTCTGAACTCTAGCCATACTGTATCACTTACTGGAAGTTTCCCACTAATAACTTCTTCTATCTGGAATGGATTTCTCATCTCTATCTGATTCATCGACTCCTATTCACCCTTAAAGATTCAGCTCAGTCTTCTTTCCTTTTCCACTCAGAGAAGCATTTTTCTTATATGTTCCCACAAAATTTTGTTTTATTCGATCTTATCGCTTAGAGTATTTTTATCATCTGGAATTGCTTGTCTCACAAATTGGACTGTGAACTTGAGGGCAAGAACTGTATTTTCTATTTTTTAACACTGGTAATAATCATATATTCTTAGTAAACATTTGTTGGGTGGGTAAATGATTATGTGCACGAATGGCTTAACATTACATTAACAGATAAAATAAACTTTTCCTTTATGTCACAGACCATAAATATCAGAGTTTTCCATGATCAGACATGATGTGGAAAGATAGATCTCAGGAATATCATTTTTGAGAAGTTTGAGAAACAGTTGGTTAACAGTGTGGTCATGAAAGCCAGACTGCATAGGTTTAGCTCCTACTCCTTCCACCTACCACTTGCAAGGCCTTGGGCAAATTACTTAACTCTCTATGCCTTAATTTCATCTGTTTAAAATTTTGTTAATAAGAGTACCTAGTTTATAGGGTTGTGTGAGAATTAAGCCAGATACATTGTGTAAAGAACATAAAATGTAAGTGCTGAAGAAACATGAACTTTTATAATAAATATTTTTGTTATTGCCTAACTGAATATTATGCCATGGCAAGATTCTACACTAATGAGAAACTATCTTTTATAGATATAGACATGTTCAGGTCTGAATTTTAAAATCAAATAAGCCAAAAAAACAAGCAAACAAACAAAACCCCTGCAGAGCCCCCATCTTAACCTTATGTCTGCTAGAGGTGAAATCTATACAGATGTGACAAGAGAAGATGGATTCTGAGATTGGCACAAAAGTAAGTCAATCTAGCTTTTCTAGTTAATGTTGATGGTCTCTTATAGGCAAAATGCCTTATTGTGGAATCGTGACTTTTTAATTAAAGTTTTTTTAAAATTAGTTTAAAATGTATTTTAAACTTTGAATCAAACATTTGCAGAACTTTGCAGAATCCTTAAATAATTTGGGGATTTTTAAAGATCATGGTTGAAACTATTGGTCTAGATGGTCACAATCTTTCAATCAAGAGCCCTTGTTTAACTTTAGCCTTTCAGTATTGTATTTGTGTGTGTGTGTGTGTGTGTGTGGTCATAATTATTCCTGGGCACCACTCTCTTACTCATAGTGCTCCTTAGTGGCACCATATTCAAATTGGAAGAGTAGTTATTGAAGAACAAACATTGCTTTTAGTATATTAAAGACAGAAAAAAAGAAGTTTTGAGATTAGTCATTTAATCTGCTAGGTCTAGTGACAGTCCTTGTATTTCTGGTGACAGAGCTGGAATTGGCAGGTGACACTGAAATGGTATATCTTCACTGCAGACTTATTTATTTGACATGAATCAAAGATAGAAGGATCCTCTTAAGAATTTTGATTGGCTGGCCCAGGATTTGAACTGATAGTCTTGGCACTAAATAATCTTTGCAAGTTAAAGGATAGAACAATCTCTGCTTAAAATCAAAATAGGACTTTCCACATTAATGAAACTTATTTTATAAAAGTCAGTTAAAAATCCTGCTTACAGGGGTGCCTGGGTGGCTCAGTCGTTAAGCGTCTGCCTTAGGCTCAGGTCATGATCCCAGGGTCCTGGGATCGAGCCCCGCATCGGGCTCCCTGCTCTGCGGGAAGCCTGCTTCTCCCTCTCCCACTCCCCCTGCTTGTGTTCCCTCTCTCGCTGTGTCTCTCTCTGTCAAATAAATAAATAAATAAACTCTTTAAAAAAAATCCTGCTTACAAATTTGTATTACAGTCTCCCAGCCCTAAGCTGTTTGTTAAGAAAAGTGTAGATATTTGTTTCTGGAAGTTATTAGGAAATCTATCTAATGCATTGTAGATAAAGAGTTAAAATTTAAAGCTGTTTTAAGTTAATAAAGCCAATTATTAAACTCAAAGCTTTGTCTTCATTTTGCATTGTAGCATGTGCATTAGAAAACTAACATAACTGTAGGCAGTTAGAGCTATAGGTACTCATATTTTCAAAGGAAAAGAAAATCATTTTTAAAACAAGATATACACACACCTACACATTATTTACCTAAAATGCCTACTCTGTGTGAAAAGATGGAGCACTTATTTAATAAATCTGAAAATGCACAATGGGTGATATAAAATGCATGTAAAATTAAACCAAACAGGTGCATTAATCACTGCTACCAGGACAAATGGATTCAAGCAGCAAACATTTATTTAAATGACCTACGGCAGGACAGAGAATGGCAGAAGATAAAAAACACTGGGAAAAGTTTATAGGTTTTTCACTCAAATACCGCAGGGGTTAGGGGAGAAACAATGGGAAGTGAGCACACTCATTTGGCCTTCTTTCTGACAGAGATGGAGCAAAAAGGTGAGAGGGGTGGCCATCTTCTTAATGACCTAATTGTAAATCCATTTGTTTTAGATGGCTAATCTGTTTTTATTGTGTCAGTGTAGATGACTTGGATAATTGCTGGCCCTGTGGCTCTGGAGAGATCAGATGGCACATTATAAACTGGAAGGTAGCCAGGTCTTGCCCAATATAGAGTTGGTTAAAACCTTTGATGACATAAGTGTCTGATAAATAAAATATATCTCGTCAGTGAAAGCTTAGCTTGATAATTAGACTGGAGAGCAGGTTGTTTCATGTTTGAAATCCTACAAGCTCTGAGATACTCAAAAATTGAATTAAACTCAAGAACAAATTCTAGTAAGTTTAGGTAAAGTCTGGTTTCTTCACACTGAAAGAATTACCTCTTAAAGTGGCTTAACAAAGAGGCCTATCATCTATCTGATATCTGAGTATTATCTGAAAAATGTAGCTTTGAAAAATTAAGTGTAAATGAGTCATAAATGCATCATAAATTGTGGAATTAGTTTTCTCTTGAGAGATATACAGATTCTAGAATTGAAGATGAAAAAAAAATGTGGCAGTTGTTATTCCTGCCCTCAGGTTTGTAAAATAGTTTTATGATAGCCTGTGTCTCTCTCAGTCCCTCCTTTCTCCTGGGACCTGTACACCTAAGAAATGTTGAGGACCTCTAGTAGGACTGTAAAGTGACAGAGATCCTATTTAAATCAGCATTAAAAGGGGAACAACATGACATCAGCTTTTACCTTCCTTAAAATAGCATATAAAATTCCCATAAGTTATTTCCCCCTGCCCACCTTAATCTCTTTACACTGTCCCTGGTTGGAAGTGGTTAAGTGGGAAAAACCCCTAAAAGTAAAGTACAAATTATGTTAGTCTGGATGTTAGTCAGGATGGTTAGGCTGGATGGAGCATACAGCCTTAGCAACAAACCCTGTCAAAACCCGTCGGACTCACTATTTGACATCACAGGACCCTCACATAGTTGTTCACTTATGTGTTTTGGAGTCTGGGTGAAGTGGAAAACAGCAGTATGTACTATGTCTGAAAAGTACTATTCACCCTGCACCTCATTTGTCCCACACTGATTCCATACCTAGGACTGTCTGTCCCAAGACCTCAGAAAGGAGGTGAGCGGATCTATACAGGTCCCTGCTCTGGCATGTCAGCCAGTCCTCAGCGCTGCATTAGGAGCACGTACACCCTACCAAATGCCTCCACATCACTCTTAGATATGAAAGGTGCCATTTTGCTAATGTCTTAATTCTACTGCCACACTCTTCATTCTCGATAGATTAACTCACTTCCTATTTATGTAACATGCCTCTTTGTCTTCTCAATTTTTCCTCTCCTCCCTTATCTTCTCTTTTCCCCCATCTCTTCACATTATTTGCTCTGTCATCCTTATCCTTCACCTTCCTTTTTTAGTGACGCATATTACCTATCAACAGAAGGAGATTTATGAATATTATTTGAGTAAGAGGCTTTTGGAGAAAGAGACTACGGATATCCTCTTACTGACTTCTGAGGGTTCCCTTTACATTTCCCATGGCCTTTCACTGATCAGAGGGAGCCAAATGGGCACATATTGCTCCATTATTGGGCCCTCATGGTCTTGGAAGATCTCGTCAACCCAAACAAGTCTAACAGTCTCTTCTCCTAGGTACAGGATTTCAGAACTAAAATCTCCATATTGCCACAGAAACATGGACATTTGTTCCACTGTTCCACAATGACAGAATGAAGAGGAATAATGCCACATAAACAAGAATGGGATTTTCATTGACAAGAAAATAAGTAGCAACTGGAATTGTTCTAAGACGGACATATTTTGTCAGGTCAAGGATATCCAAGGGAGAATCCCAGAGACATGAGACATGAGAGGTCAGGTAAGGGGGCCTGAGAGCTTACTACCTGAATGCAACTTCACCTGCAGGGGCATGACTGATATTTATAATCTGGTTATGGTTATACTTCTGCTCATTAAAACAAAACCCTGAGGGAAAAAGCTCTAAAGTCTTATTTAGACGGTGGTTTCAGTGAAGGTGGACTTTCTGAATCCTGGTGTTTATTGCCTGTCGATGGAAAATTCTCAAACATGTAGAGACTTACTAGAGGGAGTAAGCAAGATTGGTGGTCAGGGGTCCTTGACCCCTCTTCTGATCACTTCCACCTCCCATTGGTCAACAAGTCTTTTCAATTCTTCTTCAGTCCCTCCTGTCCAGCCTACGACAGCATCCTCCTTCTTGATCCCTGTGACTTAAGTCCTTCCACACTGTTGAATGCACACCACCACCAGAATGACTTTCTTTAACTAGTGGGCCACATTGGTCCATGATATGCCAGACACTGGAGTCCTCAGGCAATTTGGTCTCCTTTTAACATTTTTTCCTAGGCTTCCACTTCTTCACTATTCAGACACTCTGCTTTGAAAAATGATAATTTTCTACTCTAGCACATTCTTATATAAGAGGAAACTGTGGGATACTTGAAAGAAAGAAATCTATTTTACCCAATTTTTTCAGAATTATCTTTACATGTCAAATGTAGTTCTTAGCAGATGCATTGTAATTTTTGTTTATGATGTATAGAAAACTTCTCTTTATTTGGTGAAGGAATTCGAGCTATGGGAAATGGATTATCCCACTCCTCCCTAACCAGCATAAACTAGTGCAATAAAGCATTCCTAATACCAGGCACTGCAATAAAGAGAAGAGGATGGATGTGAGGGGCAAAAGGAAAAAAATGAATCCCCCAGCTAGTGGGTATCTTCAACCTCAGGTCGCCAAACTAGATGCTTTCGATATTAAGGCATTTCCTTTTGGGAAAGAAATGGTGGCCATGGAAAAGAGCTAATGACTCCTCTGGATAATGATTTTAATACAGATGGGTCTAATTCATTGGTTAGTTGAGGAAGAAAGTCAGAGGGACTACATTGAGTCTCAGGGCGTTTGCTGAACAAATAAGATGTGTATTACAGCAACTCCACCCCTTGTCTGGGGATTTGCCCTGCTACTTTTTCCTCCCCAAACTCTGCTTCTCACTAAACTATAGCCCTCACTATTACACTAGAACTTGGAGCTTAAGTCTCATTAGCTTAATTATTATTTAATTGACTGTTTTACCTACTAACTATGATAGACTATATATATATTTGGTCCCTCTTCATGCAAAGGGATTATACATTCTCATTCTGTTAAACTTGGGCAGCCATGTGACTTGTTTTGGCCAATGAAATGTGAACAGAAGTGACATGGGTCACTTCCAGGCAGAAGCTTTGTGAGCCCCCGTGTTTGTCTGTTATGTTCTTTCCCTTGATTCTCCAATCATAGAAGCCTGTATCAAACGAAACCTTCATCAGCCCCAATCCCTGACTGACCACCATGAAGCGCTCTTTTGTCAAATACAATGCACATAAAGCATGAACAAAAATAAACTGTTGTTTTTAAACTACTGAGATTTTCAGGTTGTTTGTTACTGCAGGATAACTTTGCCAATTCTGCTTGATACACTTATACAGCAAAGATAAGTAATAATAAAAGCCAACATATTTGTGTTCTAGTCTCAATGATAAGTATAAAATTACATCTAATTAATATACTCCAAGCAATACATTTGGAATATAAAAATATATTCAATATGATATTTACTTCTTCTCCTAAGGTAAGATAATCATAAACTATTCTTTAGATTCACACAAACCAGCTTCTTCTGCTCTTCTTCCCTCTCTTGAGGTAAGATACTTATAAGCAAAACTCTAGGAAAACTCCCATTCTTTTACCAGCTTTCCTTAAGAAATGAGTCCATGTCCTATCATAGTTCTATTTTTCCAGTGCAGCCCCTGACACATTATAGAAAAGTAGTAAATGTACATTCAGTTATGAATCACTGTAGCAATAATACAATACTTTACCCACAACAGGTGGTAAATGAATATTTGTTGAGTGTAGTTGAACTGCATTGGAATATAATTCTAATTTTTTTTTGAAATTTAAGCATTTTGTACTTTTGTGATCAATCTAACACATATCAGAGCATTCTCTTCTCCTTCGTCAAAATTTACAAATGCATCATTCAATGTTTACATATATATTTGCATGTTCTTTATTGAAAATGAACTGCAATTCTGTAATTATGAAATCCTACCTGATTTCTAGGGAGTGTGGCAAAGGTTTTCAGATGTTAGATAGCTTATGCCTCAGCTGCGGGGCGGGGTGGGGGGGAGCTTTGTATAACTGCACACTCTTGGGTTTAATACTCAGAAAGTATGATTTTGTAGGTCTCGGCTGAATCTGCAATTTTAACTAGTGTCTTCAGGTGATCCAATCCAGGTCATCCGTTGACTGCTTTGAAAATATCTTACCAGAACAATGCTTCAAAAATCTTAACATGCAAACCAATGACCCAGCGGCCTTGTGAAAATGCAGATTCTGATTCAGTAGTTCCAGGATCAGACCTGAGAATCCGCATTTTTAACAAGCTTCCCACTGATGGTGGTGCTGGTGGTTCTCAGGCCACACTTGGAGTAGCAAGGAATTAAAAAAAAAAAACAACCACATATCATGTTTTCTTAAGTTTGTGGATTGAGATATGTTCCTTTACGTCATTATTTTGATAGGTAAAAATCAGTTTGCACATGTCAGTTAACCCCTTAACTAGATTTCACACTGCCTGAGGCCATGGAGCAGGCTAATATATGATTTCTCTCTTCCCCCCCCTTGGCTTCCACCTCAAGGCTGAGCACTTGTCTTGCAGCACTCGATACGTTTGTTGATTGATGAAACTGCCATAGAACAGCTGTAGAGCAACGTGATGTACATAATCATACGCAGTAAAATACCATTTTTACAGAATGGGTTTGGATCATTGTCAAAATGGATTTTCGGAGAAAATGAAAATTGACAGCAAACATGAAAATTTTTGAAAAACATATCTTACTCAATCTGGATAGTATGATCAAACATGCCAATAAATCCATTTCCACCCTTCAGAATGAAATGGATCACACAGAAACTCAGTTTAGTGTTCTAATTAAAAGTATCCTAAGACTTTTATGTCACTTGAGGTTGGTATTTTTGTTATAAGGGTATTGCATAAAAGCTAGAAACCCGTTATTGTGTGAACAGTGTATACTTGCTGAGGAGACACAGTGCAAGACGGTGGTGTTAGCTGTCAATTCTAGCTTTAGACATCATTTCCTCAAGGTGAAAAATAATCCTGGAGAAATAAACAGAAGGGGTTTCCTATTCTTGTAGCGAAGCTATGTGCTTCACAGTTCTGGGCGCACTGAGAGCCTATACACTCATTCATTCATTCACTCAAATATGTCTCTTGCACACTTGCCGAGCTGGTGCTGCATCAGTGCTATGCACTACTGTCTCTGAGCTAATTGTCTAGTGCAAAATACGAGCGGAGAGGCAATTATCCTACTGGGCAGTAACTGCTAAGATAGGAGAAATTCAAGTTGATCGTCACATAAGAATGACCGGAGGCATCGGGGAATGTTCAGGATGTGACACTGAACTGAAATCTGAAGCATCGGGAGAGAGCCAGAATCTAAGCAAGGCGCGGGCGGGGGGGGGGGGGGGGGCGGTTAGATGGGGGAGGGGGGACATGGGAAGAAGGCTTTTCCTGCCCAAGGTGCCGGAAGTGAGGGAGAGATCCACGGACTTGGTGAGCTGGAGCCGAATGGTAAAGCTTACCTGACTGCTGGGTGTGAGATAGAGAAGGTAAGGATGGTGCTGGCTGCTAATCAGAAGCTGGATTGTAAAGTTTATTTAAACCATATTAAAGTTCGTATTTTATCCTGAATACTGTGCTTTAAGCGGGAATAGCATGAGTGGGTTTTTATTTTAGGACGTTCACTCTTGGAGGGCCTCTGTGCCTAGGTGGTGACAGCCCCACAGCCCTCGCATTTTTGCTGTCTCTGTACGGCTCCATCTCCCCGACGCGACTGTGACCTCCTATAACCCAGGGCTGTGTCTTTTTCAGCTTGGTATCAATCTTAGAGCATGACACATACCAGTAAGAAATTGAACAGAAGAGTTTGCTTAACAAAGTGAAGGGTTTTGGTCCCTCTCATTACACATATTCCATGTGTGGGTACTAAGTAAATTCTCACTGACTATAAAATGGAGGCTTGTGTCAAATAAAATCTGGGATTAGAAAATAGTAATAACTCTTTCCCATAGTCACAGGATGAAAGAATGTCATTTAATTTAAACCCTTCTTGTCTTCGGGGGGAAAATCACACTTGAAAGTTGCTGTAAACAATCTGAAGTAATCAGGGGTACAGCCCACTCAAAACACTGTCACACCCACCCTGCAAATCCAATTCAATTCTCCTTTTGTCTGGCCTAGCAGGAAATTAACCAGACAAGCCGTTGGGATCTGTTATAATAATACTTCTTAGCATTTATATGGTTCTTTCTGGCTTCAATGAACTTTACGCACATTAATTACTTAATCACAAAGGCCACTGTGAGGTGGAGAAGCAAATATAGTTATCCCCATTTCTCGGGTAAGGAAATTGAAAATGCAAAGGGGGTAACAAGCTGCAGATTGGTCTGCCAGTCAGCACTAAACTCAAGATTAACTCCCAGAAGGCCAGTACACAGTCCATTAGCCCAAATTGTCTCAAGACGAAAACTATTCCTGGAGTCCTGAAAGAGAAAGGGCTCTGCATTACCATAAGGGAAAGCAAATATAGTAGCCCAAATTGTTCCCCTGTTTCTCCTTTTCCCTCTGAGCACAGAAACAATTTCATGGATCCTTGAGACAATTATTAACCTTGGGGCTGGATCCTGTGCATAAGTAACCTGTTCCCCAAGTATAAATGAATTTCTGTTTGCAGGTACCATCATTTGTCGAGGATACCAGGGTATGGATTCTTGCTCCTGAGAGCGAAACGGTGCCCTGGTGGCTCAGAAGCTTGGCCACTGAGAGGATCTTGCCCCAGGGATTGTTTCCCTAACTCAGGAGAATTCCTGCGTATTAGAAATTAGAAATCTTAAAAAAAAAAAAAAAAAAAGAAAGAAAGAAAGAAATTAGAAGTTGCCCGTTCTTCCTTTTTATGTCACCTGTTGATTGAGAATGGCCTGCTGCATGATGTGGTAGAGGTTTATTTCATGTGGGCTTTGGCAGAAAACTCCTTTGTGGCTCAGCCTATTGGAAAGCTTGGAGCAACTAGTTAGATAAATTCATGTATGTCACATATACAGCAATAGCTTCCAAGCATCTGGAAGACAACCAGGAGTTAAAAAGGCAGTCCCAAATGAGGACTTGCAGCAAGATGCATTATAGATACATGATAGGCAAGATAGGAATTTTAGCTGCATATCAGCTGCCTTAAACCCTGGAGCATGGTCTAATGAAGCATAGAGAATCCTCAGAGTTGTAGCAGGTACTTCCCTTGGTGTCCTTGGGCACTGCTAACTGAATACTTAACATTCTCTATCCCTTGGGTGATTGGAAGATACCGGGAAATCCCCCAAAATTCATTTGACCTCTTTAGGTATTCAGAGTAGTGAACTATTAAAATATTTCTCTTTTCTTTTTTCTTCCTTCCTTCCTTCCTTCCTTCCTTCCTTCCTTCCTTCCTTCCTTCCTTCCTCCCTCCCTCCCTCCCTCCTTTCCTTCCTTCCTCCTTCCTTCCATTCATTCTGAGGTTTCCCTCCATTAGGAACACCTTTTCAGAATCTCTTCCCACCCCAACCTCTTCATGGCTCCCCTGCTTCCTTTCTGTAAGCCCCTGATTTACACACTTGGTTTAGAGAGAGGAAAACGTCAGGAACATGACTGGGGGCAAGGTGAGCCCAAGTCCTGAAGGAAATAGTGTAGAGGACATTTTGGCCAAAGGAGTGAAAATATTCCTGCTTCCTTGGAGGAAATGAAAATATTAAGAGCTATCATTTACTAAGTATCAGGCATCTTCAGGTCTTAACACACATTATCCCATTTAATAATTATGCCAGTCTTTCAAAAAAGATTAGGAGATAAATACAGAATTTTGCATTTTTCAAAATAAATTTGTCTTTTACAAATCAAAAATATGCAACTTTCTGTCCCAGAACACATAGAATTTTAGTATTAGAAAGGACCTTAAAATCATCCAGTCTACCTCCCCTCATTTCACAGGTAGAGAAATTGAGCCCACTGTGGGTGGAACGCCAAGACCATGTTTTCTGCCTCCCAGTCCAGGTAGTGGAGTGGGAACAGACATGGATTCAGAACCTGAGTTCCACCTCTGCCATTTGCTGGCCCTCAGGAAATTGTTCGACCTTGCAAAGCTGCCTCTGTGCACAAAGGAATTCAACTATATGCTTTCTAAGGGGGGTCACTTGCGGCCCTGAAGACTTTGTGTCATCTCTCTGCTAGACTACACTTCCTCTTATGTTAGCAACAATGACATTTAGAAATTACATGGAAAACTAGAAATGCAAAGGACGATGTACTTCCCTGCATGAGTTTTTACTTTCTCTACCCCCACTTGTGCTTTCAGATTCTTATTAGAAACAAAGAGACTAAGAAAAAATTCCACACAAAGCATATTATCCCAGAAGTTAAAACTGCAGGATCTCATAAAATAAAAACTACCTGGTCATGTACCTTTGATGTACAGCTCATGTAAAATAAAAAGTTTTAGAGTATGGGACACTTCTGATTTTTGGCTTTAAAAAAAAATACCAGGAATTCCTGCTGAAATAGGAACTCTGGTTTTGAAGTCTACAGAGACTGAAACTGTAGTCCAAAGCAGTACAATCAGGTCTTTTTGAGCAACTCCCAGGGCTGTTTTGGAAAGAGGAAGATCAGCAGCGAGAGCTTGGGCACGAACCAACCAGGCTTGCTGGTGGCCGTCCCCGGTCGACCGCACTTGCCTCCATGTGGCTCAGCAGTCGCTGCGTGGTTTTTCACTCCAGTGGTTAGTAGGATGCTGGCGGGTCTGAAGACAGTAGCAAAGCCTGAGCTTTGGCAAAGTGCTGCCACGGCAGACAGCTCCGTCTAGAGAATTTTAGCAAACATATGGAGGTTGCTTGTTTTCATTGCCAATTACAGTTTTGCACATTGATAAAGTATGCCTCCCTCTTCCATTTTGTTGTCAGTACTTTTTAAATCCAGTATATATACCTGACACTGCATTAAATTAATGACTTATACTTACATGCTGCACTGGGTAGACTACATGATTAGTGGTTAAAATTCCCTGCCCTAAAATTGTTAGAATTCTTTTTCAAAAGGTGTATAGACATGAGGTTAAACATTACCACATCAGAAAAGATGGTTCATTGGTGAACATATGTATGTTTATTATACTGGGAACGTTATGTTCTTTGATAATTTTCACTATGAAATATTTTGGGCGGTTTTAAATGGTGGCACTAAAAATAAAGTAGTGGGCACTGAACAGATGGATTGAATTAAGAATTAAGGTTTAATGCCAAGTTCACTCATGTCTGAATGGTGAAAAGAGGTATTCATTTAAAAGTCTTGTTATTATTTTAAAAAAAACCCAGTGATTTTTTTTCTTCCTTCTTTCCTTTTTGACAACAAAAGCCATGTTAATAACTGTGATATACATATTCTAAGGAATTATGAGAAAATGTAAAATAAAATCACCTTATATAGCACATAAGGAGTTGGAAAAAATTTAAATGAAGAGTTTCTATTTCTACTGA
This sequence comes from Mirounga leonina, assembly GCF_011800145.1. Taxonomy (NCBI): domain Eukaryota; kingdom Metazoa; phylum Chordata; class Mammalia; order Carnivora; family Phocidae; genus Mirounga; species Mirounga leonina. The sequence goes on along the minus strand of NW_023270314.1, from coordinate 20,408,525 downwards.
ACAATGAACAATTTCTAGTAAGTTTGAAATCTAATGAAATATTATGAAAACTAATTTTGAGACATGCATGATGGTTTTCAGGGGCCAATGTATTTAATCTTAACGAACTATGATTTCTACTTTTGGGAGAAGCTATTTTGAAGCCATAGTGAAGTATCTAAGCATCAACTAACTATTGCAAAATAAAAGATTGAGTTAATTGTAAATGAATCAGAAACATATGTTTTAATTTTCTATTAAAATATATATGCAGCTTTGTAAATTAAAACATTCTTCATAAATATTTATATCAAGCCAGACCTCAAATACTTGAAAAGTAGTTGAAGCTATTTGACAAACTTAGAATTGAATTGAACAAACTAAAAATTAAATGTATATGACAAAGAAAAAGATGCACTGGCATATCTATTTGCACAGGAAGACTTCACATGGCCTGGGTGTTGCTCTTGAGTCAGAAGATTTTGATTCTGATATTCACTGTCTAAGCAAGTCACAGTGTCTCTGGGCGTCCCATTTGTTCGCCTGTACACTTGGTGGAGGAGGCCTTCTTTGGGCCTATTTCAGCTGGAAATTTCCCAAATGCTGTAGAACCAATGAGATAACATATATGAAAGCAATCTACAAAACATATAGCATGAGATGGCTGCTTAAAAGTATATGTTGTGTGTTTCTCAGTCACATTATGACTTCCTTAAGTACAGAAATCACTTAGTTATGTACCTACCAGTACTTAGCACAGTGGAGTTCTACAAATAGCAATTTAATAAATAATTACTTCATGAATAAATGTATTCCCTTCAAAATCAAAGGATAATTACATAACTACCCATATGTAAATATTACATATATACATCTATATATACATACATATATACATATATATAGTTATATTTACAGCTTTGCATCTGAAATGACTTCTGAGGGTATTATTTATTTAGCTGTAGATGAATAAGTCAGTAGATTGAGGACCACCAGCACCCTAAAAACTGTATGTGCCTCCTTCATTATCTTGATTTTGTTAGAGTCTGTGTTGCCCTGGAAATAGCACTATGGCTTGAGCTTGACTCATTCATTCCCTGCTTCAGAATGTAAGAGAAGTTCATCTTCAGATTTCTTTTCATATCATCACACCAGATTCTCACACACCAGAGGGCATCCTGTGCTTCTAAGCCTAGCAAGTCTCGTAAAGACTTTAGCAGGCCAACCAACACGGTTTCTAAGCATAAAATTAGTTGCTTATAAAGTTTCCCATCCACAAATTATAGTGTCAGAAATGTTCTACTTTGTCTCTGCATCTTCATGCCATCAAAAGCAGGACCTTTTACTAACCTATAATCTTGAACTCACATCTGTTCACTCTTGAAGAGTATGATATGACTTTGACAGGAAGGAGAGAAAGACTTTCTGCTTTGGACAAAAACTGCCATATAGCAAGCCACTTTATTCCTTGCTGGTATTCTTCCCTGACATCAATACCCATGAATGAAATTTCAACTCCTATTATCTATCCTTTGATTCTTGCTGCCTGACCCATTTCCCCATGCCACACCTGTTAGCCTGAACTCTTTATTCAAGAACAAGTGAAAACTCACTCCAGCTTTCTCTTGACCCCAAGTTCACAGCCTGCCTCAATGTGACCACCAATGCTCCACATATGCTCTCCAATCATAACACTCTCCATCAATAGATGCATTGCTGCATAAAATATAGCAATATTTAAATCAAGAAACTGGATCATACAGATATAATCCTTTCAAAATTTTGCAAAAATTTAGCATCTGAGAACTAGAAAGATTCTAAAGGAGAGTCTAGTGTGCTGGTTTTTAATCTTCATTTCACAAAACCATAAGGTTTCAGAGATAGTTCAAGGATTATGTAATTGTTTGATTCAAAACAATTTTTTTTCAAACTGTATTTTATGTATTTGTAAATTCTTAAAAATAAAGAACTCCCAAAATATGTCAGATACCTAAGTTTTAAACATATTGGAGACCACCAGTTTTCAAATTTCTCATCAACTGACTTCATAATTAATAAGTATCAAAAGTTTGAATGGGCACCTGGGTGGCTCAGTCGGGTAAGTGACCAACTCTTGATTTAGGCTCAGGTCATGTTCTCAGGGTTGTGAGACTGAGCTCTGCGTCAGGCTCCATGCTCAGTGCAGAGTCTGCTTGAGTTTCTCCCTCTCTCCCTCTTCCTCTACCCCTCCCCCTGCTCTCGTGCTCACACTCTCTCTCTAAAATAAATAAATCTTTTAAAAAAATAAGTATCAAAAGTTTGAATGTATTAAATCACATTTAGGCTAACAAAATGCCAAGCTTGTTTATGGATGATTCATATAAATTTGCAGGAAAGTTTCTATTTTAAAAACAAAAAGCTTGGTGGAGCAAGATGGCGGAGGTGTAGGAGACCTGGATTTCGTCTGGTCCCAGGAATTCAGCTGGATAGGGATCAAACCATTCTGAACACCTACAAACTCAACAGGAGATTGAAGAGAAGAATAGTAACAACTCTGAACAGAAAAGCAACCATTTTCTGGAAGGTCTTTTCTGATTTGTTTAGTGTATATTTTCTGGGGACGGTGTTACCCTGTTAGCAGTTTGTTCTCTCATTCATCTATTCTCCTCTGGATAAAATGACAAGATGGAAAAAATCACCTCAACAAAAAGAACAAGAGGCAGTACCGACTGCCAGGGACCTAATCAATACAGACATTAGTACGATGTTGGAACTAGAGTTCAGAATGATGATTTTAAAGACACTAGCTGGGCTTGAAAAAAACATGGAAGTTATTAGAGAAACCCTTTCTGGAGAAATAAAAGAACTAAAATCCAACCAAGTCAAAACTAAAAAGGCTATTAATGAGGTGCAATTAAAAATGGAGGCTCTAACTGCTAGGATAAATGAGGCAGAAGAGAGAATTAGTGATATAGAAGACCAAATGATGCAAAATAAAGAAGCTGAGAAAAAGAGAGATAAACAACTACTGGATCACGAGGGCAGAATTCGATAGATAAGCGATACCATAAAATGAAACACCATTAGAATAATTGGGATCCCAGAAGAAGAAGAAAGAGAGAGAGGGGCAGAAGGTATATTGGAGCAAATTATAGCAGAGAACATCCCTAATTTGGGGAAGGAAACAGACATGAAAATCCAGGAGGCACAGAGAACCCCTCTCAAAATCAATAAAAATAGGTCAACACCCCGACATCTAATAGTAAAATTTACGAGTCTCAGAGACAAAGAGAAAATCCTGAAAGCAGCTCAGGGGAAGAGATATGTAACCTACAATGGTAGAAACATTAGATTGGCAACAGGCCTATCCACAGAGACCTGGCAGGCCAGAAAGGACTGGCAGGATATATTCAGAGCACTAAATGAGAAAAATATGCAGCCAAGAATACTATATCCAGCTAGGCTGTCATTGAAAATAGAAGGAGAGATAAAAATCTTCCAGGACAAACAAAAACTAAAGGAATTTGCAAACACAAAACCAGCCCTACAAGAAATATTGAAAGGGGTCCTCTAAGGAAAGAGAGAGCCTAAAAGCAACATAGACCAGAAAAGAACACAGACAATATACAATAACAGTCACCTTACAGGTAATACAATGGCACTAAATTCCTATCTTTCAATAGTTACCCTGAATGTAAATGGGCTAAATGCCCCAATCAAAAGACACAGGCTATCAGATTGGATTAAAAAACAAGACCCATCAATATGCTATGTGCAAGAGACTCATTTTAGACCCAAAGACAGCCCCAGATTGAAAGTGAGGGGGTGGAAAACCATTTACCATGCTAATGGACACCAAAAGAAAGCTGGGGTGGCAATCCTTATATCAGACAAATCAGATTTTAGACCAAAGACTGTAATAAGAGATGAGGAAGGACACTATATCATACTTAAAGGGTCTATCCAACAGAAGATCTAACAATTGTAAATATCTATGCCCCTAACATGGGAGCAGCCAATTATATAAGGCAGTTAATAACAAAAACAAAGAAACACATCAACAACAATACAATAATAGTGGGGGACTTTAACACCCCCCTCACTGAAATGGACAGATCATCTAAGCAAAAGATCAACAAGGAAATAAAGTTATAAATGACACACTGGACCAAATGGACTTCACAGATATATTCAGAACATTCCATCCCAAAGCAACAGAATACACATTCTTCTCTAGTGCCCATGGAACATTCTCCAGAATAGATCACATCCCACGTCACAAATCAGGTCTCAACCGGTACCAAAAGATGGGGATCATTCCCTGCATATTTTCAGACCACAGTGCTTTGAAACTAGAACTCAATCATAAGAGGAAAGTCGGAAAGAACTCAAATACACGGAGGCTAAAGAGTATCCTACTAAAGAATGAATGGGTCAACCAGGAAATTAAAGAAGAATTTTAAAAATTCATGGAAATAAATGAAAATGAAAACACAACTGTTCAAAATCTTTGGGATATAGCAAAGGCAGTCCTAAGAGGAAAGTATATAGCAATACAAGCCTTTCTCAAGAAGCAAGAAAGGTCTCAAATACACAACCTAACCCTACACCTAAAGGAGCTGGAGAAAGAACAGCAAATAAAGCCTAAACCCAGCAGGAGAAGAGAAATTATAAAGATCAGAGCAGAAATCAATGAAATAGAAACCAAAAGAACAGTAGAACAGATCAACGAACTAGGAGCTGGTTCTTTGAAAGAATTACCAAGATTGATAAACCCGTGGCTAGACTTATCAAAAAGAAAAAAAAAATGACCCAAATCAACAAAATCATGAATGAAAGAGGAGAGATCACAACCAATACCAAAGAAATACAAACAATTATAAGAACATATTATGAGCAACTCTATGCCAGCAAATTAGATAACCTGGAAGAAATGGATGCATTCCTAGAGATGTATCAACTACCAAAACTGAACCAGGAAGAAATAGAAAACCTGAACAGACCTATAACCACTAAGGAAATTGAAGCAGTCATCAAAAATCTCCCAAAAAACAAAAGCCCAGGGCCAGATGGCTTCCCAGGGGAATTCTACCAAACATTTAAAGAAGAATTAATACCTATTCTTCTGAAACTGTCCCAAAAAATAGAAATGGAAGGAAACTTCCGAACTCATTTTATGAGGCCACCATTACCTTGATCCCCAAACCAGACAAAGACCACATCAAAAAGGAGAATTACAGACCAATATCCCTGATGAACATGGATGCAAAACTTCTCACCAAAATACTAGCCAATAGGATCCAACAGTACATCAAAAGGATTATTCACCACGACCAAGTGGGATTTATCCCTGGGCTGCAAGGTTGGTTCAACAAACCAATCAATGTGATACAATACATTAATAAAAGAAAGAACAGGAACCATATGATCCTCTCAATTGATGCAGAAAAAGCATTTGACAAAGTACAGCATCCTTTCTTGATCAAAACTCTTCAGAGTATAGGGATGGGGGTACATACCTCAATATCATAAAAACCATCTATGAAAAACCCACAGTGAATATCATTCTCAATGGGGAAAAACTGAGAGCTTTCCCCCTAAGGTCAGGAATACGGCAGGGATGTCCACTATCATCACTGCTATTCAACATAGTACTAGAAGTCCTAGCCACAGCAATCAGACAACAAAAAGAAACCAAAGGCATCCAAATCAGCAAAGAAGAAGCCAAACTCTCACTGTTTGCAGATGATATGATACTTTATGTGGAAAACCCCAAAGACTCCACCCCAAAACTGCTAGAACTCATACAGGAATTCAGTAAAGTGGCAGGATATAAAATCAATGCACATAAATCAGTGGAATTCCTATACACCAAGACAGAAGAAAGAGAAATTAAGGAGTCGATCCCATTTACAATTGCACCCAAAACCATAAGATACCTAGCAATAAATCTAACCAAAGAGGCAAAGAATCTGTACTCAGAAAACTATAAAATACTCGTGAAAGAAATTGAGGAAGACCCAAAGAAATGGAAAAACGTTCCATGCTCATGGATTGGAAGAACAAATATTGTGAAGATGTCAATGCTACCTAGAGCAATCTACACATTCAATGAATCCCCATCAAAATACCATCCACTTTTTTCAAAGAAATGGAACAAATCATCCTAAAATTTGTATGGAACCAGAAAAGACCCCGAATAGCCAGAGGAATGTTGAAAAAGAGAAGCAAAGCTAGTGGCATCACAATTCCAGACTTCAAGCTCTATTACAAAGCTATAATCATCAAGACAATATGGTACTGGCACAAAAACAGACACATAGATCAATGGAACAGAATAGAGATCCCAGAAATGGACTCTCAACTCTATGGTCAACTCATCTTTGACAAAGCAGGAAAGAATGTCCAATGGAACAAAGACAGTCTCTTCAACAAATGGTGTTGGGAAAATTGGACAGCCACATGCAGAAGAATGAAACTGGACCATTTCCTTACACCACACACAAAAATAGACTCAAAATGGTTGAAAGACCTCAGTGTGAGACAGGAGTCCATCAAAATCCTAAAGAACACAGACAGCAACCTCTTCGACCTCAGCTGCAGCAACTTCTTAGAAACATCTCCATAGGCAAGGGAAGCAAGGGCAAAAATGAACTATTGGGACTTCATCAAGATAAAAAGCTTTTGCACAGCAAAAGAAACAGTCAACAAAACGAAAAGACAATGGACAGAATGGCAGAAGATATTTGCAAATGACATATCAGATAAAGGGCTAGTATCCAAAATCTATAAAGAACTTACCAAACTCAACACCCAAAGAACAAATGATCCAATCAAGAAATGGGCAGAAGACATGAACAGACATTTTTCCAAAGAAGACATCCAAATGACCAACAGACACATGAAAAAGTGCTCAATATTGCTCGGCATCAGGGAAATCCAAATCAAAACCTCAATGAGCTACCACCTCACACCAGTCAGAATGGCTAAAATTAACAAGTCAGGAAATGACAAGGTGAACCCTCCTACACTGTTGGTGGGAATGCAAACTGGTGCAGCCACTCTGGAAAACAGTATGGAGGTTCTTCAAAAAGTTGAAAATAGAGCTACCATACGATCCAGCAATTGCACTACTGGGTATTTATCCCAAAGATACAAATGTAGGGATCTGAAGGGGTACATGCACCCCAATGTTTATAGCAGCAATATCCACAATAGCCAAACTATGGAAAGAGCCAAGATGTCCATCGACAGATGAATGGATAAAGAAGAAGTGGTATATATACACAATGGAATATTATGCAGCCATCAAAAGGAATAAAATCTTGCCATTTGCAACGATGTGGATGGAACTGGAGAGTGTTATGTTGAGTGAAATAAGTCAATCAGAGAAAGACATGTATCATATGACCTCACTGATATGAGGAATTCTTAATTTCAGGAAACAAACTGAGGGTTACTGGAGTGGTAGGGGGTGGGAGGGATAGGGCGGCTGGGTGATAGACATTGGGGAGGGTATGTGCTATGGTGAGCGCTGTGAATTGTGCAAGACTGTTGAATCACAGATCTGTACCTCTGAAACTAATAATACATTATATGTTAAGAAGAAGAAGAAGAAGAAGAAGAAGAAGAAGAAGAAGAAGAAGAAGAAGAAGCAGCAGCAGCAGCAGAAGAAGAAGAAGAAGAAGAAGATGATAGCAGGAGGGGAAGAATGAAGGGGGGGAAATCGGAGGGGGAGATGAACCACGAGAGACCTTGGACTCTGAAAAACAAACTGAGGGTTCTAGAGAGGAGGGGGGTGGGAGGATGGGTTAGTCTGGTGATGGGTATTAAAGAGGGCATGTTCTGCATGGAACACTGGGTGTTATATGCAAATAATGAATCATGGAACACTCTATCAAAAACTAATGATGTAATGTATGGTGATTAACATAACATAAAAAAAAAAAGCTTGAAAAGATTTGATCTAATCTATTTCCCATCCAAAATAAAAATCCCTTCTTAAAGATCCTCAATAGACATCTTTCCAGCCCCACTGGAAAATCAGGGGTGTGAACTCATCATTCTACAGCTCAGCCTATTTCATTGCTTCAAAGTTCACATGTGGAGTAGATATTTCTCTCACCATTGGTTGTGGTTTTGTTCTTAGGGAAAACTTAGAACCATTATAAATCTTCTATGTGACATCTCTTCAAATATTTCCTCTCATTTCCATATTAAGACATCAGTAAGGTTCCAGATAAAGAAGAAAACTAGATGTTTGGTGAGTAGGTGAGTGCATGGTTAATTTATAATGGGGAAAACTACAGTAAGAATGCTTGGAACTATACAAGGTAGAACCAATTTTAAGGGATATGTCTCTTCTCAATGTTCATGACAGCATTGCTCGAGGCAGCCAAACAGTTGGGTATAACATAATTTCCAATGGTATAAGGTTGTTTAAGTAAATTACAGTAGGGTCATGCTGGAATATCATGTGCACTTAAAAATAAAGCAGTGGAAGAATAATGTCATGGGGAAATGATCACAATATTTTGCTAAGGAAAAATAAAAGCAGACTGTGTATTTTTATATTTTATAATTACATATAAAATTAATAATTATATATATAATTAATCATATACACACATAATGGAAGACACTAGAAGGATATTAACCAAACTACTGACAGAGTTTATCTGAGATGGCGAGAATGATTTTTACATTCTTCTTTCTTAATTTTTGCATTTTTTAACTTTTTAACAAAATGCATCTCTTTTATAATAATAAACAAAGAATGAGGGAATGTTTTCTCCTCTTTTTTTGAGAGGGATAAGAAAGACTTACTTTCCTTCATAGTCAGAAAATACCAGTTTTGACAATTCTGCCATGCTTATTCAACAGCCAGTCAAATAAACATTTGGCTCTATAGATCACTATGAAAGTCTCGAGATTGGTGCAAACTGCAGATGTAAGTTTCATATTAAGCTGGCTGGGCCTATTAAAGATAAAAATCCCTTCCCCTGACACGCATGGGCACACTCCAGTTCTGCCTCAGATACCTGGCTGTGTTATTCCTACTAAGGATTCCACATGTTTAGCAGGCATACTCCATAAACCAGTCTTGGCTTCCAAATGCACTTATTTCTTTTTGTAAACCTTGACCCTCTAGGGAGGTCTCCACTGAGATGCTCTGTATATCTGCATACTGGTCACTCATTAATTGAACTCGTGTTGTTTATTACCATTGTGAGTTTAGACCAAACTGTAAATGTCAAATGTGCTCATTGCCTCAGGTGGCCCCATGTACTCAAAGTACCAGCTAGAAGTCCTGCCCTCCTTGCCGGGCTCTCGCCGTAAGAGGGACTCCATGAAAGATGGTCAAAACCGTGAAGCCCTGTTATGTGTTTGGCAGGCACAGTCTCCTCCAGGAATATCTTACACTCACTCTGATATTGGGCCACAGTGTTGACAGCCTAAGTGGGGCTACATTTGGGTGACATATAAGCTTCCTCTAAACTGAGACAAATGAGCTCTAAAATACCATACCATATAATCTATCCCATTCATTAACAACCCTCCCTGCTATTCTCAAAGGGCAAATGTTTCCAGCTGATTGTGATATCCAAGTCACTTCGCTGAAGGAAAACACAATGCAGCATCTCAAAAGATGAATATAAAATTACTATAAAAGCTCTGAAAGGGAAAATAATCATGAAAATTGCTACAGCACAGAGTAACTAAACCAAATAGGCCTGGACCATAAACATTGTACAGTAAACATTTTAACACTATCTTTAAAAATATGACTTAAAGCTCAATAGGTCTGGAAAGAACCAAAGTGTATTTGTGTATGCCTCAGTTAAAAAATCATGATGTAAAAATCAGGCACCTTCCAATCTACAATTGTTTAACCTTCAAACCTATTAAATTAACAGTTGTGTTTGGTTTTATTTTGGGTTTTTTTGTTTGTTTATTTGTTTGTTTTAAATCACTCAGAATTCCCAGGCACTCTGGTTCACTGTGAAGTCTTTACACCAATTAATTTTGATTAAGGTGTAAAATTTATTTTGGCTACAAGGGAGTATACACATAGCCATGGTGATGCTGTTGAATGAATGTGGGATTGAGAGGCTTATGTATCCAGCTGTAGAGGAGGGTACACATCAGTGGGATTGGAAGTAGGAGGCTCAGCATGTGGGCCAGCCAGGGCCAAATCTAGAGGATTTGTTTATTGGAACATGAGAGAAGAGAACTCAGCCTCTCAGGTACGGACGAGTGAGGTCAAGGCAAGAAACAGTTCTGTTCACATAGGACCTCAGTGCCATGCTGACGGACGGCCCACCAAGTGATCGATGGGATAAATCGTGGAGACTTTCATAGATGATGGGAGTCATTATTAATCTATAATTATCTTGTCATTGTTGATGAGGTTTTGAAGGCTGTCTTTTTGAGTGTGTTTGAGCGGGTTTCAAGAAATTCTAGCTTTGTGAGTATGCTACAAAGTGTATTACAAAGCCCAATAGGCTGGAGTCAGTAGAAGCTGGGCAGTGAGACTTTCACACCATGGCCTCTGGGCTCATGAACAGGTTGTCCTTCAATCTTGGGCACTGTCATGCTCTTCAGAGGCTACTTGAGTGGCGGGCACACTGCTTCAACATACACCTATCCCCCAGATAAAAATATGGACAAGCACTTTCTGCTATTTGTCCCCTCTTTTCTGCAAAGCCCCCTCCACACACATTCCAAGCTAAAGAATCTCTATATCCTCTTTTTAAGAAAAGCAGCTTAAGCATAAAGCATTACACAGTTCTATGACTGGGTGTTTACTCAAAGAAAACAAAAACACTAATTCAAAAAGATATGAGCACTCCTATGTTTATTGCAGCATTATTTACAATAGCCAAGATATGGAAGCAGTGTCCAAGTGTCTGCAGATAGAGGAATGGATAAAGAAGATGTGGTAATACATATAATGAAATACTACTCAACCATAAAAAAGGAGATCTTGCTATTTGCAACAGTATGATGAACCTAGAGGGTATTATGCTAAGTGAAATAAGTCAGGCAGAGAAAGATAAATACCACATGATTTCAATTATATGTGGAATCTTAAAAAACAAACATGAAAAAACCCCAACAATAACAACAAATAGAAATAGACCCAAATATAGAGAACAAACTGGTGGTTGCCAGAGGGTTGGGGGTTAGGGGATAGATAAAATAGGTGAAGAGAATTAAGAGGTACAAACTTCTAGTTATAAAATAAATGTCACAGATATGAAGAGCACAGCATAGGGAATATAGTCAATAATACTGTAATAATATATGGTGACAGACGGTGACCACACTAATTGTGCTGAGTACTGAGTACTATATAGGGAAGTGGAATCACTATGTGAAACTAATATGATGTTATATGTCAATTACACTTCAATAATAAAAAAAATTTTTAAAAAGCATTATAAATCCACTTGTGAGGACTCATTTACTGGACTCCATAAATTACAAAGACAAAAGCCTAGTTTTTGGATTTCTCTCTTTCATTTTCAATAGGTTTAAACAGAAGTGATAAAACTCTTGAAATTGTACCTGAAAAATACAGTCTTCACTATGTCACTGTTTGGTCAACATGGTCCATGAACTTGTTCTCACAGGCTTCTTTACAGTGTTTAGGGCCAAATACCTGTGTTTAGTGTATTCATTATTCAGGAATGGAATTTGAAGAAGAATGTGTCACAACCAAAATTAAATACTTTTCATCCTGTTCTCTTGAAATAGGATAAAAAATAAAGACCTCTCGTATATATCAGGAAGAGTTTGGAATTTTTATTTTATGTTATCAAAATTCAAATCTGCACTTTCACCTTATTTTCATTTCCCAAATCATAATGTCATCTTTTTCCCTTTCTTCACACAACCAAACAGCCTTTAATCTTTGTCCCCCCTGCTCCCTCAAAGACATCCTTGGATGCCTTTTTCCCCCTTTTATTGAAGCAATTGCTTTGAAAACATTGAATAAATCTGACATTTAAACTCCTCCAGTATGCTGTCATATACATTTCTTCTGCCAGGCCCTAGAGGCTTATGTTAAAATATAGCTTGAGGTGTAAAAATTATTGCTAAGAAAAGTAAGTCATTTCTTTTTCTTTGCAAGAAACAGTTGGCCTCGATCTAAAAAGACTATGCAAGCTATTTTTTTTCCCCTCTCCATAACTTTTGAACCAATTTGGTATAAAGGACCCTCGGAGGGGTGAACAATTAACCCCTTTTTTAGGACAAAGGCCATTGCTTCAGTAACCTGGACAGTTGGTAATTTTAACTCAGGCCGAATTCCCTTTGAATAGACTCCATGTGGGCAAGCTTTAAGCATCTCTTATAGTCGGCTCAGGGTTGTAGAGCCTCATAACAATCCTACAGTTATAAGGGACCTTAGAGATGAGCTAGTATGCCTGATTTTAGAAGTGAGAAGAGGAGAATACAGAAAAGTTAAAGGGATAGCTTCAGGTCATGAAGCACTTTTGGGTAGAACCAGCACCAAAAGCCAAGCAATTTCGCTCCTAGTTTAGAGCGTGTTCCATTATACGGTGTTTTCCATGACACAAACAGAAGGCCTCAGTGTCCTCGCCCAACGAGCTGATGGTGGGCGTGGTATGTGGACAGTTCAAGTAGCAGACCCTGGGTAGCCGAGGCGTCTTGGTGGAGGGAAGCTAGTGGTGTGGGCACAGTGGGGCTCCTGGGAACTGCATGGGGAGAGGAAAGACTGATTTCCTTCCCCATGCAGCTTGGCACAGTGTCCACAAGCACCTTTAGTTCCTGGGAGAGGAGTCTTCTATAAAGGGCTGGAGACAGGAAGCTTCATGTGAGGCCATGGTTTCTGGATTTGTATGGGAGGACAGCTGGAGTTCCATCCTGGCAGCGAGCACGGGGACTGCTAGTCCCTGAGATTTCTGTTTTTGCATAACAGAGATGGAGGTGGACAGTGGCCAAAAACAGCAGTAGTAGAACAGAAATGGCAGCGGTAGCCACAGAGGATACAACTGAAGCACACAGGAGTTTAGTGGGTTTGCCAAAGTTATAGGGCAAAAGGAATTTGAACCTTGGCAGTCTGGTCCTGAAGTCGGCACACTTACGCTTAAGCCAACTTTCCAAAATAAAATGTCAGGAGAAATGGGGAATGGGGAAACAAAAATGGAGGCAAAACTTCCAGAGTTAGAAAGGAAGAAAGCAAGAGTTCCCCCGAATTCCTCTGCAGACTACAGAGGTCATGGGTTGGCAGACTTTTTTTTTTTTCCCTGTAAATTGCCAGATAGTAAACACTTTTGGCTTTGTGGACCATATGGCCTATGTCAACTACTTTTTAAATGCAAAAGTAGCCGTAGACAATGCATGAATGAATGGGGGCAGCTATTTTCCAAAAACTTTACAGAAGTAGGCACCAAACAGTAGTTTGCCTACCTTAGAAGTAGATCTTTGTAGCTCCAATGACGAGAAGTGGAGAAAAGAAATGAAGAGACTCAAGAAGACGTCAAGTTGTCTTTATGTCACAGGGTTGTTCTGGGGATTGAATGAGTTCGTACATGGAAAATGATCAGAGCAATCCCAGCATCTAAGTGCTCAATATAATGATCACTGTTAGTTTTTTGCTATTGTTGATTTTATATACATATACTTCGGGGTGGTGGTAGCTATATTCACCTAAGCGCCTAGAGGACATTCTGGCCTTTTCCAGGATAAGGTAGGAAAAAGCAGAAGCTACAAAAGCCCATATTTCCTCTCTCCTTGGACCTATTACTAGAACTTTTTCACATGCAAAACAATCAAACCCAGGGGTGGGGGGATGGGTGAAATAGGTGATGGGGATGAAGGAGGGCACTTGTCCTGATGAGCACCAGGTGATTTGTGGAAGTGTTGAATCACTCATCCTACACCTGAAACTAATATCACACTGCATGTTAACTAACTGGAATTAAAGTAAAAACTCAAAAAAAAAAAAAGATCAAACCCCATACCCACTTCTATTTAATTTCAGCCTCAAGAAAATTTTCCCTGTTAGGCAGAGGTAATAAATAGTTTTTGAGGGAACATAGGAACCTGCCAGTACACCAATCCCACTGACAACCATTTTGATAATTGGTTGCATTTCTGAAATATCTCCAGAGTAGGCATGTGAGATGTTAATTGAAATGCATTTGTTCAGAGAAGTTCATTTGGTCAACACAGAGTTATTCTCTGTACTGTTTATTCAATATAAGACATGGATTATCTAATTGACTAGGTCTCCTTAGTGTATTTGAAAGTGTAACCTGAAAATTCATTCATTCAACAAACATAATGAATGCCTTCTGTAATGCCCGATGCTGTCCAGATGCTGGGACACCAAACCAAAGTAAAGAAATAAATATCTGACCTCACATAGTTTACATTCTGACCATATCAAAACTAATAATATGCTCCATAAAATACTTTAGCGAATATCTACTTGACAGAAATTAAAGATTCATGGAAGGAAAAGATAAAGGTAAATAAGGCACTCTTGCTTTTTCAATCTTTCTCTTGTTTTCCCTTCTTTCTTTTCCCTTTTCTTCCCCACTTCCGCCCCTGGTCCCTCCCTTTCCCCTACTCCTCTACTTCATTTCCCCCTCCTCCTTCTCCTCCTCTTCCTTCTTTCTCCTCTTCTTCATTTTCTTGTCTGCCTTTCTTTGTTCCTTTTTTCTTTCTTTCTTTCTTCTTTAACTATTGCCCTTTTCTCAGAATCAGCAGTCACAGTAGCTTGAACATCTTTATTTAAATTAACATTTTCTAAATTTCCTAATTTCCTATTAAGAAAACTACTTTTATTTTTATCAGAAGTTTCAAAAGCAGTTCCCTTCCTTACGGTATTTTAAAGTTAAAGTAGCAAGTTTACTACAAGAACTTCTATCTTATTTTCTTTTTTTTTTTTAAGATTTTATTTATTTATTTGACACAGAGAGAACACAAGCAGGGGGAGTGGCAGGCAGAGGGAGAGGGAGAAGCAGGCTCCCCGCCAAGTGCCAAGCGGGGAACCTGATGCTGGGGCTTGATCCCAGGCGTCCGGGATCATGACCTGAGCCTAAGGCAGATGCTTAACCCACTGAGCCACCCAGGCGCCCCTGTCTTATTTTCTAACAGACTTTTCTTCCAAAAAAAATTTCTTTCTCCTTTCTGAGTGAAATTGCTTAGATCAAAGTTCACTATGTTTCTAGCTCAATTGAGTGTTATTTCCTAAATATGTGAACTTACTTAAAATTGTTAGAATCTCAGACTTGAAATCCTAAGTATTGTAGTGTGTGTGTGTGTGTGTGTGTGTGTATGTGTATGTGTGTGAAGCCTATAGATTGAAAATGCAAATATAGCAAGAACTATCTAATGTTTCTGGCCACCTTAATGAAGAATGAGTAGTCTGATTAGATGATCTTTAAGGTAAGGTCACTGTGGGATGATATGTTTTCTTAGTGGAATTCATGGCATCTGGTTTCTTTAGAGGGCAGTCTACCAAGTCAGACAGGCTGGGTTCAAATCTCAGATCTACCTTTTACAAATGCGTGACCTTGAGCAATTCGTTATAACTCTTGGAATCGTAATGTCCTCATCCATAAATAGTTATGATGATTCCTAGCCCATGGGTTGTTGTGAGATAGTGCATGTGTGATACTTTGTTCTGTGTAGGGCATAAATGTTCAATAAATGAAAATTTGTGATAACAGTAGTATTTATATTTTGTTCCACTCACAATGCCTGAAGCAGTATCACCACATAAGGGACTCATTGCATCAAAATGGATATGCCCTAAATGAAGTGGTTCAAGAATGCCATCGTTGTCTTTACATACTTTTCTACAGTATTCTTTCCTTTGCAGTCTTTTTTTTTTTTTTTTTAATACTTATTTCAAAGATACTCTTCTGTAGGACTAAGGGTAAGATGCCACCAAAAATGTGTTTTGAAAGAGGCAGAAATTAAAATCTCTTTTTAGGTTTACCCTGGAGGCATTATGTGTTTGTTTTGATATGTATCTCAGAGACTGATTGCCAAATAGCAAGGCTATATAGTAATCCAAATGATAGTTGTATATTTTACCTGAAACATCATGATATTTGAAAAGTCAGATTTCTAACTCACAATGGCTCCTTCATCCAATCTTATTATAAAGAACTGGCAAGATAGATGTCACAAATGAGTTACATTTTACAGTCTACCACATGGAACAAATGTTTGGACTGCCTCTAGATTAATATAAATACACCCTAATAAACCTTAGAGACTTTCTCAGTATTTCCATTTGTAGCAATGAACTGATTTCACAGACAGCTGAAACCCGAGTGATAATCCGGAAGAAAGACAAAGTAGCTCTACCTTCCCCTTCCTTAAATTTCCAGATGCGTAAGCGTAAAAGCAAAGGCCAGTTTTAAGCAGAACTAAAGAAGCCACATATTTTTTAAGAAAAGAAATAATACATTGTGGCCAAAAAGAATCTCTCCCTCAAAGTTTAATTACCATGTCTACATTGGCTGAGAATAAAATGTTTGGGGAACCGGCTCAATATTGCAATGGAAGCTGGTTAACCATGTCTCAGAAAATCTCAACATCTATGAAAATCTGTCTGTCATTGCCAACATGAACCTAGACCACATTTCAGTTTGTTTGAAAATCCCTACAACTATTTTGCATTTGGGGTAATGAGAGGCAACTTGGAAATGTTTTTTTATATCTGCCACAGAGCAGCATCAATCTGAAGATAAAACACATATAGGTTCCTGGTCCCAGGCAACCCTCATTGACACATATGTTGTTTGGCATGGTGCCTTGAACCAACCTCCTCATTTATAGATGCGTCCTGAGGTGCGGAGAGGAAAAGTGACCCATCAGAGAGCATTATTGGTGGTAGTGCCAGGGTGAAACTTGGAACACTTCTTATTTACTATTATCATTTTTATTTTTTATGAAAGCTTCTTTTGTAAAAAGAAACCAAAAACCGTATATTTAATATTTTGATATTTTCTTCCTAGAGAGATACCTACAATGTTCACCACTTTAAAAAATTGTGGTAAAAACACAACATGAGATCTAGATTCTTGGCAAATTTTGTATGTTAACTACAGGCACCATGTTGTACAGCAGATGTCTCAAACTTGTGCTCTTGCAAAAATGAAACTTCATACTAAGTGAACACCTTCCCAGTCTCCCCTTTGCCCAGCCCCTGACAACCACCATTCTGCTTTCTGTTTCTATGAGTCTGACCATTTTAGATGTCTCATATAAGTAGTAGCATGTAGTATTTGTCCTTCATGACTGGCTTATTTCACTGAGCATAATGTCCTCCAGGTTCATCCATGTTGTTACATGTGGCAGAATTTCCATCATTTTTAAGGCCGAATAATATTCCACTATGTGATACACATCACATGTTCTTTATCCATTCATCCATTGATGGACACTTGGGTTGTTCCCTTATCTTGGCTATTGTGAATGATGCTGCAGTGAAGATGGGAGTGCAGATATCTCTTTAAGATACTGATTTCATTTCCTTCAGATAAATACCCAGAAGTGGGATTGCTGGATCATATAGTTCTATTTTTAATTTTTTGAGGACCTCCTCATATTGCTTCCCATAGTGGCTGCACTATTTTACATTCCTGCCAACAGTGCACAAGGGTTCCCTTTCCTCTGCACCCTCTCAACACTTGCTCTTTTGGGTTCTTTTGATAATAGTCATCCTAACAGGTGTGAGGTGACATCTCATTGTGGTTTTGATTTGCATTTCCCTGATGATGAGTGATGCCGAGCATCTCTTCATGTACTTGTTTGCATCATATACGTTCTTCCATTCCATAGGTAGCCTTTTCATTTTGTTGATTGTTTCTTTTGCTGTGTAGGAGCTGTCTCCCTACTCAGCGGAGAATCCAACGAGTAAAGGAGGAAATAGAAAAAAAATCCTAAAATAAAATTTCTATCAGGTGAGATATTTCATTTCCTTTCTTCTTTTGTAAACTAGAATTATAATAAGAGAAATATGAAAAGCCTGAGGTGCTCAGTGCATTCTCTTCTTGGACAGCAAATTCACGTGGGAAGATGAACCACCAAGCAAGAGGCTGCTTGCTAGACAAGATCTGGAGCAAGGAAAATAAGCTGGGAGGTCTGGAGGTTGGGGTCAGTAAACAAGGATAACATGACGCATCTCTTTGGATGGGCCAGATATTAGCATTTTCTCCTCTGAACAATACAGGAGAAAGCCCTGAGAGTAAGATAACTTGTTTTAACCAAAATGACAGGTACCAAGTGTTCATTTTTTTTTAAAGCTCTTTATTGGGTATTGTTACTACTGTTCACCACCAGTTATGTCCACTACTACTACCAGACTGTCACTAGTGATCAATTATTATAAACAGAGAGAAGAGCAGGCATTACACATCTATTATTATGTTTCATCTGTAATTACAGTTATAACAATTGCAGGAAAGGGTATTACCTTCCTGGGGTTAAGTAAAATATGGCAACTTGGAGACAAGGTTAGCATAGTCCTGGATTTACCATCAAGAGAGGAGACCAAATTGACTCAGGCATAAGAAACACAAGCTGTTTTAAGTCAAGAGTCATGCACACAGTTTGAATGCAAGTATTGAGGGAGGGGGAGAGTATAAAAAACAATTACCTTGGAAGTTGGTTTTTAACAGTATCATATTATCATTAGCAATAAAGGAGCAATTATCACAGTTAATAAAATCACATTAAAACATATGACAGATAAAGAAAGCACAATGGGAGAAATTTAATGGACTACATTTCCTGCCAGATTTTATATTGGGTGTTAGATTATTTATAGGACATATGTTCTAGGAAAACAAATGTTTAAATTGGAAATGAGCAAATCTGAAGACATTTGCTTCTTTGACGCATTGTGATTTTACATTATTCTGGTAATTTATATGCCCTAGAAAATATGCTGTTGCTTTTATTAAAGCATATATGGCTTTCTAAATATATTTTTAATATAGCATCATTTTATTTTGTAAACAGAAATTTCCATTTTAATTTAAAGTAAACCAATTTCATAATATTAGAGGTGTTACATCATCCCACAGCACCCTCTCTCTGCCCACCTCAGCCTCTTCTCTCCCTCACCCCACCTCCCTCCCTCTTTCAACCAGCCCTCCCTCTAGGCTGTGTCCCCTCTCCTTGACTCTGTTACCTGCTTCCCCACATCACTTTAGCTGCTGCCTCTGCTGTTTTGCTGCTGTTATGATTCACCTTTCCTCTATCTTCTGCTCCTAACATTTTCATTCTTATATACTGTACCGGAGAACCCAAGTGGTACCAGGATTTAAACTATGTTTTGAAGTTGAGCTGGCCCAGAAGAAAGACCCAAGTTAGAAGCCCTGCTTGATGACTTATCAGCTATATGACGTTGAGCAGTTAACTTCTCTGGACCTTGGGTTCCTCATATATAACATGAGGGTAATAATAATTGTTTTGATCGACCATGGTGAGGATCCAATTAGAGAACGTCTATAATGTTCTTAGTGTCATGCCTCCTACAGAGACAGTGCTCCATGAATGGCAGCTAATAAAACTGCTGAAGGAGAAGCCCTCCTGTCTGGAAGGCAGGAAAGGTCTTACCTCTTGCCTAGAGGCCCCGGCACCCCATATCTGTCTATACTGGCAGCTTATTCTGTGCTCTTTTCCAGGTTTTTTTCATCTGCATCACAAGTCTGTGACCCAGTGTTTCTCCAACCCAGTGTTTCTCCAACTTTACCATGCATATCTCACCTGGTGGAAGGTATAGAATTTCGGGCCCTCCGAGAAGAGATTCCCATTCCATTGTTTCTGCGGTGGGATCCAGAAAGCTGTGTTTTTACAAGTGTTTCTAGTTCTGAGCCAGGATTAGGGACCACTAATGTTAAAAAGCACCACCATGACTCAGAGCCAGTGGCTTCTCTGGTCACATTGTTCCGAGCTTGCTGACCACTATGACAGCACGCTGGTCTTCCACATTGATCCTAAGGCTAGAACAGATGTAGTCATAAGACAGGTTTCTCTCTAATTACTCTTCTATCTCTTGCTTCTGGACTTAGCACCCTAGAAGGTGTTATTTATATTGCCATTTCTGTTGAGGATGGGAAGAAAGAGCTTCTGGGTAGACCGTCTCCTGTGGGCTTCTCACTGGTAACAAAAATTCCCCTTTCTCTATGATTGTGGTTCTCAAAGTGTGGGCCCAACTAGCAGTGCTGGTATCACCTGGGAACTTCTTAGAAATGTGGAATACCAGGCCCTACCCTAGACTTACTGAAACATAAACTCTGGTGGTGGAACCCGGAAATCTGGGCTAATTAAACATTTTATTGGGAGTAATTGTAGTTTCACATACACTTGTATGAAATAGTACAAAGATCCCCCATGTCCTTTATTCAATTTCCCCAATGAAAACATTTTGCAAAGATGTAGTACAACATCACAACCAGGATACTGACAGGGATGCAGTAGCGATACAGACATCTGTGTCCCCACAAGGATCCTCCTGTTGCCCTTTTATAGCCATACCCACTTCCTTTCTGCTCTCATCCTCTGCTTACCTCCTGGCAGCCACTAATCTGTTCTCAATTTCTGTAATTTGTCATTTCCCAAATACTGTTGTATAAGTGGAATCAGACAGTATGTAACCATTTGCAATTTTTGTTTTAATATCACTAAAATTTATTCTCTGGAGGTTGCTGTATCAATAGTTTATCCCCTTTTATTGCTGAGAAGAGTCATGGTATGGAAGGATCCACAATTTACAGTTTATGCATGGTTATACTCAGACATTAAGGACATCTGCATTTTCTTTTCTGACTATTGCAATTAAAGCTAATATAAATTATAAGTCTTCATTTCTCTGAGATAAATACCTAGCGGTATAGTTGTTGCCTTGTATGGTAGTTGCATAATGAGTTTTTAAAGGAATTTCTAAACTACTTTCCAGAGTGACTGTGTCATTTTACATAACTTATCAAAGTCTTGGCATCATTTTAACAGTTAAAGTATAGAAATGTACCTTCCTATGTCCTTTTACCTTCCTACTTACAATATAATTGTCTTAAGTATTTCTTCTACATACATTTAGAATCACATGTATAATAATCAAGTGTTATAATTTTTGTTTCAACCATCAAACATAATTTTAAAACTCTGAGATGAAAAGAAAAGCCTACTGTGTTTATCCATAATTTTGCTTACCATGTTCTTTTTCTCTTCCTGATGTTCCAAATTTCCTTCTTTTACTAGTTTTCCTTTTTTAGAGAACTTCTTTTAGCCATTCTTTGTACATCTGCTTGGAATAAATTCTCTTAGTTTTCTCTTGTCTGAGAATGTCTTGATTTTCCTTTATTTCCTGAAGGATATTTCCTCTGGGTATAGGATTCTGAGTTGATATTTCTCTTTTTTTCCCAATACTTGAAAAATATTGCACTATTTCTTCTGGACTCCATGGTTTCTGATGAGAAATTTGCAGTTATTTGAATTGTCTTACCCTCATAAGTAAGATCTCATTATTCCGTAGCTACTATCAAAATATTTTTCTTTGACCTTTGTTTTCAGAAATTTAATTATGATGTGTCTCAGCATTGATGTCTTTGGGTTTATCTTGTTTGGAATTCTTGCCAAATTGGAGAAGTTTTCAGCTATTATATCTTTGAGAACTTTTTTAGCTCCTTCTTGTTTCTCCTCTCCACTGGGACTCCAATGATGCAAATGTTAGATCTCTTTATATAGTTCTGTGTTTCCTGAGGCCTATTTGGTGGTGGAGGAGGGGGGAGTTTCTCTTGTTGCTTCACACTGGGTAATTTCTATCACCCTGTTTTCCAGTTCTTTCACCTATCCTCTCCATTCTACTGTTGATCCCATCCTTGAACTTTGAAAATTTCAGCTATTATATTTTCTATTTCTAAAATTTCCATTTGGTTTTCTTTATACCTTTTATTATTTTGCTGAGACTTTCTATTTCTTGCTGAGGCTTTTGATTTTATCATTTGTTATTATCTCAAGCATATTCTTTATTATTCATTGAAGCATTCTTGTGATAACTGCCTTAAAATCTTTGTCCAATAATTTCAACTTGCCCATCATCTTGAGATTGGCATCTATTGATTGTCTTTTTTTTTTTTCCATTTAGTTGAAGGTTTTCCTGATTATAGGTATGATGGGAAATTTTCAATTGAAATTGGACATTTTTTTATTATGTTAAGAGACTCTGGATCTTATATAAAACTTTTGGTTTAGTTGGCTTTCTCTGACACTGCTCTGGCAGGGAAATGTGGGGCAATGTGTCACCTTATTACTGCCAGATGGAAATAAAAGTCCAGCTTCTCTACTTGGTCTGCACTGACACTCAGGGGAATGGGGGCTCCTAGTCCCAGGTGGGGGTGGGAGTTTGAGCTCACATGGTCTCCACTGATACTGTAGTGAGAATGACCTCATTACCGCTGAGTATTAGGTAAAGATCCTAACTCTCCACTAGGCCTCCTCTGATACCATGTCAGTGAGGAGAGAGAAGAGTACCTCATTATTGTTAGGTGGGGATGGAAGTCCAGGCTCCCCACAGAGTCTCCACTGACATAGGGCAGGAGCTCATTAATGACTGAAGGGAAAGAAATTTCTGGCTCCCTGCTTAGCCTTCTTTAACACCACCCCAGCAGGGGACTTGGGGCATTTCATTACAACCTCACTAGGATGGAAGTCTAGGTTCCCCACTCAGCCTTTGCTTGGTCAGGTGAAGTTGTGGCCACAGTTTTTGGTGTTTTGGAGTAGAGCTGTTATTTTCTAAAGGTTTCTGTCTTGCTGGCTGCCCCTTTCTGAGTTCTTTTGTCAAGGTGTTTTGTTTTGTGTTGTGTTTTGTTTGTTTGGTTGGTTGATTGGTTGGTAGGTTTTTTTCTTTGGTCTGGGACCCTTGGCATTTCCTGATTGCTCATTTCTTTCACTCCAAGTCTGGGATGTATGAGGCAAAAAAGAAAACTCAGGGAATTCATTGTGTCCTTCCTTGGGTCTCAAAGTCCTAGTCAGTTTGCCTTCTTCCCTCCACCTTTCAGAGCCTTCTTGTGTCACATACACATACACACACATACACACACACACACACACGATGTCCAGTGTTTTTAGTTGCACTTAGTGGAAGGAATAGGGGAAAGTGTCTACTCCATCTTTTTAGAAGCAGAGGTCACCCAGTCTGCATTTGACAAGCCCTCCAGGTGGTTATGGTGCATGCCGAAGTGCTTACGAAACTGTACCACCTTTCTGTGGAGCAAGGAAATGAATGTTTGGTGTTAACATGAAAAGTTTTACGTCACTGTTACTATCTTAGCAGAAAAACCCTTTCCTTATCCATAAATCAGTTTCCTGTTGTGCATGTGCATTATTACATCATTTTAAACTGAAGGCTTTGGGATCATTTCAGAAGCCAGGGTGGGCTTCGGGGCCCCAGGTTAGACAGAGAACACAGTCAAGAGTAGCCTTTGAGTGTAGTGCCCCAGGCCAGCATTTGTGGTTCATACTGAACGTGAGAAAATATGCAGAAAATATGGTACTGATTTGGATGTAATTCAGAAATGTGGCTGAGCCTTCTTGAAAACAAAGCAGGGGATGTGACTGTCATTCCCACTGTGGGCATGTTTGCTCCATGCTTCTTTCCTTCCCAGTGAGGGAAGATTTGGAATTAGCAGCAGCTGGGAGTCCCCTGGGGAAACCGTCTAGTAGGAACAATATTACTGAAAATAAAAATATCTTTAAATTGACCTTAATCATCCAGTCATTTAGAAGTTGTTTATTGATATCACTAGATCAATAAGATTGCCCTAAAAGCAACATACTTTGTTTTTAAGATTATAATGCAGTCATTATTATTGAAATTTTCTGAGGCAATACTGTATATGAATATAGTCACTTCATTTTTTTTTAAAGTCAAGATTAATCATCAAGACATTCCTTTGCTGTTGACATACTGTCATCATATCCCCTTAGCAGGTAAAGGAAGTGAGGTAAAGAGATTAGTTCTCAACAATTGTTTGTTAAAGTTTATTAAAAATGATACTCTCAATTAAGCACTTACTGTGCGTGGAGTGATGTTCATAAGACTTTATATACATGTGCACATTGTTGGGTCTTTTAATCCTTATGGCAACCTATTACCATTGTCCTGATTTTTCAATATTGTCTCATTTGTATCCATGGGATTTTAATTTATGGAGGTGACTGAGCAGTAACACAGACAGGTCAATGTCACTGAAAAAAAGAGTTTATTACTTACATTTCCCAAGAGAAGGGGGCATGCCATGCCACACAGGGCCATGGGAGAAGCATCAGATTTGGTCAGGAAGCAGAAGCAGGAACAAAGGAAAACCAAGGACAAACCCTTTACTGGGGCTTCCATGGGAAAGACAAGGCAGGGCAGAATTTGGTAATTTGAGTAATTTCAGTAGGCTTTGGTTTATAGGGGTTGTCTCTAGTTGTCTGATACCTACTAGGGGTGACTTAGGGCAGGGATAATAGTGGCTTGGTGTGTGTGTTAAGTAAAGAGGGGGTTGGGAATACAGACTCAGTATTGGTTATTTTGCATTTGAAAGGCATGCTGCAGAAACAAGTGGTTTATTATCTTTAGGAATTAACTAGCTCTGGGACTATCAGGTCTCTAAGTCCCCCCAAATGTCAAAACATCATAAGATACAGAAAATTTTAAAAACATGATTAATACCAGTGTGGACACTGAGGCATGGAAAGTTTGAAGGACTGGCCCAAGTTACACAGCTGCGAAGTGGCAGACCTGGACATGAACAAGCTCCAGCTACCTCTGAAGATCCTGCATAGATTCAGCTTCAGGATTGTTTCCTGGTTCTTATCATTACGCCACAGTGGCTTTAATGATCTCAGGCACATGGCCGATGGGATATGAAAACAGAAGTGCTTTTAAAGAGAGCAAAGAGCAAAACCCTTGAAACTTGACATTGGAAGATAAAGCTAATAGAACTGGGATCATTTAGCCAGGTGAAGAGAAGGGTGAGGTGTCATGCTGGTTTGTGAAGGATTGTGACACACTGGACTGTGAAGAGCTGGGATTTATCCCTATGTCCATGAAGGACTAAGGACAGCAATGAAAAGTTTCCTAGGAACGTTGTTTATAAAACAGTAGTGGATTACTGGTTAAGGACATGAATCTACTTCTCAGGAAACAATCTCACCCCGCACTAGCCCTCCCATCTGTGCTTATCCACTATTCTTATTTCTCATAATTATTATAATAATTAAAGTGCAGAGTGAAATAGAATCATATCTTCAAAACCCTTTATTTTATATTATTCTACCTTAAATAATTTTCTTCTCATGTAATTATTTATGAAGGGTTTGAATTTTCATCTACTGTACTCCAGTGCAAGAAATATCTCATTATAATTTTAACCAGATTCCAAATCTTTAATTATCAAGATGGTGAGAAATTCATTACCAGTCACAAGGGTATAGGATGGGCCTGGCGAGGGGGCGGAGGGGGAGGTGTCCTGGCCCTACACTTCCAAAGTCACACAAGAGAATAGGGGTTAAGATAGTTTCTGAGACATGGAAGGAGTTTCTTATCTTCCATATGATGATTACAATAACTGTATTATTCAAGTTTCATAACCATTTAAAGGCAGGACTGTACTTCTCTATGGTTCCCTTAAACCTGAGTGGCCCTGTTACACCTTTGCTAAACTCAGGCACAGAAGTGACAGTCTTGGTGCCTGGTGCATAGCCTCTCAAGTTGCGCCATGTGGTTTGTGGAGGAGTCAGGGCCAATTCTGTTACTCCATCAAGTACTGACCTCCTGTTCCCAAGCTTGCAGAATCTCCCCTATCAAATATATGGAAACTCTCTTCCAGTTTTCCAATCCCAAAGACCTTCTTTCCCCTTTCTCCTCTCATTCATTTCCTTAATTCAGGCTTTCAAGAACAAGTGAATAAGAGGGATTGTCTTTGAATAATATCTGCCTTTGGCCTTGGAACCCATATACAGTAAACCCAAAGGCCTTCCCCCATTTTAATGAGGGAAGGAAAAATACGGTGCGAACAAAATGTAAATGTGTATCTCAATAAACCACCCTGCCGTCATTCTTATAGATTCAGAGAAAGGTTGGGTATGTCACATCAACAAAGTACTGCAAATCTATTCTTACTGAGACTTGAACCTAACATTGCCATCTGCCATCATCTGCTGCCTCCAATAAAGGGCTTTGTAACTGCTAGTGACCAGCTGGTCATTTCTCTCATTATTCAATGCAAATATGTTATACCAAGAAAGTATGAATTGAAATAACATTTCAAAATATAATGCCACATTAGAAAAAAATCCTAAATACCAGCAGAATGCAGTTTTTGGCCATGGGACTAAAAACAGCTTGTTGGAACTCATTTTGTTTGTTATAACTAAGCCACTCTGGAATGATTTCTTCTTTTCCAATGTGTAATGGTTCGTTTCATGCATGGAACAACTGTAATGAAAACAGCTCTTTACTAAGTCTTTGCCTTTTGGCTTTAAATTGCAATTAAAATAACATTACTCAGGTCTTGATTGTTCTCCATCTTTACCTCTGGTGTTTGGGTTGTGGCATTTATCTAAAATTCTTTGTCTCATATAGAAATACGAGAGAAGCTGAGAAAAATCAATTTTAATGAAAGCATGGATGGGAGAAACAGATAGACCTCCAAAAACTCAGAGATTGCAAGAAGCTTTTAAACAGAAGCAACAATCATCATAAATTGCATCAATAAAGGAATTAAAGACTTGGAAGGCAGCCAAAATATATAGTTGCAGGCAAGCGATGAAAGGGTGTTAATAAATTTACATCCCATTATGGGGGACAGTTAAGGTTAGGCATTGTGGCCAAACAGAGATGTTCAGAAATAAAATAGACGGCTTCTTCCCTGTTAGAATATGTGTGGTGGGCAGTTCTGTTTTATGGACTCTGGGACCATACAGGGATCTGCAGGAGGAGGCAGCAGCTCACTCTCCACTCTCCAAATCCATACCCATCTGTGATTTTTCTTCTTCCTCTTCACAAAAGACAAGCCACTGAAGCCATGACTTTTCAAAGTATCCAGAAATCCATGTCTGCAACAGCACAGCACGGGAGAGTTCTAGTTCTCTGCCACCATTCTGATCAATCTGGCTTCCCAAATTTGTGCTTTCCCATTCTCCTCGTCTCCCACTACCACGTCCCACTCGTCTCTCTGTTATACACCCCTGTAGCAGCTCTCAATCTCCTCTCCCTAACTCCAACTCATTCCTACCACTGCAAGAATCATCTTTAGATAAATAATACAAATTGGAAGATGTCAATCCCTTTTATGACTCCTGGTTATCTACACAACGAAATTCAAGTTCTTCAGAACATGTTTTTGTTATTCTCTCTTTTTTAGTCTTATTGCTTTTATGTCTACATCTGATCCCCTCTTTTATTTTGGGAAAGCCCCCAGTGTGTGCTGCTGGTAGGAAACAACACATTGCTTCTGCCCAATAGTTTTCCAAAAAATCTTTTCTTTTTATGTGATCCTGGGTTGATTTCTGTTGCTTGCCAGTGCATCTCTGATATGCAAAGATGACAATTTCCCTTGTGGTCTCGTACTTGCTTTTTTTCTTTAGCCTTATTTCTCAATATCCCTAATTTCTTCCCTGGGTTTAATCCTGTCTTCCTAATCTACTTGGACCCCACTGAACACCATATACCCTCTCTCCTCCAAGTATTTGTACATGCTATCTCATTCTCCCTGAACATCCTTCCCCTGGTGCCTTCTTAAACATTCTTCCGTTTAGATGTCAACTCCTCCAGGAAGCTTTTGCTGGTATTCAAACAATGGGCCATCTCCTCTTGTAGGGTTGTAGCTTTACTCCTCTGTTGACACCAAATTACCTGCTCACCTTTCCTTTGACTGTAAGTTCTAGGAGGATATGGACTTTTCATTTTTTAACAAGATTTTTATTTTATTTTATTTTTAATTAATTAATTAATTAATTAATTAATTACTGTTTTCACTATTATTTCTCTTGTACCTAGCTCCTCAAGGTGGAACATAGGAAAACAATAATCATCCCCCCAACAAGTAAGTTTGTCAAGTTAATTTAGTTGTAGGTGAACTAGGAAGAACTAGGAAGAAACATGGATATTTTCCCCTTTTTTGATATAAATGTTATCAAATATTATTACATGCCCGGATGGGATTTTCTACATTTCAATTATTCGCACATCATCTTCATAACTTCATCAGCTCTAAATAATACCTGTGCTATTATCTGCTTAAGAGTTCTCTTTAGGGCGCCTGGGTGACTCAGTTGGTTAAGCGACTGCCTTCGGCTCAGGTCATGATCCTGGAGTCCCTGGATCGAGTTCCGCATCGGGCTCCCTGCTCAGCGGGGAGTCTGCTTCTCCCTCTGACCCTCCCCCCTCTCATGTGCTCTCTCTCTCATTCTCTCTGTCAAATAAATAAATAAAATCTTTAAAAAAAAAGAGTTCTCTTTAAATAAATTCATTTTTATTAAAATATATTTATTTAAAAAGGCAACTTTATACACTAATGTAAGTTTAAAAACCCCATTATTTGCATAAACAGAAGGTTCAGATTAATATGAAGGTAAAACAATAGGCAAATATTAAAACTTTGCACAGGAATATTAAGATTAAACAATGTACACATACTTTGAAATATGTCTTGTGTTCAATCACCGGTGTACAAGCCATGCTTGGGACCAATGTTTTATATTGTAAGAACGATCTATAGTCTTGTTTTAAGGTCTTTGCCCTGCATACTTCACAGGGTTGTTAAGATAAACATGTGAGAGCAAATTAAGCTCTTATAAACTGTAAACTCTCTACAAGGGTAAATGGTTATTAGTTTTATTCTATTTCTCTTAGAGAAAATAAGCAAGTGAAAGAATAAGACCACAAAGAAGTCAAGACAGGGAGAAGGAGTCATATTTCATTCATATAGTGGCTCATGAAGATGTAACTCAGTTTTACTTAGACTTCCAGAGGATGCCAGAATTCAAAGCTATTCCAGAAAATTGTTTTTCATGTCACTAACTCATTATCAAAATGATTTTTCAGATTGTGAAGTTGAAAATATTTCATTTTATTTATTTTTTATTTTTTATTTTTTTAAGATTTTATTTATTTATTTGACAGAGAGAGACACAGCGAGAAAGGGAACACAAGCAGGGGGAGTGACAGAGGGAGAAGCAGGCTTCCCGCCGATCAGGGAGCCTAATGCGGGGCTCGAGCCCAGGATCCTGGGATCATGACCCGAGTCGAAGGCAGACGCTTAACAACTGAGCCACCCAGGCGCCCCGAAAATATTTCATTTTAAATTAATTACAATTTCAGTCTCAGAGAGTGTGTTAGTTGGAAATAAAGATTATCAGTATATTAACTCTACCACCAGTATAAATTTTTAATTAAAAGTAAATATTCACACAAAGTAAAAGCTTACAAAAATACACACCATACTTTTAGAAAACAAATTCAAAATGATTCTATTACAAAGAAGTTTCATTCTTATTTTTCTCACTCGTGTGTTTAGTTATGAGTGCCCTTATTAAAAACATGAGGAGCAAAACAAAAACAAAAACAAAACAAAACAAAACAAAAAAGCTTGAGGAGCAACCACAAACTCACTATCCAGACCAAGAACTTGAATGTTAACAATGACTTACATCTCCCTGGGTGCTTCCCCTCATCTCATTCTCTCCTACCTCCCTAGCTGTGGTTGCCGTCTTGAATTCCGTGTTTATCACTCTCTTTATCAGCAGCTTTCTTCCTCATGGTTTTATGATACATCTATGGCTGATCGATACACTACTTAGCTTTCTTTAATTTGGAAAATTATACAAAGGGCATTGAGCTGTATGTAGTCTTCTGGGAATTGTTTTTTGTACTTGATACTGTATTATATCACTAAGATTACTGTGCATTGTTACATATAGTCACAGTTAATTATTTTTTATTGCACCCATGCACACACACGTATGTAATATAAGTAAATTACTTATCCATTCTTCTGACTTGGGCATCTAAATGGTTTCCAATTTTACTGCCACTCTATGCTGTTGTTGAGCAAACACAGGTGAATAATCTGAGAGCATACCCAACAGGCTTTCCTAGACAGCACTGGGGAAACTTGTGGTGATGGGGGCAGTAGTAATCTAAAGATCCACAAAGTTTAGAAAATCCCAACCACCTTGATCCTTAAGAGGTAAGAAGCAGCGGCTCTACTTGAAACTTCGCTTGAATTTCTCTTTCTGTTTCTCTCTCTCTCTCTCTTCAAAGTACATTTTGAAGTGTTCTTCCTCAGTTCACCCATCCCAGCATTGGCAGGCAAGCTCTGGAAAGAATTAGAAAATGAATGACATCTAGAACTAAGGTTTTTGTATTGAAATCCATTTCCTCCTCAGTCACTTTTCTGCTATTCCTCTATGTCCTTTCCACTAAACGTCACTCACTCTCATCGCATAAATAACTCTGTTTGGAAACCAAGGCAGGATGTTTGCCCTTCCTTCAAAAGAGTTTAATCTATAGCATTTTATTGTTCAGTGTCTACTGAGTAAGCATTTGTCAAATGAGTGCTGTGTGCTGTGCTATGAACAAGTCATAGTCCACGATCTGGTGGGGAAAACAGATTCCCAAACAAATAACATCTTTCAAAATTAATTAACAAATCTAAGTTTTGAAATAATCATATATTTAGGTGTTTTAAAGCCTAGAAAGTGTAAAAGTAAAAAGTCTCCCTTCTACCATTGTCCAGTTCACAAACATCTTCCAGTATAGACAGTGTTACTAGTTTCTTGTGTGTGTTTCCAGAGATTTTAGCATATATGCAAATGTAAATATGAACATATATTTATCATGCTCCCCTTTTTTCACACACTGCAATCTTTCCATAGAAATACATGAAGACTTTCTTCATTATTTTATAGAGGTACACAGTTTTCATTGTATTGATATTCCATAATTCATTTTACCAACCTCATAGACAGACATTCAAATTTTTTCTCCAATATTTTTCTGTAACAATGCTGCAATGAAGAGCTTTGTGCATATGCCATTTCATCATCTCATCCATGTAAAAGCTAAGATAAATTCTTAGCTGTGGGATTGTTTGGTCAATGAGCTTGTGCTTCCTTTAAAAATTTATAATTATCCTGTCATGAGATTTTTAAACTATTTATTTATTTATTTATTTATTTAATCTTTACACCCACATGGGGATCGAACCCCCGATCCCGAGATCAAGAGTCATGTACTCTTCTATCTGAGCCAGCCAGGCACCCCTGAACTTGTACTTCCGATAGGTATCACCAGCAATATATAGAGGTGCCTATGTCTTCCCTTCATTGCCAACACACAATGTTCATTGAAATTTGAATTTTTGCTGATATGATGGGTGGTGACTTTTGCTGATATGGTGTGATGTTAATTTGCAACCCTTACTATGAGTGAGATTGAACATATCTTTATAGCACCAGTGTTACGTAAGTGGGGGTGAAAGTTGCACTTAAATTAAGTAGAATAGAAAGAACAATTTATCATCCTTGCCCCTGGAGTGGGGAAACTCAACGTCAGCATGGTCATCAGCAGTTTGCTTTGGATTCTTTTTCAAAATGCCTTACTGAGTCATGGTGAAAGCATGACAAGGCCGTGGCTTTATTTTTTCTTTCCTATCCTTTTCATTCTACTTGATCTTTTAAAATACACCACAGCCTCAGGTTCTGGATTGCTACCAATGTTTTCATGAGTTTGATTTTCATTCAGCTTATTTGAATTCATGCTTGTCACCATTCAGATGTTTTGGTGACATTTTTGCTACTTCCTTTTATCATGTGATTTTCTAAAGTTCTACTATATTATTACATGTTTAATTCTTAAACACATAATTACAAGAAAATTTTAACTTGTGAGGCATTTTAGGGTTTACAAAGTGCTTTTACATAGATTATCTCATTTAAGGCATCCAATAGCTCTCATTTTCTCTCAAGAAAT
Organism: Mirounga leonina; assembly: GCF_011800145.1. NCBI lineage: Eukaryota > Metazoa > Chordata > Mammalia > Carnivora > Phocidae > Mirounga > Mirounga leonina. Next base: position 20,376,547 of record NW_023270314.1, on the reverse strand, counting down.
TGCCTCCATTTTAACGCAGAGAAACGAAGTTATTTGCTGTCAGCCTCACAGCTAGCCTCTCCTGGGTCATGTTGGAATCCATATGCAAGAACTCATACTCCAAATCCAGTACATCTTCTAACTAGACTTGAGGTAGTTGACTGTGACAAAATAATCTTTGGTTCTCTTTTGCCTCCGTGTCTGTCTCCTGCATCCACAGAGAGGTCATTAGCAGCCTGATGAGCAAAGGCACCCACAGGCTCTCATTCCCCTGATTTCCCTCCCCAGACTTCACTTGCATTGACTTTTCTCTGGGGGCTGTCAGAACACGCATTGTAGTCAAGTGACTTAAGAGACTTACTTCATATGTAGGTCGGTGCACAATTGATTAAGAATTTCTTCCAGCTTCCTCCTGACCTATTCTTGTTACAAGGTTTGTCACTACAATCAGAGGACTGAATCACCTACGTTGTCAATTGGGATATTTGTTCTTTGGTCTAAAATAAATTAACACAGCCCTGAAAGAAACCTTTTATCCCATTGGTATCCATCATCACCATTCTTTGAAGTGTTTTTGAAAGGAGCAGTTGAATCAGAACATTTTATGAAATTGTCAGTCTGAGTCCTTGGAGGGCCAGACCTAAACAGCAATGCGAAAAGAGCCAGCACACATTATTTTCCTCTGTTTCAGAGTCTTTCTTCTTTAGCGCAGAAAGCTGTGTGTGGTTTCCTTCTTTGTACAAGGGCACTCTATTTTATTTTGGTTTGAGCCTCCACGGCATCAACTGACAATTTCATTAAAGATTCTGATTCAATTGAATTAAATGGTGAACTACATCAGGTGCAGAGGGTGTGACCTGACCCCCATTATGATTATTATTAAGCTTCATAACTGCCTTATCTGGTAATATTAGTGATTTGCAATGAGTCTCTTGGCCACATCCCTGTGGACGTTTGAGAAAAAAATCCAGCTGAGTAGTGAGTCTGCCTTGTAATAAGTGAGCTGTCTTGTGGAAAGCCAAGAAAAGAAAACACTTTTGGGGTAACAGGCTGACCTTCGCTTCAGTGGGCATAGGAAGTGATAAAGACACAGAAATGATTTTGGAGAAAGCTTACAAACAAAGCACAGTTATGGATAATTAGCTGGAAAATGCTATTAAATTCAATGCTTCCCAAAGAATTAATGCTTTCTTATTTAATATCAACTCCCATTCTTACCGTGTTCAACTTCAGTTTCTGTTTTTCACCTTTGCCTCCACAACACTTATTTATTTACTTTTTTCCCACCTCTATGTCCTTTCACTTCTGTATCTCCAGAACTGAGCGAACATTCAATAAATATTTGTCAAGTTCATAACTGAATGGGTCTGAGGCTGATACACTTTGACCCAGCTCTGGTTCCTCCCCTACATCTTCAGGGTGAGTGTCTTCTCTGTCTTACACTTTCTACCTTTCTGTTTCTGCTATTTTGGTTCTTCCTTTTCAATATTTAAAATTACTCATGTGTCTTTCACCTTGGAAACAAAAGTAGGAAGAGGTTTTGTCAACCCAATGCCCCCTGCAATTCTCACTCTATCATTCTACTCCCCTTTTGAGTCAAACTTCATGAAAATGCCTTTCTATACTCACTGCCTTGTTTTCCTTGCTTTTTCTGCATTTTCCAACTTCTGCCTCTTAAGGTGCCCCAAGGAACTGTAGGCACCTTCCCAGTGCTTATTAAATTTGTTCCTTTGGTAGCATTAACATTGTCAGCCACTCACTCCTTCTTGAAACACCCCTTTTCATTGGCTTCCCGACCCGGTGTTTTCCTACTTGTTCTTTTCCCCTTCTTATCTGTTTCCTTTGAAAACTTCTCTCCTTTGCCTGTTTCTTAGACATTGGTGCCCTCAAATATTGGTGTCCTTCAGAGGCACTCCTCCTCCTCTCCCCAGGTAGTGTCTCTTAATCTCCTGGCTTCTATGATCTCCCCCTCTGAGTTCTCCCAGACCTACTTACAGAGCCCAATAGAAGTGCTACAAGGATCTGCACCCGGATGCTTCTCAGCACTTTACCCTCAAAATGCTCAGACTTTATCATCTCTTCCAGAATTTTACTTCTCTTCCTATTTCCCAGTTTCAGTGAATGGCACCTTCATCCTTCTGGTGGTCCAGTCCCAACTAGAAAAACAGGCGTCACCCATAACTTCTCCTTCGTCCTTACCCTCTAACGAATCACAAGGTGCTTCCACTGAAACATTTAAAATGTTTCTTCTTCCAGTCCCCACTCGCTCTGCCCAGCCTACAGGCCACCATCCTCTTCACATCTGTTACTAAGACTTTCTTCCAAGTGGTCTGTCCAACCTTCACTCTTGTAGGCCTACAGTCTTTCCATACATGGCTAGATTGAGCTTTCCAGAATGCAGATTTGGCAACATCCCTCTCTACTTAAAGTCCTACATTTCCCTTTTTATTAAATCAAAACACGTCAACATGTCAGACTGGATCCTACAGAAGGCTCACACACTGTTGCTCACTTCTTGTACTCTGCTTCACACCCTCATCTTCAGGTCCCGGGTTAGCTGTTACTTCCTCCAGAAATCTTTTCTGACCACCAGAGACTGAATTAAGAGTCCTTTTGTGTTTTTACCACAGCATACTAATATCACATTTTTTAGTGAATTGTAATTAGTTTTTTACTCATAAATCTTCTCAAGTAATAAGTTCCTTGAAGGCACAAGTTGCTTTTATCCTTCTTATCATTATGTCCCAAGGATATTTCCTGGCATATACTACTCATTTTTTTTTTTAAGATTTTTTATTTATTTATTTGACAGAGAGAGACACAGCAAGAGAGGGAACACAAGCAGGGGCAGAGGGAGAGGAAGAAGCTGGCTTCCTGCCGAGCAGAGAGCCTGATGCGGGGCTCGATCCCAGGACCCTGGGACCATGACCTGAGCCGAAGGCAGATGCCCAATGACTGAGCCACCCAGGCGCCCCTATACTACTCATTTAATATTTATAAGACAACACAGGTGAGTCTGCCTAAATTACTTGAGATAAGTCCTACTGTTCAGTAAAAGGTTGGAATAGAATAATATATATGAAATGATCAAGGTAGTCCTTCAATAAACATTATTTCTTTTCCCTTTCTTATTTGGTTCCTAAGAAATATTTACTTAGAGCTGTGGAGTGGGTTAATTTAGTCTTACAATGATTTCAGTTTTTATACTAAAACCTATTGCCATTTAGAGCCAATAGAAGTATAGAACTTTATGGCTGCAATGGTCTTATCTGTAGTTCAATGCCCCGTGAAAGTACTGCAATCATATTTCTAGAATAAATTGAAGTCTATTGAGAATGAACAGAATGTACTAGCCATAGGGTAGCTGTTCCATAGAGTGACACTTGGATTAGTTCTTGAATTTCCCAGTTGGAAACTCAATCAATTATCAGATGACTTCACAAAAGAAAATAATAAGGATTGTTATTAGCAATGATAAAAATGTCTCATGGATGGATGCGTCTATGCTATTTACTAAATACATGAATGCACATGTAGATTCCATTCAATTAGTACTTACCGAGAAGCAGAGAGCCAGGGTCAGATAATGTAGCTATACAAACCAAAGCAAAGCATATAGAAAAATGCTATTCAAATAATACTTTTGTTCTTTTTCCCTACTTTCACATTTTGAAATTGGTGATAAAAATGATGCATGTCTCACAAAAAGGATAACATTTAGATAAGCCTTGATTACCATGTTTGACCCTCACAACAATCCTAAAAGGACTGAGAAGATATTATTTTCACTTTCAATATGAGGACACTGAGGCAAAGTCTATGTATTTGTCTGTTTAGTTATTCAACACCTATTGAACATGTCCTATGTCTTGGATACCTTGACAGGTACTGAGATGTGAAAACAAAAAAGATTACCACCTGCTCAATCACTTCCACTTTTAAGATTCATTACCTCCTTCCCTCACCGTCACGTATCCCTGTCCACATCCCCCAAGTGTTTAGTTTATGCTCTAGAGCTCTGTGTACTTGGGGTGGGACTGGAGGATAGAGGGAAAGGGAGAAGGGGGGAGAGCAAGGGAGAGGGAGAAGTAGAAGAGGAAGAATGGGGATGAGCATGCACAGTGTTGAAAAACAATGAGTAGCCTTGGGTCACTCACTGATTTTTCCCTTTCCAGTTCTCATCTAGATACATCCAGCCACATCTCCTTCATTTCTTATCCTGAAATGCCACAATGTTCTGTACAGCCTTAGAAACCACCCTCCCTCCACACTTTCTAGGCCGGATATGGTTAATTGGTGCTCCGCTTCTGTTTGCCTCCTTGGATGTGCCTTGTTGAATCTCAGAGTCTGGAAAGCCAGATTCTACATTTGTAGACTCTTGCAGCTAGTTCTGGATACCAAATAGATGTGCAAGATTTGGAACCTGGTAGTGAGGTGGATGCTAGCACCCTTCTGCTGTTTCTGCTGGCAAACAAGGTCTAGGGACATGAGTGTTGAGAAGCGGTGTGGTGTGGCTTTTTGATCCCTACATCAAATCTCTGGCTTTAATTTTTGCACTCAATGGTTCCACTGGCAGTCTCCTCATTAAAGCTCCTCTAACACTTCTCATGATTGTAGTGGCATTTAATTTCAGTATTAAATTCCTTTCTGTTAAAATACCTATAGAGGTTCCTGTTTTCTCTATAGAACTGTGGAAAATATACAAACTTTTGCTTAAATCAATTTGAAATTTCTGTTTTTCCAACCAAATTTGTCCCGGCCAAGACAGGGAAGATAACAAGAAAATATCATGAAAGCAGAGAAAGTCTTCCAGTACGTACATTCTAGTGAATTGCTTTGTTTCATGCAGCTTGTAATGAGGAAGCCTGTGTTTGAATTCAGATCCTTTGACCCTGGATTCAGAGAATTTTACTTATATTACCTATCACTTTTCCAAAGCAGTTAGAATATTACTTCAGTACCTGGCAAAAAGTAGAGAATCAGTGTATGTTTTTCCATTTGAATAGAATTTTCAACATCTCACAGGATGTATTTTAAACATAAACATAGGGATCACTATGTGAAAACCATTTCATTCTCTTTGGAAACAAGTAAAGAAAATCCTCTATATTTAGAAAAACAGAGTGGAAGTGAGAAAAGAGTAAAAAAGTAAGACTTTAAATATTAGAAAGTAGGTAATTTTTCCTATAACCGTAAAAAAACATTTTGATTATAAAATAAAACAACTCTACTTTCAAAGATTTAAAATTCATGGGTATGTCATTTATGAAAATTACTTCTGATTTTTAGTTTTTATTTAAATTCCTTCTCATACTGGAGTCAGTTGAATTATTCAGCAAAACTTCCATTATTTCAGAACAATATAGCTTAACAGCTAACATGGACCTAGTGAATGTTGTCTAAGGTCACTGGAATGACTATTGACCTGAAAGAATTATGTAGAATTGCTTTATGTACCTATTTATCTTATAGAATTTCAATTATATCTTGATATTTTATGCAATCTGAAAGCCTTAAATATAAGAGCTATGATAAATTTATAGAACAGTTGTATATATGAATTATGGATAATTTAAGTAAATTACTGTCAAAAATAATAAATAAGATGACATAGGTATGAACAAATAATTGGATGAAAAAATGATTTATTCTACCCACAAGAGATAAGCAAAGCAGCTGTTTCAGGTTTCAGAACTAAGCAAGAGTGTACCAGACCTGGGGATTGGGAGCAAGCAAACATTCTAGTTCGATATAACAGAACAGCACTGGGTAACAGGAAATTACTGTATACTTAAAAAGTGTGACACATAAGAAGAAGGTTATGTTTGTGTCCCTATAGAGTAAGTTACCAGGTGTAGAACAGACTGAGGCCAGGTCAAGGGGGTTTATAGGGTATGCTTGTATTCTCTAGGTGGTGGGTGGTCACTGAGACATTAAGAGGACTGTCACGTGCAGATTTATGGCCAGAGGTAAATCTGGTGGCAGTGTTAAAGATATAAAAGGAGTTTAAAAAGGAGGTCTGTGTAAAGAGTCTTGTTAAGAATAATGACAATAATGGTTCTGGAAGGGAGGGGCTGAATCTGAGAGAAATTTTGAAACAGAATAGGCCAGCTTTTATGAATAATTGTGTGTGTGTGTGTCTAGTGTGTGTTAGGATGTCTGAATGAGAATTAATTCTGTGTCCTAGGTTTCTGGCTTGGAAGACTGAGTGATGGTAACACCATAGATCTGAGAAGGAATGTAGGAGAAGAACCTTAGTTTCTGTAAATGATGACAAATTCATTTTGAACAAGTTGGATTTAAGATGACTGCAGAATATCAGGTTGGACGAGTAAGAAATTATCACACACACACACATATATATACATACACACACACACACATATATATACATACACACATATACATACATTATATATTATATTATGCATATTACATATATTCTATTGTGTATTTTTTATATATATATGTAGACTTGGAGGCTGGTTTACAGATTATAGCAGAAACTAGAAATTTGTTTTTCATCAACGGGAAAATACTGAAGAAGTTGATGAGCTCACCAGATTAATTTCATTCAGACCACAAAGATATTTTTTAACAGGGGTACCGATATGGGTAAAGATCATAAAGATTATTATATTTCTACACTATTATTTTCTATCCTATTGAATTATATAGGTAAGAAACAGGAAATCTTTACTTCAATTAAGTAAGAGTTGTTTTTTTCCTTCCATCTTTAAGATGTATATAGGGGTGTGTGTGTGTGTGTGCACGTGTGTGTGTGTGTGCATTCACTACTATACCATTAGTATATTGATTTTTTTAAAAGATTTTATTTATTTATTTGACAGACAGAGATAGAGCAGGAACACAAGCAGGGGGAATGGGAGAGGGAGAAACAAGCTTCCTGCTGAGCAGGGAGCCCGACATGGGGCTCGATCCCAGGACCTTGGGATCATGACCTGAGCCGAAGGCAGACGCTTGATGAACAAGCCACCCAGGTGCCCCTATATTGATTTTGATATCATTGGCATCAATATGAAAACATACCTTAAAATATCTAAATCCACCAAATATTGCTCACCCATTATAGAGTTGAATATTATTTGAATTCATTGTTTGATCAGAGTTTCATAATATAATAAAGTCTGTGCCACAAAACCTTTAAATTCTATAGCTTTGTGATATTTGCCATCTCTTAATAGATTCATGTTTGCAAGTTTAGTTCAGAAAAGAAACGGTTATTCTTTCCTAGGTGTGTTATAATGGCAATTTGAATACCGAGATAAAATGATTACCAGCGAGTGAGTGGTATGTCTGCCTTCGACTGCACTGGGTAGACTGTCATCAATAATCTAGGCAGGTGTAACGACAGAATATAGCGAACTATCTGTATGGGTGAGATGCTGGATTGACAATGGGATAAAATGAAAGTTAGTGTATTAAGCAGTGTGATCAACTCTAGCTATGTTCTTTACCAGCTGTGTTCCTTACCAGAATGATGGCAACCAGGCTTTTATTCCCACCTCTACTCCCAAGACTTGGCAAGAGATACACATACCCATCTCTGAGAAACAATTATCTCAGGTCTCCCAAAATCCTGCACATTCTTACATCTAGGGTCCTCTAATAAAAAATTCTGTAATTAGGGGCACCTGGGTGGCTCAGTCAGTTAAGCTTCTGCCTTCAGCTCAGGTCATGATCCCAGGGTCCTGGGACTGAGCCCCACATCAGGCTCCCTGCTCAGCGGGGAGTTTGCTTCTCCCTTTCCTTCTGCCCCTCCCCCTGCTCATGCTCTCTCTCCCTCTCTATCAAATAAATGAGTAAAATCTTTAAAAAAAATTCAGTCATATTCAATCCACCTAGAGTGAAACCTACCAGTTAAAAAGCTATAGTCATACAGACATATTTCTTAACTACCTTTTCAGAAACTTATCACTAAGAATGAATAGGCAGCCAAAGATCACCTGATATTTGAGGAAAGACTTTGACAATAAAAATGATACACTAAAAAAAGTAAAGGAAAAAACATTTTAAAATGTAGGAAACATAAAATTTCAAAGAAACTAAAAAATCAATATACTCAGAAAGATGGGAGAAGGTATTATAATAATTACACAACAAAGTATTTAATTACAAATTTCCAGACCCCTGGTCATAAAGGTCCTAACCCTTTTTTCAAGGAAAGTAAGTCACATACAAAGGATTAAGAATAAGGATGGCATTAAACTTTTCACATACATCAGAAGCTGCAAAACAATAGCTTCAATTATGAGTGAAAATTATTGGCAATCTAGAATTCTGTACCAAGTCAAACTATCAGGCTAGTGTGGTGATAAAGACATTTTCAGAAAAACACCATCTCAAAAAATTGTCTCTTATGCACTCTTCTGAGAAGACTTCTGAAGGATGTGCTTCACCAAAGTAAGGGAGAAAAGAAAAAGAGAAGCAGTATACAGGATACAAAAGAAGAGAAAGGCAAAGGGATTTCTTAGGATAAAAATTATTAATTATGCCCAGTGAGCAAGTAATAAAGATTAGAACAAAAAGATGGAGTTCCAGTATGGATTCTTCTTGGAAAAGAAATAAGAACCAATAAATTGTCTAATAGGTTTGACTGTGTGGGAATATTATGTGCAGAGACATGAATAAAGTTATTATATGGTGTGGAAAAACAGCTATAAACTTTTTTATAAAGAAAACAAAGAAAATGCAAAAATGAAGCAATATTAACTCTAGGAACAACAAAATGTTGTTCAAGTAAGAAAATAAAATAAAAATACTTGGCACAAGTGTGAACAATATTCATATAGTCACAATAAGAAAAGCACAGAATAGGAATTTTTAAAGCTTTATTATAAAAATGTCAGATGCAAAATTAGAAAGAATGGTATAATAAATCTCCATGTTCATTTTACCCAACTTCAACAATTATCAATCCTTTGAAAATTATCACCTCTTTAATCACACTCCCATCATTCTATTCCCCTAAGTAAGTAATAATTTCTTAATGTCATTAGCTACACATCCAACATATACATTCTCTAATTTTCCTATAGAGCTTTTTCTTTTTTAATAACATTTTTGTTTAGACCAGGACCCAAATGATCATTCTTTGCAACTTAGATTTCCCCTCCATGCCTTCTCTCTCTCTTTTTTTTTTAGTTTTTCTTTCCTTGCAATTTTTAAAAAATAGAAAACAGATCTTTTTTCTGTAGAGTTATTCACAGTTTAAATGGTGTTAATTGCATCCCATGACATTCTTGAAGATACCTGAAATATATAAAATATGTTTAAGTCTGTGCACTCATAATGATACCTAATGGAGGTACATTACCTGTGAGATAATCTCACTATAAAAAAAAAAGTCCGACCTGAATCTGATTAAACCTTAAAAATCTATTTATAAATATATAAAATAATACATAAGGTATGTAGGGAAAGAAGGACTAGAATTTTAATTTAACCAAATATTATGATAAATCCATATATGGAGAGTAGAGGCGGACCATAAGAAAGGACTAAGTCTTAATTTAGATAGCGATAGATAACATCAAGCCGTGAAAACTAGGATACATATATTATTTAGAGGTATGGAGATAAATATTAACCACAAAGAGTTTAAGGGAGTTGGCCCTGGTTATGAAGTAAAGCAGGGAGAGGTCAGAGGTCAGAGTATCATGGTTTTTTTGTTTTGGGGTTTTTTTTTTTTTTAGCATTATTTGATTATTTGAACTGCATACTACTTTGATGAAATAATTTTAAAGTTAAAGAAATAAAGAACAAAAAGGTAGACACATCCAAATTGTCTTCTCCCAAAATTGTGTGCCTCCTCCCAACACAGTCAACAGATATTACTCACCATTTATCCTGTACACATTTTATGTGTGTTGCTGTTGTTTAGTAGGGATTTTCTTTCTGCTTTCTAATGTTTCCACCTTTTGCATGCAAGAAGGTTTACCTCATTAGGTCTCCATCACCCTGCAGTCCCTTCCTTCTCAGGATTGTCTGGGCTTGGGCAATGAATTTTAGAGTCATGCTATAAGCTATAAATAACTTTTGTTGTTGTTGTTGTTGTTACTTGGACCTGTTCCAAACTGCTTCAGCCCCTTAGACATTCCAGAACAGAATTGGAAATAAGCTCTTAACCATCAGTTATTAGAGAGGTTCACAGGTTATTGGAAAGAAGATGGGTCCTTCTTACTTTTAACTCAGTACTTCACCTCAAACTGATTAGCTTGGGGGTAGAGGGGGTGGGTGGAGATTTCTCTAAACAAAGGTTATATTTCATATTTGACCTCCTAGGCTAGCAGAAAAGTAAAATGGTCATAAAGGTATAAACTTTATTTTTAATATCATTTCCAATTACATCCTCATGAGAGTTCCTTTCCAGAATTAGCAGAGATCCTTGGAAATCAAATTATTACTTTACATTGATTCCTTCTCAATTGACTTGTGAGGCCCAGAATCACAGCAACACTCATCTGCATAAAGCCAAAATGACTACACAATTTAGTGTCAGAGTAATTCTTAACTCCTTTTGATTTTCATGTAGAGATTCCCTCTTTTTTTTTTCTGAGCTATTTAAACAGACAGAATAGTCCCTTTTGTTTACACTAAATATGTATAAACAATCTTCTGAAACTTGGGAAGCTGTAAAGAAATGTAAATTATTGTTTTATGATTTCTTCTCAAACACATGCAATAGACACAAGGAGGGAAGGCAGCCCTCATGGTGTCCTTTCCCAGACCTCCCCAAAAGGTTCATGGAGATTTCAGGGCAATCTGTGTACTGGGAAAGGGGTTAAAGATTAGATAATATTTTAATCATTTACTGTTACTAATTTTGTATTATTTATATCAATTTCATATGTTTGCCATCTTAAAAAAATGGTAGAAAAAGAAGTCTGTTGTCCAAAATAGGGAAAGAGAAAATATGCAAGTTAGTCCTAGATGTCATAAATTGATCTGTTAAATCAGTGGACGTTTGATTAAAAAGCAGGATTTTTAGCAGACTGTGGCTGTAAGAAAATTATTATTATCACATAGCCAACAAAAAATGTAACGGATGGAATGTTTTCAGTTGAAAATCTCCCTCTCTCTCCCTGTGGTCATCAGGTACGTTTCAAATTTATTTTTATATATGTGGTTCCTGTTTACCAGTCATTTAAGAACTTGAGCTATAATTGTCTTGCAAATCAAATGTGAATTTTATTTTTGTAAATTTTATTGTGTTGGCAATCTGACTTTTATTTTTAAAGTTCAAAAAATGTTCTTGTTTTATTTGAAAGGCATTTACAGAACTTCTATGCTTCTCTGAAAATGTAACCCTGTTCCTGTCACTTGGCTTAATGTCCCACACATGTTTTCTCACTTAAACTTTGCCTCATTTGGCTGTGGGTTTCTTTCTTTCTTTCTTTTTTTAATGTAGCCTTTGAAACCATCTCTAATGGAAAAATGCAGCTGTGAGCAAGATTTCCTAAAATGTACATGGAATTAATTTTCCAGGCATTTCATGCAAGGGCCCTGATGTATCTAAAGGAGAGATTTTGCCAAAAGGAGTTTTAATGTAACTAAATGAAAGAGGGAAACAGCCAGAAAAGAGGTTAAAGAGGAAAGCAAACCCCAAACGCAGAAAGAAGAGAAAAGGCCCAGAGGAAAAGAGAAGAGGAGGAAGGGAAAAGAATGTGAATGGTGGAGGGAGGAAGGAAAAGCTAACACTTTCTATGGGAAACCTTATCTCCCTGTTTCCATTAAAGCAGTTGCTTTAACTAATCAGAGTCTCCACTGTCACCAAAAGCATTATTTTACATCAGATCAATGATTTTATGGTCTCTGAATTTAAACAAATTAATTTCAGCTAAAAGGCACATTATTAAAAAATAACAATATTTTAAGCATCACTGTCGAGAATTTTTTTTTTTTTTCATAAACAATGCCTCCTGGTCACATATTGTGTTTTTATTGACACTATAAGGTTAAAACCTGAAACAACAATGTTTGCGTTTACTAACGCACAGCTGGTGAACTTTTCATGCCCAGGGGATTGTAAAAGTATAGAATCCCGTGGCTGACTTCAGACCATAAACATCAAGACTTTATTTTGTCGATTCTTCTATCTCAGTTTTTTGCCTCTTATTTACTCTAAGCTCTCAAGATAAATGACAAAAATCTGAAAGTCACAGAAGAAGCAAAATGTATTTTTAATATGCATGTGAGGATTCAGTGATGTATTTTCCAGCATTGCTCCCAGGGAGAACATAAACTTCAAATGTATGTGTAGCACATTTTCCATAGTATAAAATATTTAACGTATTAATATAATACAAAGAAATTAATAATTTGTAACTATGTGGGACTACTGGGTTCATTTATACAAGTTTATGATCACTTTACATATACTCTGCTGACAGAGATGGTTTTACAAATAACCAAATTAGCACAATTACTTGGATGCAGTCTGAGCAAAGAAATTACCTTATGTGAAGGAATACGTCATAATGGCTCCATGAGGCGTTATTTCAATATTGAAGGATTGTTCATATGGAACAGAGAATAAAGTGAGCAGTGTGACATGACCTGTTTAATGTTAGGAAAGCAAAAAATATTAGATTTCCCAAATACGCCAAGTTATTTTTTTTAAGCATCATAAAATCCTGAAGAAAAAAAGAAGAGAAAAAAGTCTAAAATTCAACTAAAATCCAGCAGTATATTAATGTCAAATGTAAGACATGACTCTGTTATCTATGCACTGCAGTTGAAATGTATCTTTAATAATCCTAATATAATTAAAATGCAATAATCTACCGCCCTATACACTTGGAAAAAATGTAGAGATTCTGAAATTAGTTTGATGACTTCATATAAAATAATCAGGCTGGAAACATTTCCTCTTCTTCCTCTCTTCTTGTCTGTTATCATGTTCTTCTCAAAACTTGACTCTGTAGTTATTTCTTTTGGGATCAGTGTGTGTGTGTGTGTTTGACTAGAGTTTGGTTCGGTTGTTTGTTTAGCTTTTCTATGACAAACTAATTAATATAATCTTATCAAAATGTGTGAAACATTCATGGTATGACTGAACCTGCTAAAGAATGATATCTAATACTATAGGAAGAGTTTGTACTATAACCTTAGAAGACATTGATGCGCTGAACAGTCTGCAGGGTCCTTTTAAAATGTTTTTACTTGGTAGAGATAATGAGTGTAAGGGTCATCACTTTGGGCCATTATGGTGCTTATGGCCGTTGGGATCATAGAACTGATTTGTCAGACACTCTGGATATCTTGAGATAATGTGAGCTAGTGGAAAGAACACTTGATTGAAAGAACACAGGCTTTTATTCTACCTCTGCCATGTTGGTTAACTAGCTTTCTTAGGAAAAGCAAGAATAGGAATTTTTTTCCCCTTAAAAATAGTGGACAAATTAAGGAAAAAGAAAATAAGAAGAGCATTGCTTTTGTTAGAAGTGTATTTAATTTTCACCAGCTCGGGCAAGATTGATGATAGCAAAATGCACCTTCTAATTGCAAAAGAAAATATCTTCTATTAAATCAATATTTGAATGCCTCCAACAATGGGCTCCCCTCTGAGCACTTTCTGAATTTCTTAGTAGTGATCACATGACATTGTAGCAACTTCATTCATTAGCTCATCCAATCATCAATTCTTTTTGTAATTGGACTTCAAGTCCTTACAGCGGCCTACAAGATGGCACATGATCTGTCCCCTCCTGCCTCTCTGACCTCCTCTCCCCGCTGCTCGCTCAGATCCTGGCCCATGAGGGTACTTGCTGTGACTCCAGTGTGCCAGGCACACTCCTGACTCATCCCCCCTGCCCTAACTCTCCTTTCTTCCTGGGATTCTCCCCCAAATATCTAGGAGACTCACTTTCTCACCTTCTCCACGTCCTTCTCCAGGGGGCCTCTCCTGGCACCTGAATTAATAACACAACAGACTATCCTACCTCATTATGTGTATTATTTATTGCTTATTGTCTCCCCTTCCATCTTCCTGCGTGTAAACTGCAGAAAAATGGGGATTGTTGTCTAGAACAATGTCTGGCCCATAGAAAGCACTTAAATATTTGTGGGATGATTGAAGTTAACAAATGGGTATCATGTGTCTACTCTGTCTTAGGCTTTGTGCTTAGCCCTGAGAACAAAGTGAAGAACATGACACGATCTCTAACCCACAAGAAGTGGTAGAATTCCCAGGACACTCACCACAGATTCTGATTCAGGAGATTTGGGGGCAGCCTAGGCATTTGCAATTCTGCCAGATACACGAGCAGTTTCAGTCAAAGTCTGTTGTCACTGTGTCCTGCAGGCAGGCAATGAAGTTGTCTTCTCATTGCATCTCGAACACCTAATACAATGGCTGGAACATGCTGGGTGTTGAATAACTCTCCCTTAGTGATGAAAGGAACATTATGATAAATAAGATGTACTTTCTGCCTTCCAGAAACTCTTAACGTTGATGAAATTTTTACCTGGCAGTTGCTTATTTTTTTTCCCCCAAAATCACTTCTAACATGATGAGAAATGAATGCCCTACACACAGAATGGTTAAATGATAAAACAGAAGTGTGTGAATATGGAAATTGAGAGGAGAGAACACAGCTCAGACACACTCCACTAAGATTTCCACTGCTCTGATCTTAAAAGCCATAGTTGAAAACTAAGATCAATGTTATCTTTAGATATTATTTAAGAAGTCAATAAATGCAGTGCTTAGTACATGTGGAAAAAATGACTTTTTGGATGACATTTCACTTCCATGAGGGGGCTGGGGCAGCGCTAGCTATGCTACAGAATCAAGGGGTCCCTGGACAGGCTGTTCCTACCAGACTCACAATACACATATGTGTCAGTACCAGATTCATATCTCTCCCAGGCAAATGTGCAGGCAAGTCAAATGCTTGAATTTTCACCAAATGAAAACTCAAACTTCCCCTTTTATCATTTGACACCTGGGCCAGGAATTGTGTCGATTTGCCTCAGAAAGGGAAACTTTTCATGCACCACAGTAAAATCTTACTATAACATAACGTGTCATAGCATAGCCTTCAGAACAAAGCCTATATTTATTATGGGCATTAATAGAAAAGCCTTATTACATAGCACAGATTCATTTATCATCTGGTTGATGAACATAATATGCTGCCCAAAGACCAAGATCACACAAGAATTGCCTTCTAAGCTAGATTCAGAGACACATGGCCATCCTCAGACAAAAGTTAAGATAGGTAGTGCTTACTTTTGATGGACTCCGGTCTCCTCTTTTTATGCATATCCTCCTTCTATTCATTCTTTTCTTACTTCAGACATCCAAGACTCTCATCGCTTGCTTGCTCTCTCTCCCTTTCTTCTAAGAAATCCCTATTTTCTGGAAAGAGTTTTGTATCCATAAATTATACCTCAGTGAGAATTTGTGAATAGGTCGCTTATCTAAAGCATAACTTATTCCAAAGCATATTTGCCTTGTAGGGTGTCTCCCTAATTGTGCAGTTGGAGTATTTTCCCCAAGTTAAGTGAATTTCAATATCTGGGATTGGGAAAAATGCAGGTTTTGAAGAGTATGGAGGAGTGAATTATTGAATATCTATTGTGTCTCAGGCCCCATGCTAAATACTTGGTATTCATTATTCAATTTAGTCATGATGAAGAATCCTATCAGATAGGTAATATTAAGCCCTTTTTACAGATGAGAAAACTGAGACTTAATGAAGTTAATTTATTGCCCAAGTTTATGGGACTCAACCCAGTTCTTTCTGACTTCAGAAACTCATAAGCTGCTGCCTTTCCATATTCCACACAGCCACAGGAACATAAAGATGTGGGTGGCACATTCTGATGGGAAC
This sequence comes from Mirounga leonina, assembly GCF_011800145.1. NCBI lineage: Eukaryota > Metazoa > Chordata > Mammalia > Carnivora > Phocidae > Mirounga > Mirounga leonina. Next base: position 20,360,708 of record NW_023270314.1, on the reverse strand, counting down.
TGGGAAAGAAAGCAAGAATAAAGAAGAAAAAGGAAACAGTGAAATGCATTACTTGTCTGTGCACACCTATAACTCAAGTTATGAGGTCAAAGTTATTAGATCATTTGGAAATACTGTTCTTGATGAAGTTGTCAAAAAAGAATCTGGAATTTAAGGTGGAAAAATGAAAATTTACCATGTATTAATTTCCTACTCCCAGCCTGGCACTTTTTGTACACTATCTCTAATCCTGATAAAAGAGTTGTATCATTATCTTTATTTTCAACTTTTCAACCCTTTTCAACTCACTGATGCCTTCTTCAGCCATATCCACCTTACTCTTATTTCATGTATTGTAGACTTTATTTCAACTATTTTATTCGGGATAACTAATATTTCCTGCTTGTTCTTCTTTTTAGTCTCTTTTCTTCACATTGCTAATACCTGCTTTTATCTCCTTCAGTACATTTATTTTGGTTATTTTAAAGTTTTGGTTGGTCTGTTCTAATACTTGTGCTTCAGATGGCATATACTGTTGAGCTGTTGGATTTCTTTTAGATAATTTTGTCCCTTAAGTGTTGTGTTATTTCGGCCTGTGAGTGCACGTACTTGAGGCTGTCAGCTAGTCAGGTAGGTTGGATGTATTTGAAAAGAGCCAACGGGCAGGGCCAAGTATAAGTCCCAGGGTGAGAACCTCAATCAGTGCTGGTAACTCCTACTTACTAAGGAGTTTTTTAAGAAAAATATTTTGATTAAGGCAAAATCTACCACTACACAAATATTAGAATGCCTAAAATTAAAAAAAATTAAAACATGACACTGTCAATGCTGATTGAAGATGCAGGGACTTGAAATTTTCACACGTTCCTTGAGGGAACATAAATGGTAAAGCCACTTTGGAAGTTGGGTTGGCAGTTTCTTATCGAGTTAAAAATACACTTAATATTTGACCCAGCAATTCCCCTTTCAGTAATTTGCCCAAGAGAATTGAAAACTTATTTCACACAAATGCATATATGCAAATATTTTTAACAGCTTTGTTCATAATTATACCAAACTGGAAAAAACCCAGATGTTCTTCAACCAGGGGATGGATAAACAGCCTGTGATAGATGAACACAATGGAATGCTACTCAGCAATACAAAGAAATATACTAATGATATAATACCATGAATCTCAAATGAATTATGCTGTGTGGAAAAAGCTGGACCCCAAAGGCTCCATACTGCATAATTACACGTCCGTTTCATTCTTTTTTTTTTTTTTAAAGATTTTATTTATTTATTTGAGCCAGAGAGAATGAGAGAGAGAGAGAGAGCACATGAGAGGGGGGAGGGTCAGAGGCAGAAGCAGGCTCCCTGCCGAGCAGGGAGCCCCATGTGGGACTCGATCCAGGGACTCCAGGATCATGACCTGAGCCGAAGGCAGTCGCTTAACCAACTGAGCCACCCAGGCGCCCCGTCCGTTTCATTCTTAAAAAAATGGCGGTTGCCAGGGTTTGAGAGTGGCGCTAGGAGTAGACTACATATTGGTGGTATGAGGAAACTTTTGGGTTGATGTCAAATCTCACTGAAATGTACACCAAAAAGTGAATTTTACTATAGGTAACTTAAAAATAAATACAATTTTTTTAAAAAGCAAAATCTATCTGGATAATTATCATACTCACTTTTCAGATAATAAAAGTGGGATTAAAAATATTTTGAAATATTTTGTGTTTTAAATTTAACAAAGCATCGCTTGGTTTTGCCACAAAATCGCACCTGAACTATTTTCATCGGATTTATTTTAAATGTTTAATAAGCACGAGAAGTCTGAAAAAAAATGTTCAGTTTTATTATTTTTTATGCTGTGCCAAATCTCACTGGTGTGTGTGTATGTTTTAAGATCACTTTGTTTTCTTAACAAGTTCCTTTTGAAGAGAAAGCTTTCAGTTCCACTAATGGATTCTTCCTTTCCCTCACTTATTAAACTTGATGGAGATGAATGAGTTCAAGTGCAGGTGGCCATAAAAAAAGGTCAATTCCCACCCACTTGGATTTGGCTGGCCCTTTATTCAAAATTATGGGCAGAAAATGTTAAGGTGATCTCATACTCGTAAAGGTGGGCCAGCACTCTCTAACACAGGTGTGAAAAAGAATTCGGACAATCAGAGAACTGTAGAAACCACATCTGTCCCCTTTAGTGTGCACAGCTGTCTGAACATATATTGAAACTCTTGGGCCTTTTTTGCAGTAACTTACTTAAAATGACAGATGAACAAACCACATTTAGAGTTTTCAGTTCTAATAAACACACTGAAGTGGCCATTCAAATCCTGAAAACAGATCCCTCTCCCACCTCAATAGCCTGGGGCCTTGCATAGCCCTTGGTAATTACTGGGTATCTAGTAAATAATTGAGGAGTGAATAAAATAAAACTTTCTAGGTCTACTAAATATGTGACTTTCCCCAGGTTCATCAACTTTTTGTGTCTCTTCTATAGTATGAAAATAATACCTTACGTCACAGGACATGGAGAAAAAAATAAATTCATTACTAATATAAACATGGGCTGAAATAATACAGAAGTTTTAAGATATAAAATTGAATTTGTGGTGAGAATTCTAACATTGTAACTGACTGAATTCTAGATTGTCGCATTCCCTGAGTACATCATTTTATTGAAATGTATTTTAATAAATTTTCAAAAAGGTATCTTTACTTTGGATCTCAATGCATCCAACAGGTGAATCTTACAGGATCTGTCTAAAGAGCCATAACATGTTTCAAAGAAAATGAAGTAAGGCACTGTCAGATCCTGGGCTCTTTCTTTCACAACACTCAAACTTCACTTGGTAATAGAATCCTTGTTTCAACTTGGGTGGGAGGTAGAGAAAGGGAGAAGAAAGAGGCAGACAAAGAACAATAAGTTAATTATTTATAAATGTCTAAGTCTAAGCATTTCTCCGTATGGTGACTATTTCTCAACATCCTGATCCACCCACTGTCTGTGCACTACTTGATTTTTTTCCTTTTGAGGGTAAGTTAGCCGATTGCTTGAAATATCCCCAATGCTCCAGGCTTAAAAAGAAAAAGAACAACCACAGTGCATCTTGGGATGAATCCACTTAAGAGCATGATGGCTGCCATGGCCACGAGACACTGTTTTATTATCTTTGTTTTGGGCTAGTATAGTTTGGAGGAGGAGGGAGCTGCATATTATTTACAATCTTCAAGCCATTGGTAAATGCTACAGCTTCTTTTTTGCTTGCATAATCTTAGCTGGGAAATTAGAAAATCTATAATTTTAATTTGTAGATTCACCTGGGAATAACTGGGACTGGCAGTTAGAACACTGTTTTTCATGAGGGAGGGTGGTGATGGTGATGATGATGATGATGGTGATGATGATAGAAATAAAAATAATTATACTAGTTCCCATTCCTTGACTACTTTTTATAAGCCAGGTGTTCACTAACATAATATATGCATTATATAACTCATAACCAAAAGTTGCAAGAGTTGGGTATTTGAATGAGTCCCCCCAAACTCTGTGATGCTAGCTTTATGACCAGATCACCATCATTATCATCGTAGCAACTCCAGGCCCTCTTCTCCCCTTTCCCACTGCAGTCAGCCAACCCATGGAAGCCTGGTGTACCAAGGGACCTACATCCTCCAAAGCTGAAGCAAACTGGCATGGTAGCCTTCCTTGGGGAACGCTTCATGCTGTGGTGACCCTGGAAGCATGCCGGTAATACTTAGACTCTACAGTTACCCAAAATAGTCAGAAAGTCCTGTCAGATAATTAACCTGAACTCACCTACCCTTCAATCCCACTGATTTTCCCCAGCTCCCTCCCTACAGGCAGGGGAAGTTCTCAAAAGGAACCGAACTGAGCACCACAGGTTTGTCAGTGAATGCATATGTTACATCTCCTCACTAGGGACACAGCAGCAATGGGGGTCGCTTTGTACAAGACAGGCGCTGACCCTAATGTCAGATATCTCTGGTCCTACATCAGGTTTTCTTTTCAACCCTTATTTGCAACGTGAGCCCTGAAGAGACTGACAGAAGACTCAAAAAGAGGAGAAGAGTAGGAAGTCTAGGAAAGAAAAACTGGTAATTTCCATAGTCAATATATTCTTTTAAAATAGTGTCTAAATGAGAAACCCTTACTACTTTTTATTTGTAGTGCCCAATGAACAGTAGGGCCCTCAGCACATGTTTGTTGAATGACTTAGGCCAGTTCTGAATTACCCGGTAATCAATTTTAAAGACTGGGTTTTCTGGATAGTTGCTTCTCTTATTTGCCAATTTATAGACATTATTCTACAGTTTAGTGTCTTTATTGAGTCTAAAAGAAACAAAAGATGAATATAAATCCAGTTTGGTAAGCTAATAAAAAATACAGTCTTCTTGCATTATTTGTCACTTTGAGTATTTTTGGGAGGGGAGTGACACATAGATAATCAGATAAATTTTTGCTTCAAGTTTTGATTTTCAGAATAGTACCTTAAGTTTGATTTAAAAAGCATTTTTGAGCCAGTGCTTAATATTACAATCTGGTACACAAAGATGAATAAGCCATGGCCCCCATCTTCTGGTGTGCTGAATAATCTGATATTTGGTGGACACAAGTGTGTTTGATGGCCATTTCTGCCTATCTGCCATATTTATAAATTTCCTTTCTAGGTTTTTTATTTACATCTTTTAATTAGATCTAAATTGAGATTTTTAAAAAAGATTTATTTATTTATTTGAGAGAGAGAGAGCGATGGAGAAGGGCAGAGAGAAGGGGAGAGAGAGTCCCAAGCAGACTCCACTCTGAGCGCAAAGCTGGTCGCAGGGCCCTGAGATCAGGACTTGAGCTGAAACCAAGAGTCGGATGCTCAACCCACTGAACCACCCAGGCATCCCCCAAATTGGATTATTAGCTGGACTTTTCTATCCTTAATTTTGAGGCTAGAGTGATTTTTTTTTTTTAGTAAAAATATGGTTGTATTCCTTTTTAGTTAAGAACTTTCCAAGCTCTTTCAAACCCCTAAACCTTCAGGGCAAACTGTCAAATAGATACCTACTAAAATATAATAGTTATTGTCAACTTTTCCATTCAGATATCTTTTATCTTTGTATTCTCAGTGCCTTACTAGCATGTAGAAGGTACTTAAAAATGTTTGTTGAATGAAAAATGGAATAAATAAAGAAAATATAACACATTGTGTATTATGAAAAGTCAGCTAAAGCCAGATATTGTTGATGTGATTAAGCCGTATTGGTACATGCAAGTGGTAATCGATGAAGCAGGAGTATTTTTATTTTGGCAAGCTTTTTGGAAAATACTTGCTAGGGGCATAGGGTACTTTGAGAAGGCTGTCTTACATGCTGAGTTGAAATAGCAGTCATCAGGGAATAAACGAATAGTCTGTGGTTAGGCTGAGTATATTCATAGCCCATTAGAAATGCATTGTAAGACACATGTTGTGTTTATTTTCCTGTCAAATAAATTCTAGCTATTTTGATGGCAAGAGTGTTACTGGCAATTTCTAATAGGCTATGTCGGATTTTTAGAGGTTTTGGACAATAGCATGGCTATATTTAATTTGTCATAAGAACATACATGCAACAAAATAATATCTACTATTATGGAGATACCTCAATCGTTTTTGTGCAGCCTTAGTTCGTATATGAAATATTTTACCCATATGAAATATATCTTTAAAATATAACATATTTAAAAAATTTTGTTGTAAAACTAAAGAACAAGGGGCACCTGCGTGGCTCAGTTGGTTAAGCATCTGCCTCTGGCTCAGGTCATGATCTCAGGATCCTGGGATAGAGCTCCACATCAGGCTCCCTGCTCAGCGGCGAGCCTCCTTCTCCCTCTCCCTCTGTGATCTCGCTCACTCTCACTCTCTCTCAAATAAATAAATAAAAATCTTTGGGAAAAAAACACCGGAATAACAAATCAAGAAAATACAATGTTACATAAATGGCATGACTTAGTACTTACTTAGATCATACCTTTTGCCAGTATTATTAAAACTCACTTATTTGTTACTGGATGATTATTTTCACAACTATTATTCTATCAGTGTAATTAAAAGATCAAAGTATACATTTTTAGAAGGATACAAAATACATAGTATAGAAGAAAAACATTTGTGCTTTTTTTTTTTTTCCTGCAGAAACTTGGAGAAAACCTGTTGTTCTCAAGATAGTTGTAAAACCAGCAACTGGGTCTTAGTTATTCTGATTTTTTTTTTTTTTTAACTAAGATCTATGCTCAATGTGGTGCTGGAACTCACAACTCTGAGATCGAGAGTCAACATGCTTTATTGACTGAGCTGGCCAGGCGACCCATTCTGAATTTTTAAAAGAGATTTGGAATGGGGTACTTTTACCAATAAGAAACATCAACCCACTGAGGATCACAAAACAAAACAAAACCAAAAAAGCAAACGAAAAGGGTAATATTCAAATGCCTCAATTCAAGGTTCACTAAGAACCAGACACTTATTCTAAAGCAATGGATCAAATAATACCAAAATTTGCTATGTCTCAGCCATTATCTTTGATTTTTCCAAAGAAAAACTCCAGAATATTTTATCAAATATAATAGAAATTTATGATTTTCTGGTAAAGATATTTAGTGGTAGTTTTTCAACTCTGGAGATATTTGAGAAAGCTGCTGGAAGAGACAAAGACAGTATTGAAATTTCTAGATTTATAGTGAATCTCTGCCAAACTTATAATTATTTCCCATCCATCACTATCCATTGTTTCAAAATCTCTCTTGTTAGTTCAGCAGTAGTCTTCCCAGGAATGAGAAAGAAGCCCAAGAAAGATTCCTTTATTTTAACTTTATCATCTTCAGTATAGACACATCCTTCCACTCTTAACATTTGTTCAGTGTGTGAAACATCCTGAGTGCTGTTGGAAGGAGGGAATTATAGAAGTTGGGCTCAGCTCCATTCCCTCCCTTAATAGGAAAGAAACACTCATCTAGAAGAAGAAAAGACTAGTCTGTGCTCCTTGTCAACTGGACCTCCAGGTAAACAAACTAATGATATTTGCCAGGAGGAGGAAGTCTGATGAGCAGGATGTCTCTGGCTAGAGGATTATTTATAATAAATGAACCCATAACCCATGAGGCATGACTCCCTAGAATTTCACCTAAACTATATACCACATTCTGAAATATAACATGGAAATATTTCATAAATTTAATGTTCTTTGCAGTGTGAAGAATCCCACAAAGCCTCATGGGGACCATGTCTGTTGTTCTTATATTCAATGTGGTAAAAAAGATAGACCCATGGAGACATGCGACAGTCTCCAGACCTCTCTAGTCCATCTGAATCTCTTGATTGTCTCTCCTTAAAAGCTGTTAGTGAAGGTTGATACTGGGTAAAAATCTCTGACTCTTGAGAGTGGGATTGACAATCTATCCTTTGCATCAGCTTAGCGTTCACAAATAATTCCAACATATATATATTTTTAATGGCCACTGCTGGTTTTTTTATTGATGTGATTTTCCAGAAGATGATTTTTGGAGACAAACGTGAAATTATTTACCCTTCAGAAGGAATAATATGTTTAATTTTAACAAAAAATTCCTTCAAAATTGGGTTGCAGTTTGAGTAATTCTATCAATTCCAAAAATTTCCTGTTCGTAGATGACAGCCTCTCTGCGGCCACAGAAGGGTGTTTTGTAGCTGAAAACAGAATTAAAAAGATGTTAAAAGATGTTGTTAAAAAGATGATGCAAAATGTCTCCCCATGTTTTGTCTCTTTATTCATTTCCACATAATGGGCTTTAACAACTTTTTTAGAGTATCAGTACCATTGCTGTTGTCTTCCATTTTTCTAAGTGACAGAAGCGTTCAGGTGTCTCAAGTTCAGAGATTTGAGAATTTAATTTCCAGTGTGTTTAAAAGCTGTGTTTTAGGGGCACCCAGGTGGCTTAGTCGTTAAGCATCTGCCTTCAGCTCGGGTCAGGATTCCAGGATCCTGGGATGGAGCCCCGCATCGGGCTCCCTGCTCGGCGGGAAGCCTGCTTCTCCCTCTCCCACTCCCCCTGCTTGTGTTCCCTCTCTCGCTGTGTCTCTGTCAAATAAATAAATAAAAGCTTAAAAAAAAAAAAAGCTGTGTTTTAAAGCTGGTTATAAAGCTAGATGTTCCAGCTTTGTCTCAATATCTGCAAACAATCTGCAGAAACATAAAAACAAAACAAATAAATTTTTGATTTTGAATAAACAAAGTCCTCAATTTTTTTGCCATTTTATAAATATAAAATCATGTTATGCATTGACCATCTCTTCTGCTATTTTTTTCCTACTCATTGAACTGGAAAGGTTCATCTTTAATCAAAAGAGGTTCACTTCCTCTCTTAACTAAATTAATTCTCAAATCGTCTGGAACCAGTACTGGCCAAGCAGCAATATCAGAATAAATTTTTTTTATTATTATTATTTTTTAATATTTTATTTATTTGACAGAGCGAGTGGCACCCAGGTGCCACTGAAAATCAGAATAAGTTAAAATATCACTAACTGTCTCTTCTGCATCAAACTGTGGTCTTTACTAGTCTGTCTGTCTCTTTTTGTCTTTTTCTGTGTGTGCATGTGTGTGTGTATTATGTGTATGTGTGTGTGTATATTATATATAGATAGATATAGTTGATAGTGATTCTTTCCAACAATTTCTTTCTCTTCCTCATTGTCAGTGCTTATAGAACATGATTCATTGTTCTCTTGTAGTCCTGCTCTGACTCTCGTGTCATTTTTGTATAGGTCCTTTAGATAAATAAATTTGCATCTCTACAGAATTTTTGTTATACACAATGTTGAAAGATACAGTGATGTTGCAACAATGAATAGTACTTTCATTGGTGTTTAGTGAAATATTAAAAAATTAAATCTGGGGGTGCCTGGGTGGCTGAGTTGGTTGAGCGGCTGCCTTCGGCTCAGGTCACGATCCCAGGGTACTTGGATTGAGTCCCGCACCGGGCTTCCTGCTCAGCGGAGAGCCTGCTTCTCCGTCTCCCTCTGCCTCTCTCCTCTGCTTGTGCTCTCCTGCTCTCTCTCTGTCAAAGAAATAAATAAAATCTTAAAAAAAAAAAAAATTAAATCTGAAGGGCACCTGGGTGGCTCAGTCGGTTAAGTGTCTGACTCTTGATTTCAGCTCAGGTCTTGATCTCACAACTGTGAGATCAAGACCTGCATTGGGCTCCATGCTGGGTGTGGAAACTACTTCAAAACAAAACAAAACAAAACAAAACAAAAAACAAAACAAAACAAAAACAATTAAATCTGAGGGTTTTTTTTTTTTTTACCTTATGAATAATCATTATCTGAGTCTTTGCAGACATCATTCTGGCCAGAGTATTTTTCTCCAGGTGTGTCATTTTTGGAGCTTTGAGGAAAAATTATTTATTCTTTTTAGTCTCACTTCATTACTGGAAAATGCTGCAGAATGAAGGTATAATAGTGGAAAGACTTTTCCAGCCAAGCTGGAATGCTCATTATGAAGCTGTGCATGTAGTACACACACATTTTTAAAAGTTAATCTCAACCCTTGAAGTACTGTGTGATCTAATAGGAAATATGGATCCAAGAAAATCAGCTTATATTTTGCTCTCTGATGAATGGGATTTGTTTTTTCTGAGTTATCTTTTTACGTGTTTGAAGTTTTAAATGAAATTAATCAAACACAAAGCATATTTGCAAACATCTGGAACCAGACTTGAACAATGAACAGTGAAACACTAAGCTTTAGAGTGTCTCCTTCAAGAATAGCACCCAGACATTGAGAAGTCACCTATGTGACAACTAAGTGTAGGAAAGTGAATATTTATATGGAAAAATGAATCAAATGTGAAGAATAATGCCCGGAGAAATGACAAAAAAAATGATGGTTGTTCATTGCCAGGAGAAATATGAAGAGCAATGTTTGAATCCCTCAGTTGTTTTCACTAAGAACTGGACACTCATTCTAAATAAATCAGGAGATCAAATAAGGTGAATGTTCATATCTTCCGGCCATTTTCTCTGATTTTTGCAGAAAGGAAGTTCCAGAAGATTTTACCAAATATTATATGCATTTATCATATATCATATCATTTATTATATGCAGGTTGTCACGAAGATAGTGGGAATTTTTCAAGTGTGGAGATATTTGAAAGCTGATAGAAGAAACAAAGATGTGGATAGGATTGAAATTTCTAAAATATGTAGTGAAAGGGATTTTTATGAATCAATACTAACTTTCTTATTATAGCCAGATAGTAGATGGGATATAAAGGAAGGGAGAGAGTGAATCTGAGAAATATATAGGAACTGGACTCAACAGAACTTGGATGTGGGGAGCAAGGGAGGGATCTAATACAACTCTTCCTTTCTGACTTAGATGATTGGCTGAAGGTTAGAATCATTGTCTGAGAGTACTGAATATATAAGTAAGTCAAGGGCGTGAAGGAGGTAACCACTGAAGCTGGAAGTACCTGTGAGACTTTAGAGTAGACCACTGCACTAGGAGATGGGCCTAAGGTCCTGGAGTTTAGGAGAGAGGACTAGGCTACAGGTTTAGATGTTGGATTATCGTGGAAAACAGGGAGATGAACCCATAGAAGTGTATGAGTTCATTGAATAGCGAGAATAGGGACGTGCATGGGACCCTGAATAAAGGCAACATTCATGGGGTGGGAGGAGCAAGCCATGCAAAGAAAGATGATGTTCAATCAGATGCCAAAGGAAGGAGTGGCCAAAACTGATCAAGTGCTACAGAGAGGACAAAAAAGTGACACTGAATGAGATATGAAGATGTAGGGCATCAAGTGGCCAACTACTCTTTCAAGAACTTAGCTTCAAAGGGAAGGAGAGGGTGCCTGGGTGGTTCAGTTGGTTAAGCGACTGCCTTTGGCTCAGGTCATGATCCCGGAGTCCTGGGATCGAGTCCCACATCGGGCTTCCGGCTCGGCGGGGAGCCTGCTCTCCCTCTGACCCTATCCCCTCTCATGCTGTTTCTCTCTCTCTCTCTCTCAAATAAATAAATAAATAAATAAATAAATAAATAAATAAAATCTTTTAAAAAAAGGGAAGGAGAGATTAATAATTAGAGTAAGAAACAGAGTTTTGGTCAGGGATAAATTTGATTTTTTTTAATGGAAAAAAACTTCATCCTTTTTATTTTCTGAGTGTGAAAAAAATGTTTCTTATAAATAATTCAAAAAGGTCTAAATTAAAATGTGAAGACCATTGATTAGTCCAACACCTAGTAACAGTGTTAAAATTACTAGAAACCACTCCCCCTTTAGTTTTTGGTAGCTCTTTGAAGAGGCAGAAAGGTTTGTTGAAAAAGTCTTTAACATGGTATCTCTTCTGTCAGATCTCAGTCAAGCCTGACTCAAGAAAGGAGAACTTTACAAAGTTTTCGAAAGCACAACTAGTACAATGCTTTATCCAACACCTTTCAGTAAAGGCCACTTTCTATCACCCTGCAATCCATAACAAGAGGGTCAGCCAGAAGCATTGTCTAGCAGTCTTTTCTCAGCTTTGAATATTCAAGACTTAAGTCTGGATTTGCATTGGAATTAGTTCCTACCAGAGCGATAATAAGAATAATAGGAATACCAAAAGCCCTTTGATAGGCAAAAAGCACAGAAAGCCAACAAACAGTTGGCTTACAGAACTTCCAGTACCACAGAGCCTGAATTTGATTATGAGGAAACATTAAACCCTGATGGAGAAACATTCTACAAAATAACCAAGAGGTACTCTTCAAAAATGCCACCGTCGACAAGGAAAGACTCTGAAACTGTTCCAGATAAAGGAGGCAAATACACATGCCCTATAACTAATCATATAATCCAAGATTTTCTTTAGCTTTAAGAAACATTATTGGGGCAAATGTAGAGATATGAATAGGACTAGATTAGATTAGATAATAAAGGTGTATCAGCGTTAATTTCCTGATTTTGATCATTATACTGTGATTATGTAAGAGATTATATTTAGGGTTTGTTGTGATCACTCTGCAGGTGCAGGATGGACCTTTACCCATAATTTGATTTTGACATCGAGATTTATGATACCATACACATCTAACAAGTGTGTGAAAAGGATTATTGCTTACACAATTGATGGGTCTTGGGAGAACAGGGCAAGCCTCCCAAGCAGCTCGGAGGGAACAAAGGTAGAAGACTGGTTCAGGGTTTTCACTGTGGTTAGGGAGTGGGGCAGACTGAAGGTTTCCCTGCACAGGTAGGGGCTTGAATGAGCTGACTCTCTCCACAGCAACTAAGGAAAGAGCGTCAGCCTTTCTCATCAGATTGCTCAGAGGGGAAGTTGGGCAGGGGCAGTTAAAAGCTGTCAGTAAACATCAGAAAATGGAGGCAGACTTTTTATCACAGGGTTAAAGCAATATTATTTCTGCAACTTACTGTCAAATAGATCAGAAAAAATATTATACATATATATACATATACATATGTGTATATATATATATGGAGAGAGACAAGATAAAGCAAATAAATGCAAACATTTGGGGAATTTGGATAAAGGCTATATATAGTTCTTTGTACTATTTTTGCAACCTCTGTGTCTGAAAGTATGTCAAAATAAAAAGTTTTTTTTGAACTAGGGGAACGTTAGGCCTCTTAAAACTTTCTTCTTAGGAAGAAAATTTCAGATTCCTAGTAGAGAAGAAGCAGCAAGGAGGCCAAGGAAGCATTCTAGAAGTTTTCTCTTTTCTGAATAAATTTCTGATCCTATTTTAACAATAGACCTTCTCATGATTATAAATATACCATAGTAGTGGACTTTGACTACATTTTCACATATATTCTCGTTTTAAAATTTAAATTCAAGTTAGTCAACATATAGTGTAGTATTAGTTTTAGGAGTAGAATTTAGTGATTCATCACTTACATATAACACCCAGTGCTCATCACAAGTGCCCTCCTTAATACCCATTACCCATTTAACCCATCCCTCCACCCACCTCCCCTCCAGCAACCCTCAGTTCATTCTCTGTAGTTAAGAGCCACTTAAGGTTTGCCTTCCTCTCTCTTTTTATCTTATTTTTCCTTCCCTTCCCTTATGTTCATCTGTTCTGTTTCTTAAATTCCACATATGAGTGAAATCATATGATAATTGTCTTTCTCTGACTGACTTATCTCGCTTAGCATAATACACTCTAATTCCATCCATGTCATTGCAAATGGCAAGATTTCATTCTTTTTGATGGCTGAGTAATATTCCATTGTGTGTATATGCGTGTATACACACACACACACACACACACACACCACATCTTCTTTATCCATTCATCTGTCAATGGACATTTGGGCTCTTTCCATAGTTTGGCTATTGTGGACATTGCTGCTATAAACATTGGGATGCAGGTGCCCCTTCGAATCAGCAGTTTTGTATCCTTTGGATAAATACCTAGTAGTGCAATTGCTGGATTTATTTTTAACTTTTTGAGGAACCTCCATACTGTTTTCCAGAGTGGCTGCATCAGCTTGCATTCACACCAACAGTGTAGGAGGGTTCCCCTTTCTCTGCATCCTCACCAGCAGCTGTTCTTTCCTGAGCTGTTAATCTTAGCCATTCTGACAGATATGAGGTGATATCTCATTGTGGTTTTGATTTGTATTTCCCTGATGATGAGTGACGTTGAGCATCTTTTCATGTGTCTGTTAGCCATCTGGATGTCTTCTTTGGAAAAGTGTCTATTCATGTCTTCTGCCCATTTCTTAACCCAGAAATGGTCCCACAACTGTATAGTCAACTAATCTTCAACAAAGCAGGAAATAAATATCCAACGGAAAAAAAGACAGTCTCTTCAACAAATGGTGTTGGGAAAACTGGACGACAACAACATGCAGAAGAATGAAACTGGGCCATTTTCTTACAAAATACACAAAAATAAATTCAAAATGAATGAAAGACCTAAATGTAAGATAGGAAACCATCAAAATCCTAGAGGAGAAAATAGGCAGCCACCTCTTTGACCTCATTTGCAGCAACCTCTTACTAGACACATCTCCAGAGGCAAGGGAAACAAAAGCAAAAATGAACTATTGAGACCTCATCAAGATAAAACCTTCTGCACAGTGAAGGAAACAATCAACTAAACTAAAAGGCAACCTTTGGAATGGGAGAAGATATTTGCAAATGACATATCGGATAAAGGGTTAGTATCCAAAGTCTATAAAGAACTTATCAAAAACCCCAAAAAACATATTTTCATGTATATTCTTCTAGATATTTTTCTATGCCACTACATACATTTCTAATAAGTAAAATTGTATATCCTTTTGACTCAAGAGTTCTACTTATAGAAATTTATCACAAGTAAAAACTGTAAGTATACAAACATATATTGCCAGGATGCTTATCACAGCATTGTTTATAATAGCAAAGGGAAAAAATATAGGAATAATCGGAATGTCCTTACAAAGGAAATATAATGAGTTCCTCTGTCTGCATATGAGCTAACAGAAGTAGGGATTGCAATTAAAATACATGTGCATTTTTAGAATACAGCATGAGTTGGAGTATTCAATACTTACTTTAATGGGAGTGAATGTAGTGGTCATCAGTTGTTTTAATTTATCCAGCATCAATTATCCATTCTTTGGTTAATAGCACTTTCAGATTGGCTTTGAAATACTACCTATCCACTAATGGATATGGTCTTGGTGAGCATTTCTATGCAGGTGCTGCCCACCACTGACCAAGAAGTGGGTGTGCTTCCCAAGTTAGACCAGTCTCTCTCCCTCTCTCTGTCTCTCTTTCTCACACACACAGACACAGACACACACAAACATGCACACGTGCACACTATTCAGAGCACATTCGTCTATTACAATGGTACCTTAAAGAGAATAGAACATCCATCTGTTTTCCTTCTTAGATCACTGGAGAGCATCTGTTTTGGGCTTAAAAATAAGAAGAAGAAGAAAAAAGATTGGCTCATCATCTTTTCTCTGATTTTGTGAGTTTCCATGTCTATGCAATAATTCATTCGCTCCTTCATTTTTGCTTTGCTGGTCACAGTTCTTTTCTGTAGACTACAACCAAGGAAAGCTAACAGAGAGATTGGACAAATGAATGAGTGAATGAACTAACCAACTCCAAAGAAGGACATATCAGGGATACCTAAAAAGTATGTGACATTTTATAATGTATTCATAAGAGGCAAGCTGGAAGAATAGAGAGAGAACAAGTTAATTTCAAAATAATAAAATCTAGCTAATATTTTTTTTCCAATCTCTTGACTTGATCAAGCTGCTTTTAAAGGCTTTTGCTTTTTATGAAATTAGAATGAAATCTTCTGGCAGAAGCTCATTGCCAATTTAATTAGTAATTAGTAATCCCAAAGGTTAATGTGGAGTTGCTATTAAATTTATTTTAAGGCTGATATTCTTCTTTAAAGGACAAAACCAATGCATATTCAGATAGCAATCACTGACTTAAATATTCTAAGTAAGTGAAATATTAAATAGCTGTAGCATTCAAAAACTTGAAATAATGTTTGGATTCTCACATTTATTTTATTTTATCCATATTTTATTTCCTCGGAGAAATATAAAGTGCTAATTTTTAAAGATGCTTAAAATTCCTGTAGTCACTAGATTTCCACTCTTCATTAGAGCACAGTATTTAGTGTTTAGAGGAAGAATTACAGAAATTAACTAATTCCATTTGAAGTCCACTCTTATAAAAAAAAATGAAGTCCACTCCTATCAATGGCATCGTTTTTGCACTAATGTCACATTTTCCTAATTTTTAAATGGTTTTAGGGTAGATGACCTTCATTGAAAGATTTACCATTATATCTCAGTTGGCATTAGAATCATAATTTTAAACAGAATATCAGAGCAAAGAGTTTAGAGATAGAAGTGAAGGCCAAACACATCTGTGGCTAGTAAATTACTAGTTGGATGGGTGGGCAGAAATTATGGTATCTAAAATGCAACATATCCTCTAATTATCACACAATTCCTGGTTGAAAGTGTATGGGAAAGTGGTCCAGTTTCAACTGAAGAAACTTGTCATGAACAGTGATGAGTAATGGGGAGACCAGCTTGAAGTATTACCCTTGCAGGCACCTTCTGAGACAGGGATTAGGGAAAATGAATAGCCACTGTCCACCCTGGAGCTTGTTTCTGTTTCCTCTTACTGGCCCACTGACAGAGGAGTCTTATTTGCATGGTCATGTTCCTTTCTCCCCTGGATGCATTCCAACAGAGAAAAAAAAATCGAGTCCAGTCTCCGGGGCCTTTGCTCTGGGCTTCCACTGAGCATTCTCCTGGGAATGTAACCATTTGGAAGATCAAAAGGCATGTAGATGATTATACTCTGCTACCTAAACTATTTCTGTTACCACAATGCTCAAGCTGTTGACTGTAAAAGAAGAGAGATATTTTCCTATTGCTTTAGAATAAGTAAACTTCCTTTTCCATCTCAAATCATCCTGGACTGCCATATTTACATTGTGAGATTTGAGGGAGATTGTGAAAAAGGAATTACCCTGTGTGGTGTGGAAAAAAGGATTTTCTAAACTCAATTTTAAAAGGTGTCTCTCTTGTATATGACATAGGTAATTCTAGTCATAATCTAACACCTATATGCCATGGCGAGTGTCCAGTCCTTATCAGGGCATTGTGTGTGTGCCACATGCTTGAAAAGCCATAAGCATAATACAGAATCAAGGAATAGCCAGACTTTCACTAAAAGTGGCTTATGGCTATCATTTATTGAACTCTTGCTGTGGATTTATTATCTAATTTGATATTTTCTTTCATCCTGCCCTCAGACTCGAAACTGGCACATTTGAGCCCCTGATCTATGGTTCCATTTAAGAGTCACTCTAAATATGTCGCTGTGGCTCAAAAGACTCAATATGCTGTGACTCCATAGTCAGGAGTCTACCTCTCATAGTTTTGTTTCTTTAATAACACTAAAGAATGAAGGAAAAACTTTAGCTTTGTACTAACCCTTCCAAAATTTACCTGGCTAGGATTTCAAAGTCTTGCTCATGTTTTCCCATATCCAAGAAATCAAAAGAAAATTATGAGTCCTACAAATTTCTGTGTAAAAAAATCAAAGACAAAAAAATTAATATCCTCTAATACTAATTGATCTATACATTTTTTAATTGGATCACCCATATTCACCAATGTCATCTTTGCCTTTACCAAAGTATATTCACTATTTGTTCTCATCTCATCTCATTTATTCATGCACTCATTCCACAAATTTTTTGAGTGCCTCCTATGTGCTTAGCATTGTTCTGGAAGCAGGAGTTTCATCAATTAAAAAAACTTTTAAAAATTACTGCCTTCATGTAGTTTACACATCTCATCTGCCACTTAGCTTAAGAATGTTTAGAAAAGTAAATTTTAATTAAGATCATTCTTTAAAATGTAGATAGTCTTCAAATGAGGATGAAGTTATGAAGTATCTGACAAAAGTTTATCTTTAGGTGATAATAGAATTAACTACCACAAATGATGTTAATATATCACATATATACACATATACATACACACATACATATACAATGTAAAACAATAAATGATCCTATTACAATATAATCTATCAAAATCAAAAAGGTAATAAAATTGAGTAAGGAGAGGTGTTTTAATATATATGTATATTGGGTGAAGGTTCACAAAGTAGGTTAAAGGGAAAAGAGATGGAAATATTTTAAAGACAGGATAAGGACTTGGATACATACATGCTTTAGAAGCCAAGGAAAACCTGTTTTTATTTTTGTTTGTTTTGTTTTTTTAATTACATCCAAGTTCAGTTTATTTATTTATTTATTTTGCCACTGAATTGTTCATTTTAATTATAAATTCTTTTTTTTCATCATTAGTTTTTGATGTGGTGTTCCATGATTCATTGTTTGCGTGTATCAGTTTAAAATATATGGCTCTCTCTTCTTCGGAACTTAAAATGCTTTAGTCATTTTTATCTCACTTCTGAAAAGACAGGAAGACAAATAAGAGTGGGAAGGAATAAAATATAATAGATAAAGGAACAATCGGGAGAATAGAAGAAGAAATACATGCATTATGATACAGAGGAAGAGCAAAGGGGAACAGGGAATGAGAAAAAGATGATTCATTAAATTATGTGCAGCTCCAGCCAAAAGTCATCTCCATTAGACAAAAATTGAGGGGTGGGGAATTATAGTGAGACTGAATTAAACAGCCTAGAATAGTACTTGCAACATAGTGGGTTCTCAATGCAGATTGGTTGAATAAGCAAATAAATGAATTATTTATTTATTTATTTATTTATTTATTTATTTATTTATTTATTGGGAAAATGCTCATTTAACATCTATTGTATGCCAAGTATTGCTCTAGACAAAACATAGAAATTCTTGACTTCATGGGTTTTATATCCTGGTAAAGGGAAATAGACAATAAAATTAAAAATGTAAGTTAAATATAAAACATGTTAGATGGTTTTAAGTTAAGACAGTAAAATAAAACACAAAAGTTTGTGGGATGAGTTTGTAATTTTAAGTAGAGAGGTCAGGAAAGGTTTGCCAGAAGACTTTTAAGAAGTGTGGCAGGAGATGCTGCAGGAGACGTCAGAGTGGGACCAGATCATGGAGAAGTCACTTGTGCTTTTACTCAGTGAAATGGGACACCAGCAGAAACCGACGTGTTTAATAGGATCACTCTGGCTGCTGCATTGGGAATAAACATAAGCGGCTGGAAAAGGCAGAAGCAGGAAAATCACATATAAGAGGCTTGTTAAGGTGATAGCAGTGGAGACAGGAAGAGGTGGTCAGACCTTGGATATATTTTCAAAGTAGAGATGATAGTATTTGCTGACATATTGGATATGGGATGCAGGAGTAAGAATAACTCTAGGATTTGGGCCTAAATGCAGCTGGGAATTGCCACTGCCTGAGCAGAGTTTGGTGGGCGGGAAATCAGGAGTTGTGTTTTGGAAATTTAAGTTTAAGATGCCATTAGACATTTAAGTACAGATGTGCAATAAGCAGTTGGGTACGTTTGTCTGGGGTTCCAGGGAGAGATCTGGGCTGAAGTCATACATTTGTGAGTCATCAGGGATATTTAAAGTCCTGAAATTGAATGATATCTTCAAAGATTTGTGCATTAATGGAAGGAGGAGATCTAAGGACTAAGTCTTGGAACATTCCAACCTTAAGAGACCTGAGTGATGAGGAAAAACGAGCACAGGAGACAGAGAAAGAACAGCCAACGAGGTAGAGGAAAAACCCCTGAGATTATGTTGCCCTGAAATCCAAGTTCACCCATTTGGGGTTTGTAGGAGTTGTAAACTTGGAGTTTATTCATTCTTCCAACATGAGCCGCTATTTTGTCCGGGCACTGTGCTAGCGACTACAGCTACAGAGACCAATTAAGACTTGATCCCCAGCCCCCTGTCAACGAGGAAAGATACGAATACACAGTTTCAGTGCATTGGAAAAATGTCCTGTAACGGAAATATGCATAGACTGCTTTTGGAAGTCAGAGGAGGGCAGCTAAATCACATGGGTGGACTTGAGACCTTGACTCAAGAGAAGATTCCAGCTAAATGAGGAAAGTGGAAACCGGAATTCCTATGAACAGTTTCTTCCCTCTCCCTCTCTTTCTCTCTCTCTGGAATTATTTTCTTTGTTTTATTTGATGATAGTTCTCCAAATTTTAATGTTTGAACAACTGCCTTTTGGATTATTTTATAAGTACAACATGTTCTTTATTCTGACCAATTTTTAGACCTGAAAACTATTTTCATGTTCTCTTTCTCCACTTAGTTTCTGAAAATGCTTCCTCTTCAGAAACTCCCTTCAAGTCTTATCCATTACTATCATTCAAACAAAAGACAGTTCTCAGTCTAAAACATGTAGATCATCTCAAAAAATATGGTTATTTCTATGAACATGTTAAGGGACCAAATTCCAAGTTTGGAAGTGGAAAAAATACCAGTGGAGAAAAGATCAACCTGCACAGTTTTCTTTTGTCAGATTCACTTTCTCAGAATCAACCATAAGACACCTGCCAGATATGTAGTTCAGATGTTGCATGATCCCTATATTTTATAGCTCACTTACCCTGTGATTTTTTTTCTTTTAAAAACATGCTCTGAGAAACAAACTGAGGGTTCTAGAGGGGAGGGGGGTGGGGGGGATAGGTTGGCTTCATGATGGGTATTAAAGAGGGCACGTTCTGCATGGAGCACTGGGTGTTATACGCAAACAGTGAATCATGGAACACTACATCAAAAACTAATGATGTAATATATGATGATTAACATAATATAATAAAATAAAATTTAAAAAAACAAAACAAAACAAAACAAAACACGCTTTGCAGAGAAACCTCCCACCAATAGGTGGCGTTTGGACTCTAGAAAAATATCAACTATATCTTGACCCAGGAAACAGTATAGTTGGAGTCATTCAATTTCCTCCTTTTAACAGAACTTGCCAAGGCATTATCTAATATGTGGCTAGTGCTGTCACTGTTTTTTATATCAGTCTGGTAAGCATTAGCATATCTTGCAACATAAATAAAATGATGGGGTAAATATTCTTGTATCAACCCCTGACATTAATAATCAACTTATTCACAGTGTTCTTCCAAACAACTGCATCTTCAACAAGCAAATGGGAAGAGTGACCTAACATTTGAAATTAAAAATATGCAAGCTGTTTGAATATGATTGTATGTGAAGCAATTGAAATTGAAGAAATCTGCTAATCAACTCTAGAAAAGAACATAACGTTCTGAGAAGCCTAAAGTTATGTACAACCAACTTTGCTCATATACTGGATTTCTACTGAAATGTGTATGTAACAAAAACTCATTTGTGAAGTCTGTGTTATTTCTAGATTAAAGAAAAATAATGGTATTACAGAGAGCTATGACCATGGTATTTAGAAATGATTGGGATGACTGAAGAGGAAGACAAATGTAGCTGAGTGGCAGTTCATAGGGAAATAAATTAGGTTAGTAAATCAAAGCTATTGGACGAGTGTTCTTTAAGCAATGCAACCATAAAAATATAATTTTACTCACTATAACATTTTACAGAGAACAACAAAATAACGACGCTTAGCCAATCGACCTGTTGTCTAACAGAAATATTTTACAGCAAGGAGGAGGCAGTTGATTTATTGTAAAATCACTGAATAAATTGAGGAATAGATTTTAAACCTCCTACTATACACCAACATGTTGCTCTGAGTTAATCTACCAATCTCCATACTAACTAGATGTTTGGAGATGCTTTTGAGGTGGGAAATCACCTCTGGCTTTTTTTTTTTTTTTTTTTTACTTATTTATTTGAGAGAGAGAATGAGAGATAGAGAGCATGAGAGGGAGGAGGGTGAGAGGGAAGAGGGTGAGAGGGAGAAGCAGACTCCCCGCTGAGCAGGGAGCCCCACGTGGGACTCAATCCTAGGACTCCAGGATCATGACCCGAGCCGAAGGCAGTCGCTTAACCAACTGAGCCACCCAGGCGCCCCACCTCTGGCTTTTGACAGGAGAAATTCCAAATCATTTTGTTTTTCCAGTGGGGAAAGCTGGTTACAAGAAGACTTAGCTATACTACATTTTCATATGGTATTATTATCATTACTGAATACATTGTTTTAAACTTACCAGACTGTTGCAAAAATTAATTAGGTTTTTATTAACATGAAAGACACTTACTTTTAAGTTATGCTCATATGTTCAGCCATGGCTCCAAGGCAAAACTGCACGCTGGAATGTATAGGTCTAGGGAAGCATCCAGCCTCAATCTCTGCTATGCCAGAATGTTGCGTCTTATGAACTCAAGGCATTGGAACTGTTCCTGGGCAGTGGTACAGACCCTCTCTTCCATCTTGGTGACTTCTATTTGGTGGTCTTTGGCATCTTTTCTGGCCAATGGACCTCATGGCAGACCATCACAAGTTATCAAAAAGATTCTAGTTACGTTCAGCTTCCAAAGGCAAGGACCCGCGATCTCAATCTTTCTCCCATGGGGCACCTGGCCCTCTCAGCCTGTTTCCAGCCAATGTTTAGCTCTGCACAGTAAGGGATAGCATCTAGGAGGAGCTGCCTTGGTTGGACCATAGGCTTTTTCATCTTTTTTTGTCAGGGCCTTGGGTGTCTTGTCACCTTACAGTTTCATAGTTAAGAGGCAGTAGTCAGTGTTTTGGAAAAAATGAGAAAAAAGTCTGCTACTTTATGTCTGAGTAGACACAGGAGTAATGGCTCGCAGCCATTATTCTCTTATTTAGAAACAAACGAACAAACAAACAAATGTGTGTGTGTGTGTGTGTGTGTTTCTGTCTTTTCAGGTACTCCTCTACCAAGGGAGAGAGAGTTGGTTTCTGGGACCCAGAGGCGGAGATGCAGCCAGGCCTCTTGTATGCCAGGAACCAGGCACTTAAATGACATCAAAATTCTCTTTGCATTTTCCCCACGCTCTCTGCAGACCAGGTTTCTCTCTTTGCTTTTTTCTGTTCATTTTACGAGACGTGGCTACTGACTTCTGATTTTTAATGGATCTGGCTTAACTACCCCAAAAGGTTGAATCCCCTCTTAGTCGTCCCAGTAAGAGACTGTGATTAGTCCAACTTCAGTCAGTTGCTCATCATGTGGTCAAAGAGTCAAGGACACATAGTATTAAATGGTTGCCAGTCATTCACATTTTAATTAAGGGAAAGATTCAGTTCCTAGGGCTTTTAGGTTCAACTGTTCAGGTTTGTTTGTTTTTTGTTTTTTTTTTAAAGATTTTATTTATTTATTTATTTGACAGAGACAGAGCGAGCACAAGGCACAAGTAGGGGGAGTGGCAGGCAGAGGGAGAGGGAGAAGCAGGCTCCCCACTGAACAGAGAGTCCAATGTGGGACTTGATCCCAGGACCCTGAGATCATGACCTGATTGGAAGGCAGACGCTTAATCAACTGAGCCACCCAGGCGTCCCATCAACTGTTCAGGTTGTGCAATACTCCAGAACATTACATCAGAACGCCACGCACATCATAGAAATCCTTTTTATACTGTAACAATGTCAGTTTGTTATTATAACTGTTGACTTCAATGATGGACTATTTCCATATTTATATTGACAGCTTTTTGGTGCTGGTAGAGATTTGCTCTACAAAAATATATTATAACAATTTTTTGACCAATGGGAATAAAATACGTTATCTTAAGACATACTATATATCATATAATATCATGCCCCATTAACTTATGAAAGAGGAACAAGTTTAATAATTAAAAGATCTTATTGATCTGACCAAGTCTAAAATATGCTTTGATGCTAAATAAGATGCTGTTTTTACAGTTGATATATTTAGTGATTAATAAATATCTAATTTTAAAAATTCCCTATTAATATTAGTACATAGCTAAATTTGTCATTCTATATTTTAGTTCATTTCACTTGCCATTTACTTATTGTACCAGATAGTATTACTGAGTTCTTGATTTAAATATGAAATATTTTCATCAGATGAATCACTATACAATCTGCAGTATCCATGTGTCATTAATAATCTCCAAAGTAAATATTTCATACATACAAATTAGGGATTAGCATGTAATGAGCTGCAAAATAAATAATAGCTATTGATTATTTGTTGTTATGAAAAATTCACCAGTATAAGAGTTAACTCTTAACAAAATTTTGCAACTTATTACATAAATATATTTGAAATTGTTTTAAATGATAAAATGCTGAACTATTATTAGATATTCAAGAAAGTTTTTTTTAGTGGTGGCAATAAAAAACCAGCTATTATAAAAGAATAAAAAACTATTATAATGCTTGAATAAAATTTCAGTGAAAATAGAGGAAAAGGTAGAAAAGAATGAAAAGTGCTTCAGAGTTCCTAATGTGAGCAGAATGTGGCCACACTTATGGTTCAGATGAAACATGGGTAAATTTACTGTATGTCTCCATGAAAGCCATTACTGTAGAATGTCAAGAAAAAACAAGAATAGAAAGTCATGAAGAGTGTATTACACCAAGCATACTGTCTGCTGATCTAGGTAGATAGCCTATCCTGGATAAGTAAGAAATTTTAGTTTTCCAAAAGATAGTACTAATAGGGTGTTTTCAGAAATTTATTACACATGAATTTTTCAAAATGGTAAAAAAAAAAAAAAACCCATTGCATTCTGTTTAGTTTATTATCTCTGATGATTATGTAATTTCTTTTTTATATTTGAGACTCTTGGGGGATGGAAAAACCAACTGAATATTGAGGCTGATTGTGCAGTTATTGGCAGCATTTATAGCATTTTTGTAAACATGAACAAAGTGAAATATTCATCAACAATAGTAGTGGTTTTAAGTTGAAATCAACCTTTATGGATATAATTATCAATGACATGTAGGAGACATATACTAATGATAAAAATATCAATGTGCTGTTTTGAACTCATAAAACATGATTCAGATTTTGGCAAGGTGGTGCCCACCATCCAGAAAATCATCCAAGAAACGTCATGTGCATGATAATGGGAATTTTCATTTAGCAGAAACCAAAGCCAAAATTTCAAAGCATTATGGCAGAGCTTTTATGCAGGATACAAATATTTACAATAAATAATAGTGCATATGGAGTGTCTGGGTGGCTCAGTCAGTGAAGCGGCTGACCCTTGTTTACCACTGGGATCATGATCTCAGGGTTGTGAGATCAAGTCCCACATCAGGCTCCACACTTAGCACAGAGTCTGCTTGAGGTTCTCTCTCCCTCTCCCTCTGCCCCTCCTCCCACTCATGCTCTGTCTCTAAAATAAATAAATAAAATCTTAAAAAAAAATAGTGCACATTATTTAGGGGATGAAATATAAAACCAGATTCTGTAGAAAGGTTTATATTTATGTATACATAATATATATACATATACATATATATGTAAAAAAGTAGATAAACAAATACATTTAAAAGACCAGGTAAAAAGAATAAGTCTTAGCCAAAAATATTTTAGAAGTCTGGGATTCTAAATTCTTAATTTAAAAACATGGAAAACATAATGATTTGTTACAAAAGATCCTTGAAAAAACGTCTAAGCATTTGAAATTTTTTGTTCTGTAACAAAAAATGAAGCAGAAATTGTTTTACTATCACTTAGGGTTATTTTTTTTCTTTTTTAACTTTATCCAAGGACTATGTAATTACTACTCTTTGGCTTCGATAAACTATCAAAATATTTTGAAAACACATTTAACAAACACAAATTTGAAACCACTGAAGAATCCACAATGAGAAATTCAAGTTATTTCCAATAGGCCATTAAAACTCAATTAGATGAAGTGTGTGCCCTTATAGGAACTGGTGGTGATATTAATAAAGATGTAAATTCTAGAACACAAGCCATTTCTTTTTTGATGTTTATTTTCCAAGTAATATCTTGGCTCCTTGTTTTAAGTAAAACGATGCATAAACCAAAATTCAATATACATAATGTCCTTGAAAGCATCAAAGTGATTTAGAATTTTTGAAAAATTAGAAGTGATGGTATTTACAAATTCTTTATCATTGATGCCAGAAACAATGGTGAATATCATTACATTGAGGCCAATTTCTTCAAAATAGAAAATACTAGAAAAATGAAGACTATTTTGACCTCAAACCCCATTATTGATTGGTTCATGATTTAAAACTAAATTTCAAAATCAATTTCTTTTTTAGAATTTTTTACATAACAATATCATTTTGGAAAAATAGATTTATGACTATAGGAATTTTCATGGCCTTTTAATATTCTTATGACATTTAATTTAAAGAATTATGATGAAACTAATCAAGGAAAAATAACACCCAGACAGAACAAGTGCTATGCTGTGGTTTCTGCCTGACAGGACAGTAAAAATCTGATCAAACACAGAGGGATTAGGTCTGTAGGAAAGGTCTTTGGATTAATCATCAAAGAATAACTCTGAGACAATGTGTTTAAAACACTGAGGATTTATTCATATAGAAGGAAACACAGAAACTAGGGCAGAACTCATGAGAGCAAAAGCCACAAAATTTCACTAGGAAAAGTGTTTTGGTTGGTTTAAATAAAACCTTGGCACGTGAGTTCAGAATTGGTGGGTTGTAGTGGAGCTTGGTGTAGGCCAGTTGTTGAATCTCAAATCCCTTTGTATATTTTTTAAGAATAATGCCACAAGAAAGACTGTTAAATCTAGTAGCCATTTCTGTACAGAAATAACACAAGTGAGCATGAAGCAGTCATAGTTTTGTTTCCTATGAAAGTAAGACATATAATTATTTTATAGTAAATTATATTATATCTTGTAACTCTGAGTTCCTAATTATCATGATTAAAATTTTGATTTTCTATCATTTTATGCTTACTGCTTTGATTTGTATAATTTATACGAAAGTCGTTTTATATTTGTATTACAAGTATAGACATATTTAAATATACTAACTTTAAAATTCTTAAGTTCAAGAAGCCTTTTCTAATTCACATTTAAAGTACTGTTTGGACAATCAGTGGCTTCCATAGAAAATAAACCTAAGAAAGTATGGAAACAACCTAGGTGTCCATTGATAGATGAATGGATAAAGAAGGTGTGGTATATATACACAATGGAATATTACTCAGCCATAAAAAAGATGGGATTGTGCCATTTGTTACAACCTGGATGGACCTTGAAGGCCTTATGCTAAGTGAAATAAGTGAGACAGAGAAAGACAAATACTATATGATGTCACTTGTATGTTGAATCTAAGAAACAAAACAAGCAAACAAAACAAAACAAAACAAAACAAACTCATAGATACAGAAAACAGATTATTGGTTGCCAGGGGAGTGGGGGTGGGGTGGGGTGGGGTGGGGTGGGGAGGGTGCTAAGAGTAGGCAAAATAGGTGAAGAGGGTCAAAAGGTACAAACTTCCAGTTATGAGATAAATAAGTTGCAAGGAAGTAATGTCCATCATGGTTACTCTGGTTAATAATACTGTATTTCATATTTGAAAGTTGCTAAGAGTAAATCTTAAAGTCTTCATCACAAGAAAAGAATTTTTTTAGCTGTGTATGGTGAAGCATGTCACCATGCTAGACTTACTGTGCTGATCATTTTTCAATGTATACAAATACCAAAATCATTATGTTGTGCACATGAAACTAGTATGTTTTATGCAAATTATACTCCAATAAATAATGAAAATAGAATATCTCTATTACTTTATAGATAAATGTTATATATACAAAACAAATACAAATTTTTCAGCTAAGTGAAAAAAATAGAATTTTCAACATCTTTCTAAAACTATGCTTTACCATGTCACTCATCTTGGCCTCCAAGATCATATGCAATATTATTTCAAATTACTTTTTTAAACATGAACTTTCACTTCACTACCCTAAATATACCTTAAATTATTTGGCATTTATGTTTTGTCCATCATCCAGAATCCCTTTGCCACTAGCTGCTTGCCCACATCTTAATAGTCCTTTGGGACTCAACTCAAATCCCACCTTTTCCAACAAAGCTTCCCCTGACCCCTTCACTCACAGTGAACTCTCTCTCTTCTGATTCTTAAAGTACCAACTACAATCACCAGCCCCCTGGCACTTCTATTGTTGGCTCTAACTTGAGTTTTGCCAAGTAGTTCAGAACAAACTCCTTGAAGGTCATTCTTAGACATAATGGCCCAAGAGAACTTTCTCAGATGATGGAAATATTCTGTATCTGTGCTGTCCAATATGGTTGCCACTGACCGTGTTTAGCTATTAAACACTTGAAATGTAATTTACTTAGTTTTAATTAATTTAAGTTTAAACAGACACATGTGGCTAGTGATAAAGTATAGCTCTAAGGTCCTCTATAGTAATCCCAACCAATGGCTAGGGGAAGAGGAGAACTGTTGCATAAATTCAAGACTAAATTTGATTTAGGAAGAGAGATCAATTTTTACTGTAACTTCTTTACATTTTAAAGTTTACACAAAAAACATTCTTGCCTTTAGAATCTGTTTTGTTACAAGTTTGCAAACATCTTGATTTTTCAGCATTGTTGGAAGATCCAACTGACCCTTTGAAATGGACTCATTTTCTGTCCAGGAGCTAAAGCCTAGGGCCTGATAATGTCAGTTATTCAATGTCATTGACTTCTTCAACCAAACATTTTATGAAGTTGAAAAATGTTTATTTTTCATCTGTCAGAATAAAATCTGAAAAATCAGTTATGATCTCATTCCAAAATTCCCATAAGACATGTCAAGGGTGAATTATGTAATGTTTTCCATTGGCTTATATTATTGTTAAAATGCAAGAAATTATACAGCTACTCCATGTTTCCTCTGATGTAAATTGGGATTGCGTTTGCATCAGCAGCAGTGGCTTTGGGATGCTGGGCTACATTCTGGAAACAGGATTAAGAACAGGGAGATGGAAATGGCTCTGGTTTCTGCTTCCTTGCTGGTCTATGCTGCCTGTGATGAGCCCTGCTGTGGGCAAGTCTCCTCTGCTACTCGTCCCCACAGCCGCCTCCATCCAGAGCCTGCTCTCCACCACCCCCTTCCCTGCCCTGACAGATGCGGCTGCTCCAGCCCTCTGGTGATCTGAGGCTTCTTTTAGCCCTAATCTTTCGGAATACATGAAGCCAACAGCTTCTCAGTAGGAGAGTTCCCACGAGACACCAATCTTTGCTGAAACCCTTATGTTTGCCAGCACCCCACCCCCCAGGACTTTACTCCTTAAAAGCAAAATGAAAGAAAGAGAAGGAAAAGGAAATGAAAAGAGAGAAAAAGAGGGAGGGAGAGAGGGAGATAACTTTCTCCATTTTCCAGGGAATGCGGGGCAACACCATAAGCCGGCCCCATGCAGTCCCAGCGAAAAACAACAGGGGTGACTCATTAAGTCTCAGTGTTCTTAAATTTTGTGTAAGAGGAATTCACCATGGGGGAAGGATTACTGTAGGCCTTTGTAACTGCTACAGATCTAACACAGTGATCCGCACATAGCAATTGTCTAATACTTGCGGATTAACCAGAAGGCAGGTCTAGCATCTCCCTTCCATATCAGCATTCATAGGAACCCATAGTTCCATTTTTTTCTCTCAAACTGAATAGCCCTTTCAATAGGGTATTGTCCTAATAACTGAGTTTATAGTGCAGTTCAGAAGTAGTTTCAATCTTTTTGATTCAATGAAATGAAATGTTTACCCAGGTAGCAGTGTTGGTAAATGTGGGAGATGAAATAGTTCATATGGAGTGAGAGGAGAGGAAGGTGGTACACCAGGAAATCACATCAGATCTCATTGCATCCAGTGCCCAATTCTAGCTGAAAACGGCATGTTTATGCTCACCCATCACCAATTTCAAAAGCATAAGAAAATTAAGCCTCTCTAAATGGTTGATTCGAAAGGAGCACTTTGAAAGGAGGCTGCAAAATTTTTAATAAACATTTTTTTAATTGAAAAAAAGTTTGTTTCCCATGTAAACGTTCAAAGCAGGTGATAGTTTATTGAGATTTTCCAAGAGTTCATTTATAGTCCCAGGTGTTCTGCTTTACCATTACTTTTGAATCTAAAGACCTATAAAGAGATGGACAGTGATTTAATTTCTGCTTCTAACTCAGTGTCTGCACAAGCTCTGTAAGGCACATTGACCCTTTTCCTCCTTGCCTACACAAACACACACACACATTCCCTCAGCAGAATTCCACAGAACAGTCATGATACCAAGAAATTATTCTGAGGCCCAATGGATTCCAGCTGACTAAAACAGACAGGCAAACACACACACACACACACACACACACACACACACACCCACCCCAGGAAGTCTAGATTAGCTATTCGCATTTGCATCATCTGTAAAGTGTTTAAAGTGTTTGATGGGACAACAGAGCAATAAGCTCTTTCAGCATCTCTGAAATAATCAGAGAATTAATTCTCAGTTTCCTTGATTACCTAGGAAAACTGTCCCACCATGGAGTTCTCTTCCATACTCATTCATTCATTGTCTTTGTTTCTGCCTCTGAGTTTCCTCACAAAAAGCAGGGCCTAAGACAAAAATTTATGTGCAGATAATTGCTTCGGGAAAGCAATCCCAGAAACAGAACAGCAACACTAGGGAAAGAGACAAAGCCAATTCAAGGATGTGTTCTCAAGTGGTTCACTGCTGTAGACAACTGGAATTCAATCCCACAAGGTCCTTCTCGTGAGCCATTTAGAGTGCGAGTGTGTGCATTTGGATTGTCTACCAGAGAAAGGGAACATTTTTTTTTTTCCATCCTTCATTGGTTCAGGGCTGCCTTTTAGAGAGTAAATTCTCTTATTCCACATATTGTCCACATATTGAGACAGCTGTCCCCGGGAATCCCAGGCCATAGTGCTAGAGAAGCCCAGAAGCTGATGACAAGTGCCACATGTTTCCGCAGAAGTGGGTTGCTTTCAGGTCACACCTGTGCACAGCTGGTCACCACCAAAATGTCCGGAATAAGCGGTGGGCTAACAGGTGCCTGACACATTCATTTAGCAACTATTGAGAGTGACACTACAAAGAGACTGTGGAGAAAATAATCACAAACAGGCCATTACAATAATAGGTAGAGTGTTAAGGGGGCGTAACAGGGTAAGAGAGGAAACAACTAAGGTTGTGTCTGTTACACGTGTTCTTGGACCTTTGCTGTGAAAACTCAGAATAATGGTGGGGTGGAGATCAGGGAGGAGCCCAAACCAGCAGAGATGATGTTTGCTGACAGCAGAGACAGTTGCAGGGGACGAGCCTCAAATAGATTTGCAAAGAGGGAAAGTAAAAGCACAGCAGCAGGGCTGGGTTTAAATTGGTGATGGGAGTCAGGGCAGGGGCTTGGGGGCAGCTGACACTCATATGAGACACGAAGGAGGAAAGGAGTGGGGAAAAGGAATTTTAGGAGATTTTGCTGTCTATGAACTGAAACCACATTTGGTGTTTTCAAGAAACTTTGGTAGAGATATCGTTTGTTTTTCTCAAGTTTAGTTGCCCAACTATTGCTTTCTCTCTTTTTCTTTGCAGCCCTGCCTAGTTATTCCTTAGAATAAAGACTATTCGCCCAGGTGTTGGGATGGACCTCACCATCAGCTTCTTTCAGGGAGGGCCTCAGTTCAGAGAGCCACCTTCCCCATTCCCATAGGGGCCAATATCCAGTGATTGATCAGCGTAGGGTCTAAAGGCCTGGTCCCATCACCCAACCGGGGACAGTTCCAAGGGGTCATCCCAGCTATAAAACTCTCTGAAGGACTGACTGGGCCCTCAGCTGAGATGGCATCATACTCAACTTCTTCCACTGTTCATAGTGCCTTAGTGTAGTATTGGTGGTATCAATACATGCAAAACACATAAATTTACCTTACACATCATTTTTCTTCCATTGTTCTATCCCAAGATGCTGTAATAACTGTTAATTTCACAGTAAAAGTAATCAAAATTTCTTCTTGTTTTCCATGGTTTTCTTCTATTCAGAATCACCTTATAGCTGAGTAAATCTTCCATGGCTTCTGGAATGGGCCCTTATTCCCATTAGTCCATCACTCCCCTGCCTCCTGCACATGCCACGCCCAATATCGTTCTGTGCTCTTGCTCACACATGGTTCTCTTTTCTCCAGTGCCTGTCACTTCAGCCAGATTTCTCCCTCAGTTTGTTGAAGTTTTGCTCATTCTTTGTGGTCCACTTCACATTCTGTCTTCTCTGTGATTCCTTGTCTGATTTCTACTTCTTTTGATTTTTCTCCTCTTTGATATCACATAGTACCCGTTCCCTATGCTATGCAATAGCCCTCCTCATTACATTTTTGGCACTTAATTACGTACGTGCACATCCTGCTTACTCAAACTAGATGACAAAGCATTGGGGGCAGGCCCCAAGGTCAGTTCTTCTTTGTACTCACGACAGTGTCTCACTATATTACCAGGTGATGTCATTAATTAAGCACTTAGTCTTTGCCAGATACAGTGTTTAGCACTCTCCATATATTAAGCAATTTAATTTTTACAAGTGCCTAGTGAGGTGTATGTTATTATGATCCTTGTTTTGCATCTGAGGAAACAGTCCTAGAGGGATGGAGGGTCTGCTTGGATCACACAGCTGGGAACAGCAGAGTTTGATCTATTGCACTGCAAAGTCTTGGTTCAGAGCCACTCTGTCATATGCTTCCCATACATTCCTGAAAGTATAATGGATTGACTGATGTAGATCTAAATTCCAAAGTATGGGATTTGTTTGTGAGGGCCCAGAGGACAAGATGAAACTTCACCCCCTAGGATACAGCATTTGTTTTTTTCAATGACATGTTTAGTAGCCCCAGTGAGAAAACAGCTGTGAGCAATAATAATAGCTAATACAGGACGTCTTGCAATCTCTTCTTTGTACTAACTTTGGCATCGAGTCATTCATTTGCTCCCTGAATACAATTTGGCCTCACTACATGCATTTTAATCATTATGAGGGACATCAAAATATCAGTCATGTCCCTCAAGGAGCTTACATTATAAATAAAGGCAACATGGAGCCTGCAGGCATCTGTGTTCTATGGAGCTAAGGTTTCCTAGAGGAGATGTGATGTTGGAATCATGACACATGCATATAGAAATCACAGATGTAATTAAATTCATCGGCGTTCTTTCACAGTTGCTGTTTTTGAGCATCAACCAGCTTTCCAGAGAAGAAAATGCAACAATCTGGGAGGGGGGAAAATGGCGGAGGAGTAGGGGACCCTATTTCAACTGGTCCCCGGAATTGAGCTGGATATCTACCAGACCACTCTGAGCACCCATGAAATCAGCCTGTGATGTAAGAAGATCTGGATCTCTACAAACAGAATATCGCAGGCGGTTGGTTTCGAGGTACGAAGCGGGCAGATATCGGAGGACAAATGGCAGCGGGAGGGTGCCTGGCCGTGGGGATCCTACACCACCCGTGAGCGACAGCTTCCATCGCTGCGGACGGGGCACAGACTCGCAGACCGGTAGCAGCTGGGAAAGGAGTTTAGGGCAGTCCCCGGGGCGGAAACCCGGAGAGGCCGGGTCGAGCTTGCATGAACTGGGAGCGGCTGGCGGTTTTAGAAGCACAAAGGGCAGAGATGTGCCCCGACCTGGAGGCAGGACTGGGAGCACTGCAGAGGGGCGCACATCCCAGGACGCTGCAGTTTATAGCAGCACGGACAGAAACGGAGACAGTGTGGCCTGGAGAGCTCACTGAAGAACAGACTGCGGTCACTGTGCTCTGAGGCAGAGGGTTGGAAACGGTCTCTTCTGCTCTGACTCGCGGAAGAGATGCGGAAAGCCACCAGGGAAAGCTACCAGAGAACAAAAGCCCCAAAAACTGATTCCAGCTGAGGCCATCCCCCACCACAGGGGGGCAGGGCAACTCCAACCAAACAGGGTTGCCTGAGTAACAGCACGGCAGGCCCCTCCCCCAGAAGACAGGCTGGGAAAACAAGAGGCCAGCAACCCTAAGGTCCCAAGAAAACAGGTGCATCTTGCTTGGGTTCTGGTCAATAATTTGGACTCTATACTTTCCCTCAAACACCCATCAACAGAATGACTAGGAGAAGGAGCCCCCAAAATAGAAAAGACTCAGAGATTATGACTTATGCTGCAGATTTACAAATGGATGCAGATATAACCAAGATGTCAGAGATGGAATTCAGGCTAGCAATTGTGAAGACAATGGCTAGAATGGAGAAATCGATTAATGGCAACATAGAGTCTCTAAGGGCAGAAATGAAAGGTGGAATTGGCAGAACTTAAAAATGCTATCAATGAGATCCAATCCAATCTAGATAATCTAACAGCTAGGGTAACTGAGGCAGAAGAGCGAATAAGTGACCTGGAAGACAATATAATAGATAAAAAGGGAAAGAGGAGGCCAGGGAAAAACAACTCAGAATCCATGAAAATAGAATCAGAGAAATAAGTGACACCATGAAGCATTCCAGTGTCAGAATAATTGGAATCCCAGAGGGAGTGGAGAAAGAGAGAGGACTAGAAGATGTATTTGAGCAAATCATAGCTGAGAACTTCCCTAATCTGGGGAATAAAACAAACATTCACGTCCTAGAGGCAGAGAGGACCCCTCCCAAGATCAAGGAAAACAGGCCAACACCCCAGCATGTAATAGTAAAACTTGCAAATCTTAGAACCAAGGAAACCATCTTAAGGGCAGTCAGGGGGAAGAGATTCCTTACATACAGAGGGAGGAACATCAGAATAACGTCAGACCTATCCACAGAGACCTGGCAAGCCAGAAAGGCCTGGCAAGACATATTCAGGGTACTAAATGAGAAGAACATGCAGCCAAGAATACTTTATCTGGCAAGGCTTTCATTTAGAATGGACGGAGAGATGCAGAGCTTCCACGACTGGCAAAAAAGAATATGTGACCACTAAGCCAGCCCTGCAAGAAATATTAAGGGGGGTTCTATAAAAGGAGAAAGACCCCAAGAGTGATCTACAACAGAAATTTACAGGGACAATCTATAGAAACAACGTCTTCACAGGCAACATGATGACAATTAATTCATATCTTTCAATAATCACTCTCAACGTGAATGGCCTAAATGCTCCCATAAAACAGCCCAGGGTTGCAGATTGGATAAAAAGACAGGACCCATCCATATGCTGCCTACAAGAGACTCATTCTGAACCTAAAGATACATCCAGACTGAAAGTGAAGGGATGGAGATCCATCTTCCATGCCAGCGGACCTCAAAAGAAAGCTGGGGTAGCAATTCTTCTTTCAGACAAATTAGATTTTAAACTAAAGTCTGTAGAGACACAGAAGGACACTATATCATTCTTAAAGGGTCTATCCAACAAGAAGATCTAACAATTGTAAATATCTATGCCCCCAACATCAGAGCAGCCATCTACATAAGCCAACTGTTAACCAAAATAAAGAGTCATATTGACAACAATATGTTAATTGTAGGAGACCTCAATACTCCACTCTCAACAATGGACAGATCGTCTAAGCAGAAAATCAACAAGGAAACAAGAGCTTTGAATTACACTGGACCAGATGGACCTCACAGATATTTACAGAACATTCCACCCTAAAACAACAGAATACTCATTCTTCTCGAGCGCACATGGAACTTTCTCCAAAATAGACCACATACTGGGTCACAAATCATGTCTCAACCGATACCAAAAGATTGAGATTATTCCCTGCATATTCTCAGACCACAGTGCTCTAAAACTGGAACTCAATCACAAGAAAAAATTTGGCAGAAATTCAAACACTTGGAAGCTAAAGACCACTCTGCTCAAGAATGTTTGGGTCAACCAGGAAATCAAAGAAGAACTTAAACAATTCATGGAAATCAATGAGAACAAAAACCCATCGATCCAAAACCTAAGGGATACTGCAAAGGCGGTCCTAAGGGGGAAATACATAGCCATCCAAGCCTCACTCAAAAAAATAGAAAAATCCCGAATTCACCAACTAACTCTACACCTTAAAGAACTAGAGAAAAAGCAACAAATGATGCCTAAGCCATGCATTAGAAGAGAAATAATTAAAATTAGAGCAGAAATCAATGAATTAGAAACAGAAACACAGTAGATCAGATCAACGAAACTAGAAGTTGGTTCTTTGAAAGAATTAATAAGATTGATAAACCACTGGCCAGACTTATCCAAAAGAAAAGAGAAAGGACCCAAATTAATAAAATTATGAATGAAAGGGGAGAGATCACAACTAACACCAAGGAAATAGAAACAATTATTAGAAATTATTATCAACAACTATATGCCAATAAACTGAGCAATCTGGATGAAATGGAGGCCTTCCTAGAAACCTATAAGCTGCCAAGACTGAAACAGGAAGAAATTGACAACCTGAATAGGCCAACAACCAGTAACGAGATTGAAGCAGTGATCAAGAACCTCCCAAAAAACAAGAGTCCAGGGCCTGATGGATTCCCTGGGGAATTCTACCAAACATTCAAAGAAGAAATAATACCTATTCTACTGAAGCTGTTTCAAAAAATAGAAACAGAAGGAAAACTTCCAAAGTCATTCTATGAGGCCAGCATTACCTTAATCCCCAAACCAGGCAAAGACCCATTCAAAAAGGAGAATTTCAGACCGATATCCTGATGAATATGGATTCCAAAATCCTCAACAAAATCCTAGCTAATAGGATCCAACAATACATTAAAAGGATCATCCACCATGACCAAGTGGGATTTATCCCTGGGATGCAAGGGTGGTTCAACATTTGCAAATCAATCAATGTGATAGAACACATTAATAAGAGGAGGGAGAAGAACCATATGGTCCTCTCAATTGATGCAGAAAAAGCATTTGACAAAATACAACATCCTTTCCTGATTAAAACTCTTCAGAGTATACGAATAGAGGGAACATTCCTCAAGTTCATAAAATCCAACTATGAAAAACCCACAGTGAATATCATCCTCAATGGGGAAAAGCTGAGAGCCTTTCCCTTAAGATCAGGAACACGTCAAAGATGCCCACTCTCGCCACTATTGTTCAACATAGTACTAGAAGTCCTAGCAACAGCAATCAGACAACAAAAAGAAATAAAAGGTATTCAAATTGGCAAAGAAGTCAAACTCTCTCTTTTCGCAGACGACATGATACTTTATGTGGAAAACCCGAAAGACTCCACCCCCAAATTACTAGAACTCATCCAGCAATTCAGTAATGTGGCAGGATACAAAATCAATGCACAAAAATCAGTTGCTTTCTTATACACTAACAACACAACTGTAGAAAGAGAAATTAGAGAAATGATGCCATTTACAATAGGATCAAAACCCATAAGATACCTGGGAATAAACCTAACCAAAGAGGTAAAGGATCTATACTCTAGGAACTACAAAACACTCATGAAAGAAATTGAAGAAGACACAAAAAGATGGAAAAATATTCCATGCTCATGGATTGGAAGAATAAACATTGTTAAAATGTCTATGCTACCCAGAGCAATCTATACCTTCAATGCCATCCTGATCAAAATTCCAATGACATTTTTCAAAGTGCTGGAACAAACAATCCTAAAATTTGTATGGAATCAGAAAGACCCCAAATCACCAAGGAGATGTTGAAAAAGAAAAACAAAGCTGGGGGCATCACGTTGCCCGATTTCAAGCTATATTACAAAGCTGTGATCACCAAGACAGCATTGTACTGGCATAAAAACAGACATACAGACCAATGGAACAGAATAGAGAACCCAGATATGGACCCTCAACTCTATGGTCAAATAATCTTTGACAAAGCAGGAAAAAACATGCAATGGAAAAAAGTCTCTTCAATAAATGGTGCTGGGAAAATTGGACAGCCACATGCAGAAGAATGAGACTCGACCATTCTCTAACACCATTCACAAAGATGAACTCAAAGTGGATGAAAAACCTCAATGTGAGACAGGGATCCATCCAAATCCTAGAGGAGAACATAGGGCAGTAACCTCTTTGACATCGGCCACAGCAACTTCTTTCAAGATACATCTCCAGGGCGCCTGGGTGGCTCAGTTGGTTAAGCGACTGCCTTCGGCTCAGGTCATGATCCTGGAGTCCCGGGATCGAGTCCCGCATCGGGCTCCCTGCTCGGCAGGGAGTCTGCTTCTCCCTCTGACCCTCCTCCCTCTCATGCTCTCTGTCTCAAATAAATAAATAAAATCTTTAAAAAAAAAAAAAGATACATCTCCAAAAGCTAGTGAAACAAAAGTTTAAATGAACTTTTGGGACTTCATCAAGATAAAAAGCTTCTGCACAGCAAAGGAAACAGTCAACAAAACAAAGAAGCAATCCACAGAATGGGAGAAGATATTTGCAAATGACACTACAGATAAAGGGCTGGTATCCAATATCTATAAAGAACTTCTCAAACTCAACACCCAAAAAACAAATAATCAAGTCAAAAAGTGGGCAGAAGATATGAAAAGACACTTCTCTGAAGAAGACATACAAATGGCTAACAGACACATGAAAAAATGTTCATCATCATTAGCCATCAGGGAAATCCAAATCAAAACCACACTGAGCTACCACCTTACACCAGTTAGAATGGCAAAAATGGACAGGGAAAGAAACAACAAATGTTGGAGAGGTTGTGGAGAAAGGAGGACCCTCTTACACTGTTGGTGGGAATGCAAGTTGGTACAGCCACTTTGGAAAACAGTGTGGAGGCTCCTCAAAAATTTGAAAATAGAGCTACCTAAGACCCAGCAATTGCACTCCTGGGTCTTTACCCCAAAGACACAGATGTGGTGAAAAGAAGGGCCATATGCACCCTGATGTTCATAGCAGCAATGTCCGCAATAGCCAAACCGTGGAAAGAGCCGAGATGCCCTTCAGCACATGAATGGATAAAGATGTGGCCCATATATACAATGGAATATTACTCAGCCATCAGAAAGGATGAATACCCAACTTTTACATCAACATGGATGGGACTGGAGGAGATTATGCTAAGTGAAATAAGTCAAGCAGAGAAAGTCAATTATCATATGGTTTCACTTATTTGTGGAACATAAGGAATAGCATGGAGGACATTAGGAGAAGGAAGGAAAAAATGGGGGGGGGGGATTGGAGGGAGAGATGAACCATGAGAGACTATGGACTCTGAGAAACAAACAGGGTTTTAGAGGGGAGGGGGGAGGGGGGATTGGTTAGCCCGGTGATGGGTATTAAGGAAGGCACATACTATATGGAGCACTGGATGTTATACGAAAACAATGGATCATGGATCACCACATCAAAAACCAATGATGTATTGTATGGTGATTAACATAACATAATAAAATTAAAAAAAAAAAAGAAAATGCAACAATCTGAAGAAACACATCATGCTCAAATGACCACACATCCGTGTGCCACTTGTGATTGTGGGATTTGCATCACTGCAGCCTACCAAACAGATCTCGTCTAAGTCTAAATAATAGCTCAAAACAGCCATGGATAGGAAAAAAATCTTTAAGATCTCCATGCTACCTTAAAATTTCATATAAATTCATTTTTCTGTGTGTTTTGATTTTTAAACAACTTTAAATTACTACCAAACCAAACCAAACAAATAGACCCTGAATGAAAGTTATGCTCAAGGCATTGTCTAATGGGAAATTTACTGTTCCACTGAATTGTAATTGATTTTGGAAAAACAAAACTGAAGAATTGAAAGCAACTCATGCTGTGTATGAGTTAATGTCATGGAAATACTCTACCACAGTGTAATAGTATTTTTAGATATATATGGATCTTAGGAACATGGCTTTTTAAAAATTTCATTCTTGGGATGCTTGGGTGGCTCAGTCAGTTAAGCATCTGCCTTCGGCCCACGTCATGATCCCAGGGTCTTGGGATGGAGCCCAAATCTCTACTTAGCAGGGAGCCTGCTTCTCCCTCTCCCTCTGCCTGCTGCTTCCCCTGCTTGTGCTCTCTCTCTCCCTCTCTCTTTCCTCCTATTAAATAAATAAAATCTTTAAAAAATTCATTCTTGTCAGCCATGCCAGCTATCAATGAGAAGAGAGTCCCAAAGTGTCACAAATAGGTGGCAAGGTGCAATATTTAAGGACACTCCGGGTGAAAATTTTGATAATTGCACCTTTTTTTCCTATGAAGTCACATCTCTAATCCATATCAAGAATCGAAATGGTGTCTGATCCACTGGTAAGTCTCTTTCTGTGTCTCACAAAATGATTCCTCCAATAACTATTTTAGTGGAAAAATATGTCTGATATTATTGTCCTTTATCTCTAATACTGCAATTTTCATCACAGGTAGGTGAACTGAGATTTTCAAGTAACTTGAACTTCCACAATCAAGTCTTTTCATCTGAGCCTCATTTATCTCTCCATGATCCTGCCATGGGCTGAGAAAACATTTACAATGTTGCCTTGCAGTTGTTGATTGAGACTGTTACACCCTGGGGGAAAAGTGCTACAAAATCCAACTTTGTGAGCAAATCTTTACCATTAAGATAAATAATGTATTCATATGTGGAGATTTCTGCCCTTTTTCTTGGTGTCATTTTGGCCAGGATCTTTCCTTTAGCTGCACCAGTAAAAATCTCTACTAGGGTGCAAGCTTCCAAAATCATTTGTCTTATTTCACCTTTGTCACAGAAGATACCAGCAACTGTTGGTTATTTCATGGTGTTAACCTCATCTCTTCTCTTAATTTACCACTTACCAATCCACTTAATGCAATAGCTCAGCCTCTTGACTGGATTCAGTAGCCAATTCTCTCTCTCTCTCTCTCTCTCTCTCTCACACACACACACACACACACACACACATTAATAGAGATATAATTTCAATTCAGTTATCTATCAGATATGTTCCAATATGCTTTTGATAAAATTCATATTAACCCTTTTGTAGATATCAAGGTCACATGGCAAGAAAGATGATCCAGGTTGATAATAATAATTAATATTTCACTTTTATAAATCAGTTTGTAAATGATTTATAATTTATATCTGTTATCTCCATCAACTCCAAAGATTTTAGATTTTCTCTGATCCCTCTAAACCAACAACATAACATGCAACATTTTATAGTTCTGATAAAGTGAATGGAGGCTCTTATCAATACCTATTTCAGTTTCAGGGCTTTATATAAACAGAAACCAAGATTCTCTGATGTCAGCAAATATTTCTTTAGTGGCTGTGATGCGTTACAGATACAGTAAAAATAAGATAGATACATCCTCTGCCTTCAAGGGGAAGAAGCCCATAAGGAGACTACAATGTTTTTTTTTTATATATTGCAAATGGTCATTTCAACCTGATGGTAGAAAAGTGCTTTGTTATAAAGAAGTTGTTAACTGTTGCTTAAGCACACAGTCTACAGAGATTCTACCAATATAATAAATGCCAATCAAAAAGGAAATCCCTAAATAAACCATGACATGTCCATACTGTTGAATACCTACTACACAGCAGTTAAAACGAATGATGTAGATCTATATGTGTTGATATAGAAAGGTCTCAAAGATGCATTCCTAAATGACAAAAGGAAGCTGCCAAAAATTCATATAGCATGAGGTCATTTATGGAATCCAAAGTCATATGAAATAAATGCATAGAAAAAGTTTGGTAAGAATGGTTATTTTGGAGAACACTGGAATTGGGTGTAGGATAAGAGGTCAAATTTGCCCTGATCATGTGGTTTTTCAGGATGAAAAATAGTTATGTATTACTTGTATAATTAAAAATACGTTTTAAACATACCCTATTCCTGCATTGGAATACTCAATCCAACAAAGATATTAACTCTTCCCAAATTGATCTATAGGCTTAATGCAATTCCCATCAAATCCTACAAAGTTTTTTTGGTACTTTGTCAAGCTTATCCTAAAATCTATATGGAAAGGTACAGACCTTTGAATAGCGAAAACCACCTTGACAAAGAAGAATAGGATTGGAAGGAATCACTCTATCCTATATTAAGGCTTACTATATAGCTACCGTAATGAAAACACTGTGGTAGTGGAAAGATGTATAGATCAATGGAAGAGAACAGAGAACCCAGAAATAGACCCATATTAGTATGTCCAATTGATGTTTGACAGAGTTGCAAAAGCAATTCAGGGGAGGAAGGATTTTTTGTTTTTTAGTAGGCTCCATGCTGGGCATGGAGTCCAACACAGGGCTTGAACTTTCAACCCTGAGATTGAGACCTGAGCTGAGATCAAGAGTCAGATGCTTAACTGACTGAGTCACCCAGTCATCCCAGGATGTTCTTTTCAACAAATGGTGCTAGAACAATTGAGCATCTATAGGGGACAAAAAATAACAGACTATCACATTTTATACAAAAACAAAGTGGATGGAGGGCCTATATGTGAGATCTATAACTATAAAACTTTTAGGAAAAAAGCATAGAGAAAATCTTTAGGTTTTAGGGTTAGACAGAGTCCTTGGATTTGATACCAAAACATGATCCATAGGAGAAAAAAATGAAAAATTGGATCTCATCAAAATTAAAACCAGATTCTGTGTGAAGAGGATGAAAAGACAAACTACAGTTTTGAACAAACTATTTACAAGCCACATATTTGATAAAGGAGTAGTATCTAGAACATATAAAGAACTCTTAAAACTCAAAAGTCAAAATTCTCAATTCTCAAAATGCATAACTCAACAAAGCCAAACTATGCAATTGGAGAATGAGCAAAATACATGGAGACATTTCACTGAAGAGGATATACAGGTGTCAAATAGCACATGAAACAATGTTCAGCATCATTAATTGTCAGGGAAAAGCAAAGTAAAACCACAATGAGATATCACTACACACTTATCAGAATGGCTAAAATTGAAAAATGGTGGTAACACCAAATGCTGGCAAGGATGCAGAGAATCTGGATCACTCATACACGACTGGTGGATATGTAAAATGGTACAGTCACTGTGAAACAGTTTGGAAGGTTTTTTTTTGTAAATTAAACGTGCAATTCTCATATGACCCAGCAATTTCACTCCTGCTCATTCATGCCAGAGAACTTAGAAATTAATGTTTACACAAAGACTTGTGCATGAATGTTCACAGCAGCTTTATTTATAATAGCCCAAACTGGAAGCAATCTGGATGTATTTCAGTGGCTGAATAGTTAAATCAACTGTGGTAATTCCATGCTATGGAATATAGCAACAAAAAGGAATAAAACACTGATTCACACAATAACTTGGATGCATCTCAAAGGCATTATGCTGGGTGAAATAAGCAAATCTCAAAAGATTACATAGTACATAGTTCCATTTATATAGCTCTTTTGGAAATGAAAATATTTTAGAAATGGATAAATTAGTGGTTCCCAGAGGTTAGGGACAGTGAGGGAAGAAGGGAGGGTAGTGTGCTTGTAAATGGGCAACAAGGTATCCTTGAGGTTATTAAACTGTTTAAAGTCTTATGGTGAATATGCAAAGTTACACATGTGATAAAATTACATAGAACTAAATATACAAAGACAGAGAAGAAGTAAGAAGAAGCAGAAGGAGGAAGACAGAGAGAGATGAACACAAGTATAAGTGGGGGAAATATGAATAAGCTGAGTGGATTTTATCAATGTCAGTATCTTGGTTGTGATATTATACCATAATTTTACAAGATGTCACTGTTGGAGGAAAGTGTACATAGGATCACTCTGTATTATTTCATACAACACATGTGAATCTATAATTTTCTCAATAAAAACTTCAATTAATATATATATCTCAGGAAATAATGGGGGGGAGTGTTTTGCTTTAGCTACTAGCACTACCTCTATGGAAAGGTGAACTGGCTATTTGTTCATGTGAGAATCTTGGTTACATTTGAAAGTATGTACTCCTTGAAATCTACTTATTTAATTTCCAAAGTGCGTATTTTCCAGTACAACACAAAATACCTTTACTGCAGGGTCTCACCAAAGAATACGGTCTTAAACTATCTGCTGTTCATGACACCTTTTTGCATCACACACTCTTCCCAGAATATGAAGAAAGCATTGACCCCTGTCAGAAGAAATCACACATTTGTGAATGCACAAACACACACGTGCACACACACGTTAGGACATGATTGAAGGGAGCTCACAGACACTGAGGAGTCCATTTCTGGACCCCTTGTTAAGGATCCCTCTTCTATGTGCTCTGACTTTTGTCTTTGGCAAAAACAAAACTGTCAGAAAGCTCCAAACTCATACATCTGGATGATAAGGTAGATTGCATGGGTGAATCATTCTTCCTCATCCAGGTTCTCACTGAATTTATGACAGATAATTAAAATAGGTGGAAACAATATCATCCCTGAATGCTGTTTATCAGCTGCAAATTCACGAGAAAAAAGAATTTCAAGAAATTTTTGTTATTTATTTTTAGTGCAGATAGTTCCAGATTGACCCATGACTCTACATTTCCCCTGGGAACTAAGTGGGAAAAACTATAAAACAATCTCCCTCCCCCAAACCAGTAACTCCTCAGAGGGGCAAGTCCTGGGGTTGAGGACGGGACGTCAGGTGATCAGGAGGCACATCTCGACTCCATCAGCCCTTCTGGGAAGCATGCCCATGGTAAGAGTCCAAACCCAAGGCAGCAGGTAGCTCCAGTTTAAACTTGTCTGCGTGTGCCCCAAGTACACAAAGGGCAGAGCCCTGCCACCACATACTGATGATGAGGGCAATCTTGTCAGGTGAAACGGGTACTCTGCCTCAGTGCATGTCTGACGCAAAAAAGATTTTTTTTAAAAAGTAAAATAAAAATATACTTTTCTATAGAAGCTCTGATTCCACTCCACCTCCCTTCTTCCTTACTCCAGGTAAGGTAGAATGATAGTAAATTTAAACTTTCATTCCTTTTACTTGAACAATCTCTGACATGGTCCTCAATGTTGTCAAATGGACAGTCCTCAGTTTTTCTCTTATTTTGATACCTCTTAGCAGCATCTGGTGTTTGCTGACATTTTCCTCATTCTTAGAACACTGTTACTTGCCTTCAGGGACCCACAATCCCCTGCTTTCCCCCCTTGTCCGTTGGTTACTTCATCTCAGACTCTTTTGCTGGCTCTCCCCTCTCTTCCTGAGCTCAACTATTGTTTCCCTGGGGACTCCATCCTCTCTGTCACAGCTCCAGTCCTAGGGGATTTCTATAATCTCAGAGCCTCCAACACCACCTACCCATTGATAACTCCCGCAACTACATGCCCAGCCCTGCCTCTCCCGTGAGCTCCAGATGACTTTCTCACCTGCCTGCTCAACACCTCTGCTTGGATGTCTAAGCAGCTTATCAAACTCAGCATGTCAAAAAGTGAACTACTGATCAATTTCTCCTCAACCCTTCTACACAGTCAGCCCCATGATCATGGTCC
Source organism: Mirounga leonina (assembly GCF_011800145.1). Classification (NCBI taxonomy): domain Eukaryota; kingdom Metazoa; phylum Chordata; class Mammalia; order Carnivora; family Phocidae; genus Mirounga; species Mirounga leonina. The sequence continues at coordinate 20,315,923 of NW_023270314.1, read as the reverse complement.
AAGGCCCTGTCATCTCCCTATTAGGTTCCTCCCAACTATCATCCTTATTCAATTCTTACTCATCCCAGCAGTGGTTTGCTGTTACAAAGTAGCCAGTGTAATTCAGGCAAAAGTAAATCAGATCATGTTAAAACCTCGAAATGGTTTCCCATTGCACTTAGAATAACACTTAAAGCCATTTCTCTGGCCAAAAGGCCCCCCCCATGGCCTGGTCCCTGCCTACTGCTCCTATCTCATGCCCTCCCACTCTCCTTTTAACTGTTCCAACCCCACTGTTCTTGCAGTCCCTGAACACACATCCTTATTCCCATCCTAAGGTCTATGTATTTACCACTTTCTTTCCTTGGGATACTTTTCCCTACACCTTTACATGGCTAACTCCCCTCACTTTAGGTTCTTATTCAAATGTTATTTTTTCAGAGAAGCTTACCTTATATTCCTTATCTATTTATTATCCACCCTTTATTCTACTTTATATTTCTCCATGGAACTTATCTGAATATAAAGTTTTGTATTTGTTTATTTATTCCTTTACAAGAATGTAAATTCCATAGGAGCAGGGACTTCTACTTTGTTTGTTTGTTTATTTTGTTTAAACTTGTATCCTCAGCATCCAGAATAGTGCTATGTGTGTAGTTGTTGCTCTGTGGATATTTGTTGCATGAACAAATGAATGAAATGATCTATCACAGCTCCTAGACACTGTCTAGGCTCTCTTTACAGAAATGAATGATGAGAAGTTGATGGGCGTTTGATGTAATATTTGTTAAAAGGAACCCAATTGGAAGAAACAGAAGTCTCTCTATGTGATAAGAAAAAAAAGAGAGAAATATATAGGTAATGCATTTAATCCATATAGTTATCAAAATATAAGAAAATAAGAAGGGCACAAAAGGAAAAGATACTATTCAGAAAGATACATTTTAGCTGTTTGGAGTCTTAGGTTGTTCCATATGAATTTTTAGAATTGTTTTTTCCATTTCTATAAAAATGCCATTGGAACTTTGATAGAGATTGCATCAGATCTGTAGCTTATTTTGGGTAGGATGGATATTTTAAACATATTAATTCTTCTGATTCATGAATGTGAAATATATTTCTATTTATTTGTGTCTTCTTTAATTTCTTTCATCAATGTTTTGTAGTTTCCAGTGTACAGATCTTTCACTTCCTTGGTTAAATTTATTCCTAAGTATTTTAAAAATGCAATTGTAAATGGGATTATTTTCTTAATTTCTCTTTTGGATAGTTTATGGTTAGTGTATAGAAACAACTGACTTTTGTATGGTGCTTATTCTTTTTTATTTTTTAAAAAATATTTTATTTATTTATTTGTCAGAGAGAGAGTAGAAAGAGAGCACAAGCAGGGGGAGCAGCAAGCAGAGGGAGAAGCAGGCTTCCCGCTGAGCAAGGAGCCTGATGTGGGACTTGATCCCAGGACCCTGGGATCATGACCTGAGCCAAAGGCAAACACTTACCCAATTGAGCCACCCAGGTGTCCCTTTGATGACTATTCTTAATAATACTGTATTGTAAATTCAAAATTTGCTAAAAGAGTAGATCTTAAATGTTCTCCTTCAAGGTAACTGCGTGAGGTGATGGATACATCAATGAGCTTGACTGTCATTTCACAATGTGTATGCATATCAAAACATCACATTGTACACTGTAAATATGTACACTTTTTTTGTCAATTATACCTTAATAAAGTTGGGGGGCATAGAAAAACACATTTAAAAAATATTTTCCCTATTTTCCTGAAGATGTGATTTTTCATGAATCCTGACTTTCCCAAGGGGGCTATGATCAGCTCTCAACCCTAGTTAGGTACAAGGCTTTTCCCCTTTCCTCTTATGAACGTAGAAGCTCTAAACTAACTGGATTCTCATATGCCCTCTGGGGAAACAAGCAGCTTTATCACCACTCTTTACTATTTCAACTTGTGTTCCTGAAGGCTCATCCATTTATTTAAAATGATAATTTAAAAACAGTTTTCCTAACATTTATTTGTGTGTGTGTGTGTGTGTGTGTAATGAAGCAAAGGTCTTAGGATCTCTGAATATTGCAGAATCAAAACCTGACATGTTATCCCTCTAATCAAATAAAATACAACAAGTGTACTTTCAGAATGAAATAAATTAGCCCTTTGTTAAAGGATGGGGTTAAAAAAAAAAAAAAAGACACACTTGCACCTATTTAATGTTCGTCCCTAACCAAATTGCCTTCACTGACAGGGTATTCTGATCCTTTGAGAGAGTCTTATTGCAGGATAAAGGGATTTATTGGACTGTATGGGAGACTCACCCAGATCAAAGAGCGGATGGAGGAATCAGGCTTGGAACAGCTCCAGAGAGTCTTGGTAGGAGCACTGATAAAGTCTCCCAGACATTGAATTAACTTCAACCATTTTAGGTTGCTTTATGAATTTGCATATTTCATAGAGGAAGCATCTAATTGGTTTATCTTAGGTTAATTTGCTAATCCCTTGATGTGGCAAAGAGTGATAACTGTTTCCAAGCATCCATTTCTCCTTCTTGCTTTCCACAACAGAACTCCTTCTGGGTTTCATCTGGGCAAAGGCTAACCAGCTAGAGACCACATTTCCTTTGCAGCCAGGTGTGACCTTGAGTTAGTCCTGGTCAATGCAATATGAACAGAAATGATTTTCACAACGTTCAGGTTCTCTTAAAGATAAAGCCACTTTCCCTAGAGCTCGCTTTTCCTATCTCCACGTGCAGAAACATGGACATGTGGGATGTTAACCCTGACAGACCAGGAGGGTAGGGGATGGCAGATAGAAGGACTGAAACTCTGGAATGATGTTCTGGAGCAAAGCTGATCTGCCAACATAAAATGACCACTACTAGGAGAGAGAGAAATAAACTCCTGCCTCATTCATTTAGAAGCTTCTTTGTTACATCTGCTTATCCTTTAACATGACTATGGCTATCCTGGGGAGGATAAGACACCAGGTTAGCTGACTGTCCTTAAAAAGAATTGGGATGCTAGAACCAAACCCCAAAGTGGAATCAATTCTGGGCAGCCAAAGCAACAAATGTTCAGTACAGCTTTCATGGGGTACCAAATATATTTTACAGCTTTTATAGAAATAGGCAAATTTAACTTATCACTGTGTTTGGTCTAAGAATATTCTGAGGATTTTGTCCAGTACCTCACTCCCTATATTAAAGTGTCCCTTAAAATACTTTATTTAGAGCTGAATGCTCAGAAAAGATTTTGTTCCCCTGGGGTAGCGATCTGATTTTGATTTTGACAGAAAAACTATGTGCATGAAAATGTTCTCCCCTTCATTTGGTACTAGGGAACTTAGAGTCAAATTTACAGGTCAGATAATGTGTATATTGCTCTTCGCAACCTAGAAAATATTGTCTTTTTTGGTTTTTTATCTCACTTTCTTAATTTACTTTTTATTTCCCAGATTTTGACTTTTAAACTTCTCTTTTATATTTTGTTGTTTATTCTATATGCCTTCATTGTCACCAGACTCAACTACTATATAAATTGGTAGACCGTAAATAAATGAGAAAGTAATTCAATAAACAGAATGTTCATGATTCTGAAAGATACATATTCAACTTCTATTTTTTCAGGGAACTCTTACCTACCTTTTATCTAACCTGGCCAAGTTCCTATTCTCTTTCAAAGTTCCTTTCTTTCTTTCTTTCTTTCTTTCTTTCTTTCTTTCTTTCTTTCTTTCTTTCTCTCTCTCTTTCTTTCTTTCTTTCTTTCTTTCTTCTTTCTTTCTTCTTTCTTTCTTTCTTTCTTTCTTTTTCTTTCTCTTTCTTTCTTTCTTTCTTTCTTTCTTTCTTTCTTTCTTTCTTTTTTAGATTTTATTTATTTATTTGTGTGTGTGTGGGTAAGAGAGAGAGAGCGAGCGAGCACAAGCAGGGGAAGCAGCAGGCAGAGGGAGAAGCAGACTCCCCAATGAGCAAGGAGCCCAATGTGGGACCCAATCCCAGGATCCTGGGATCACGAGCCGAAGGCAGACTCTTAACCAACTGAGCCACCCAGGCGTCCCTCCTTTCAAAGTTTCTGTATATTTTCTCCATTCTCCTTTCCCTCACTCTCCCAACTAAGCCCTTAGATGTTTAATTATGGCCATTGAGCCTTATGTGTAGGATACATTAGGATCCAGGTTTTATGGGACCTAAAGCTTATACAACATTGGGGACCCTTCTTTACTAAGTGCACACCTAGGAATTAAAGTGAATGTTTACTTAGAATGAGAAATCATAACGATACATAAGTTAAAAAAAAAGAAGAAGAAACTGATAAATACCACAGACACAACAAAATCTGGGGAAAAAAGCTAATATTATTATTAAAGTGCCAGACATACCTGTATAATGCTCATTTTATTTTCCTACATTTTTTGGTTGCATATTCATTATTAGGAATGCCATTTCAACTTTTAGGATGATTGTTAAATTGAGGAAATATCAATAACCAATATCAGCATATAACACATGATTTCAGGGGATTTTTTTCTAGTGTAGGGACTAGTCTTAAATACTTTTGGGATCTTTGACACTTCTTAAACAGTTTGTTCTTTAAACACTCTTTGTAGTCGCATATTAGAATTTTTTTTATCAGTGTCAGTATTTCATGTTCAATCAACCTGAAATTAAATAATCTAATGTGTTCATTAATTCATACATTTTCATTAATTCAATTAATAAACAGGCAAAGAGTTCCCCCTTTAATTTGAAATTTATATCTTCTTCTTAATGGATGATTGCATTTGTTACTGTGGAAAAATTTTTGTTATAAATTGCTTCCTAATGTAAGAATAATTTCCATTGACTTCATTATTCATCTTTATCACTTTTGTTTCATATTCCATTAATTCTGTGATTCTTTCCTCTTGGTGTCTTTAAATTTAAAGATAATACAAGAAGGACATCTCATGTATGTTACAGTAATATGCAACTTCTCACTTATTATTACAACACACCAAAACGTCTTTTCAAATTTTGTTAGCAGCACTTTTTGAGCTGATCATATACATCCTTCCTATAAAAAATGGTACTTTTTATAACATGATATTGGGCACTGCGTGGTAGATTTTTGACAGAAGAGAACGTCTTTTTAACTGGCATTTGATGAAAAATAAGTGTTCAGTTTAAGAGTGTTATATGTCTAAAGATTGCAACATTTTCTCCCAGACTGGCATGTTGCCCCTTACATTTCAGACCTGAGTTTTCTACCATTACCCTCCCATACTTCCAGGCCTGAGTGCCACTATTCTTGTTCATACCACGATGTGGCCCCTGGCCTGCAGCCTGGTCCACAAGGCCCGGTAAGTCAGCACGGCAGGGACTAACAGTGTTCTTGGAAGCTGTTCTTTCTCTGGGACAACTGGTAAAAGGTTGAAAATGACAGCAAAGTGCATAAATACATTCTACAAAATTCAAACTAAAGGTACCTCCAACACAGCTACCTTAAGCCTGATTCCAGAAATGCCTGGGGCCACTCTAGTACCACCTGACAAAGGTGACAACAAAAGTCAGGGTGAAGACAGACCACCATCCTAACTCAACGTGCTCAGTGTTGGCAAATTTACCAAAACATTCCTTTCAGGAATGCCCCAATGCTTAAGCTTTATTTGCTTCATGGCAAATCATCATTGGGTTGAGTGTAGATTGAAACTGTACAGAGAAATAAACCATATCATAGAGGTCCTTTTTTGAAAGGCCATCCTTAGAAAATTACTTTAAATACTACTTTTAGTGGTAATTATTTCAATAAGTATAAGAATATATTCTTGAATAGAAAAATTCAAGGTAAAATTATCTTTTAAAATAACTTTCCCTTGATTTTGTAAGTAATACATGCAGATGATACAAAATTGCATTTTGAATCACATCCTTTAGAGAGAACCACTGCCAAAATTTTAGTATGTTTCCTTGCAGTGCTTCAAGTATATTTTTAAATAGTTGATATCTGCAAGCAGAATTGTACTGTTATTTAGAAATTGTATGATATAAATTATATATCCATGTGAGCTATCTGTATCTATAATACCCACATGAACTAACTTATTTTTTTTCAAAGTATGTATTTTCTAGCTCTGTCTGCTGAAAAGGCCTAGAAACAATAAAAACCTAGTGAAAATGAACACACCCAGCACACAGACACTGATGTCTGAATTCCATGGCCTTTATTTCTTCATATAAGTTTTTTACCCCTTCCTCTCTTCTCCTTCTGAGACCCCTATAATGCAGGTGTTACTCTGCTTGATGTTGTCCCACAGGTCCCTTAAGCTAATGGCACTTCTTAAAATTCTTTTTTTTCTTTTTGTGGCTCTATTTGTGTGAGTTCCACTGCCCTGTCTTCCAGGTCACTGATGCATTCTTCTACTTCATCTAGTCTGCTGTTGAAGTGCTCTAGTATATTTTTCAGTTCAGTTGTTGTATTCTTCAGCTCTGTGAAGTCGGCTTGTTACTTCCTTATGTTTTTTATCTCTTTGTTGACGTTCTCACTGTGTCCACCCATTTTCTCCCCACTATGACCAAACAGTCTTGTATTAGCATAAAAACAGACATATAGATCAATGGAATGGAATAGAAAGTACATTATGGTCAATTGATTTATGACAAAGGAGCCAAGAATATACAATGAGAATGGGACAGTCCCTTTGATAAATGGTGCTGAGAACAGTGGACAGCAACATGCAAAAGAATGAAACTAGACCACTATCTCACACCATTCCCCAAAATTAACTCAAATGGATTAAAGACTGGGGCGCCTGGGTGGCTCAGCCGGTTAGCCTCTGCCTTTGGCTCAGGTCATGATCCCAGGGTCCTGGGATCGAGCCCCACATCGGGCTCCCTGCTCGGTGGGAAGCCTGCTTCTCCCTCTCCCACTCCCCCTGCTTGTATTCCCTCTCTCACTGTGTCTCTCTCTGTCAAATAAATAAATAAAATCTTTAAAAAAAAATGGATTAAAGACTTGAATTGTAAGACATGAAACCATAAAATTCCTAGAAGATAACATAGGTGGTAAACTCCTTAATGTTGGTCTTATCAGTGTCTCTCTGGACCCAACTTCAAAGGCAAGGGAAACAAAAGCAAAAATAAACAAATGTGACCACACTAAACTAAAAAGCTTTTAAACAGTGAAGGAAACCATCAACAAAATGAAAAGGCAGTCTCTTGAATGGGGGAAGATATCTATAAATTGTGTATCCAATAAGGGATTAATAACCAAAATAGATAAAGAACTCTTATAATTTGACAACAATAAAAAACAATCTGATTTAAAAATGGGCAGAGGATCTGAATGGACATTTTTTTCAAAGAAGACATACAGATGGCCAACAGGCATGTGAAAAAATGTTCTACATCACTAATTATCACGGACTATAAATTGGTGCAGCCACCATAGAAAACAGTATGGGGATTCCTCAAAACAATTAAAACAAAACTACCATATTATTTAGCTATTCCACTTCTGGGTGTTTATCCCAAAAAAGGAAAGCACTATTTCAAAAAGATATATGCATCCTATGTTCATCACAACATTATTTATAATAGTCAAGACAAGAAACAACCTAAGTGTACATCAATGGATGCATGGATAAAGAAGATGTGGTATATATATATATATCCAACCACAAAAAGGGAGGAAATTTTATCATCTGCAACAACATGGATGGATCTTGAGGTCATTATGCTAAGTGAAATAATTTAGATGGAGAAAGACAAATACTGTATGATTTCACTTACATGTGAAATTAAAAAAAAAACACAAACAAACAAATAAACAAAACGAAACAAAACTCATAGATACAAGAACAGATTGGTGGTTACCAGAGGGGAAGGGGGTTGAGGGATAGGCAAAATGGCTGAAGGAGATCACTTGTATGGTGATGAGTGGTAACTAGACATGGTGGCAATCATTTTGCAGTGTATACGAATGCTGAATTACAATGTTGTACATCTAAAACTTATATGATGTACATCTAAAACTTATACCAATTTTACCTCGTAAATAAATAAATAAGTAAATAAAATTGAATGTTTATCTTGTCTTGAGTATAAACTATATTTCAAGGGAACTAAATAGTCCTAGTTGATGGAAGAAAGCCTTTATTGAAGAATTTCAGCTAATGATTTTTTTAAACATAAAAGAACTCGAAAATTCCCATCTTTGCGACCCCCTAATGAAGAAATTAATACAGGCAACTATCATTCATGGGTATAGATATTAGATCAAAAATTGATGTGAAGCATCACAATAGAGGGGACAGATTGTCACCACTTGAAGTCATTGAAATATTTCAGGTCTCTAATATGATGTAAGTTGAAGCATACTGCAATGTCAAAAATAAAAACAAAAAACATTCTTGCCAAAAATGTTAAACCTAATACTAATCAAGACTCTACAAGTAACTTCCACTTAGAGAAAATATGGGGGATGGAGGAACAAATTAAGTGACCTCTTGAGGAGTCAAACAGGCTAATCCAGAATGTGGAACATTCTACAAAGCAATAACCTTGTTTCTGGTAAAGTAAATCATACGAAGGGAAAAAAAAAAGATGAGTAGGAAGTGGTACATTAAAGTGGATTTAAAGGACACCTCAATTCAATGTAATGTATGAATCTTTTTTGGATCGTGTTTCAAACAAACCAACTGTAAAAACACACTTTTAATATAACAGAAAATTTATTTATGGACATTAGATGATCTCAAGGAATTACTTTTACTTTCTTACAAATGACAATTGCATTGTAGTTAAAATTTTTAAGTGATAAATATTTAGTTGTATAATGGAGGATGTTGGGGTGAAAGAACATGATATCTACAATTTGTTTTTAATTTTTTTGGTAAAGAAGAAAAACAAAAGAGACTAGATGAAGCAAATTGATCATTTTTAAAATTTGGTTGATGGTTGCACTATCTTCATAAATTAAAAATATGTACTTCATATCATTGGCTTAAAACACCATGAGATTTAATGTTTTTAAATAAATTATTATTTTTATATTCAAACATTATATTTGCACTGTATAATATTAAAGTAAAAATGAAATAAAAATCATTTGAAATCTGCTCATTGGAAAATAACCATTGTTAATATTTGGGTCTAATATTTACATAAGTAGAATACTACTGTAATAAAGCTTCTAACCTGCTAACATCCAGTCAATCAATATCATCATACATGTACATTATGGAATTATTCCCCCCAAAATAATTTTTAAAAATTTTATCTAAAATTTTGAATTACTATTACTTTCACGACTTAATATCCGATAAACTAAACATTACCTGTGATGTCTGCTGTTGAATTTGTTTGGCACGTACTTTAATTTGCTAAATTCATATTTTCTCATCTATTGCTCTTTGCCAACTATCAGAACAGCCTGCACATAAATTTAACAAGCATTTATTGAATGCTTACTATGTGCCAGGTAAGATGCACTGATAAATTAGATACTGTTGCAGTCCACAAAGAATGAGAATCTATTAAATAATATGGATATATGAATTTGAGATGTGCAATAAAACGTGATATGTACTCTAATGGACGTGTATTGAGATAATATAGAGCACAGAAGAGGAAGCAATTGACTTGTCTTTGGAACGTATAAAGAGACTACTTTAATTAGCAGGGCTGTTTATGCTCAATTTTGAAAGATGATCAAGGTTTGGGGTGGGAATCATAGTGAAAGGGCATTCAAAATGAAGCTAATAGAGACAACGAAGACAGGATGGCATAAACCCTAGTTGTATGGGCAGCACAGTATGAACTCATAATGAATGTAGTACAGTGAGTGGGGTGGGGGGGGGCAAAGAAAAAGAGGTCATGGGGCACTTATGAGAGGCAAGACTAAAAGGAAGGCACAGCCAGATCGAGCCTATGATATAAAAGCTTGATAAAAACTTAGTATTGTTACAAATTCACAGGTGATACAGTAATGCACAAAAGCTAACTTCAAACTATTTTCTCAGGTATTCATGTATTTTTTGTTCCCCATCTTTAAAATTAAGACATTAGAGTATTTTACTTCCTCAGGGGGAAGGCAGGAATAGATTTAAAAACGTGATCAAGTAAGCTGGACACAGATGATCCAATAAATGCACGTACGAGATCATTAATGTCTTATAAGGAGAGTTCTGGAGGTTTTCCTGGCTGATGCCTGGTTGGCAGCAACTCAGGAGTCATCAGAACCATTAAAAGCAAAGTGAGGTTGTACGAGCTCACTTTGGAATCTCGTGGCAGATTTTGGATGTCAGCTTTGTTATAAAATAATATTATTTCATTTGAAGAAATGATTAAATTACATCAAAAGAATTCATTTGTGAAGTCGAAAATCAGAAAAGATGTGTTTGTTTTCTATTTTGTTGTTTCTACACTTCTTTGATGACAGGAATGGTCTACTTATTTAGACCTGGTAAAGCATTCTGAGGACTCACAGAGGCGCAACGGGAATCTGATCAACTTTGGCTTGTTATTCAAGTTTCCAAAAGTTCAACTTCTTAGAACTATAATGAGTCTCAGGGAATACCAGCATTTTTCTCTACCTCCATTTTTTTTTTGGAATTAGAGATGCGATGTTGGAAACATAGAGTTCATTTATTTAGTATCTCATATTTTACATTTTCCATTTTAAAGAACTATCTTCTATCCCTCATTCTTTTTGAAAGAAAGGACAAGAATATTTTTGTTCCAAGCTGATGGAAGCTTAAATTGTCACTTCTAGCTTTCTCCTTTTTTTTCAGCTTATGGAAAACATAGCTTCAAACAAATTGCACAGGTCATCCATTTAAATGACATATAGACGTCTCATTTCCAGAGGTGAAACTATATTCCTGCCAAACTAAAGTACATATCACAGGGAAAATACAGTGCAAACCTTCTTGGCATCAAGTACATAGAGGTGCAGCTCACATCTTGGAACTACTCCATGCCTTTGGATTGGTATGATTATGTTGTCATGCAAACAATCCACCCGGATTGCTTCTGCTCCAGCAATTGCAAAATAAATTGTTGTCAGACACTGGAAATCTTTTGATATGCCCTCTTAATATGAAATATAATCAGAGATCACACATTTCTGAAATAGCAACATTGAGCAAGGTAAACTGCGTGAAGAAAAACAATGGAAAAATTCATTGCAAAACAATGTTCATAGAGCAAAGAAGTTGTCAACTACATCTGGTTATAAATATGTGTGAAGTTTCTCCCTTATAGAAGTTTCATATGAGTTTCCAAAGTTCAAAAAGTTCGAGTATAGAAAATGATTTTTTTTTAAACTTTTAATGTAGCTTGTTTTGCAGGCAAGATAGTGACAATCGTGAATAAACCAAAGACAATTGAAATTTTTAAACTACTCCTTTCGTGAACCTGGTTATCAAACAATAGAGAATGTGTCACATCTCCTGCATGCTATTTTAGGAGACATCTATGCCACAATTAGAAATAAACATCAGCTTGACGGACAGCTTTGTACAGCCACTCACGAAACTTTATTTGCCTCATAAAATAAATTTGAAAGTCTGGGAAATCATAACATTTTCAATAAAGACAAAGATATTGGTGCTAAGTGCCCTTTCCCTATAACATGTGTGTTCATGTGCACACACACACACACACACCCATACACACAAACATCAAGATGCTCTCCTTACCTTCCTTCATGATGCTCTTCCACACAAGCCAGAGTCAGCTTTGCTCAATGCCATGGGCTTCATTCCAGAGTAAACTTGTCAGGACTAATGCAGGAAAAAGAAAAACCCACCTGTTACTAGGATACCAAGGTTCTTTATCTTCTGACATTCAATAGTCAATTGGAAGCAAGTTGAAGACACACTCATAATGCAAGAAAGCAGTTTGGAAGGTAGGCTGCTTCCATAGACATTCCATTATAAACTGGCTTAAAGAACATTTCCCATGGGGCACCTGGGTGGCTCAGTCGTTGGGCGTCTGCCTTTGGCTCAGGTCATGATCCCAGGGTCCTGGGATCGAGCCCCGCATCGGGCTCCCTGCTCCGCGGGAAGCCTGCTTCTCCCTCTCCCACTCCCCCTGCTTGTGTTCCCTCTCTTGCTGTGTCTCTCTCTGTCAGATAAATAAATAAAATCTTTAAAAAAAAAAAAGAACATTTCCCATATTAAATGCATTGGTAGAATCTTCCAAAAAGTGAAAGAGTCACTAAAAGGTGCATTAGAAACAGTGGAAATTTTAATTTAAAGAGCCACATGAAGTTTGTGTCATACCATACAACATTGCCTGCTTTCATTTTCATGGTGCAAGGCTTAAGCTGAGCTAAATGAGAAAAATGTTTGAATATGTTCGAAAGCCTGGAATTAATTTTGTACTTTACATGTGCTCTGTTATTGTACCTATCAGGGAGGAACTACATGAATACTATATGAACGTCGTTCTTAATTTACCTTCCAGACCCGTCTTCCCTGTCCTAGATAATACAATTTCCCTTAGCATATTCCCGTAGTTTCCATTTCTCAACTCTTTAATTATTTGTATTGCTTACTAAGACTTCTCCAGCTTTTCTCTGCCTCCTTGACTTGCCGCATTGGAAAAATTGGTCAAATGGCTTTGAAATATAGCTATTGACATTCAAATTTGTGTCAGTTGTACAGAGCTATCATGGTGATTTTCATACAACATACTGTTGTACACGTAATAGTAATATTTTCTCTTTATTGTAGCATTTTTGAGAGGCATCTAGGGAATTTCTATATGATTAATTAGAACAGCAGTGTAATTTGAGAGTCATAAGACTTAGTTTTAGCTGGTTATCTTGTCACTGAAGTCAGGTATTATTATAATAATGTAAAAGCAATCCAGATACACATTTTCTGCAATATTTCAAAGATCGTAATCACTGGCATTGAAAATGCATCACTTAGTGTTGTCTTCTTTTCAGAGAAATAAGAAAACGTCATGCGTGGTTTTATCCATTAGAGTGCATTCAGTCGTCTTTGCCCAGTGGTTGTCTTTCTGTCCCCAGCTTTATGCTCTGAGTAGTACAGTACCAAGAGACTACCAGCTAAAAGGACTTAAGACCAGGTCATTTATGTCAGCAGAGTGTTTTGTGAAATTAACACAACTATACTTGTCATAGGGCTATTGTAATGGAAACCTATTCTGCAGTTGACTCGAGACCACAAATCATTTTCCCTGCCTGAAGACATGTTTTCAAGAAGAAAGCCAAGAGATGGTTGTTATGGAGGTGACGTTGCTGACAAAGAAAAGCTAAAATACATGAAACAGAACCATAGTCAAGCTTACCTTGTTTCTAAAAGTGACAGCTACAATCATTAAATAGATACCGTAATGGAAGAAAAGAATCCTTGACTTTTCCACACTCTTTACCTTAGGACTTTTAAAAGATTGAGGATCTTTTAAAAGTCCTATCTTAGGATCTTAGAGGATCCTACAGGACTTTGGAGTCATTAATCTATCTATCATTAAATAGATACTGTAATGGAAGAAAAGAATCCTTGACTTTTCCACACTCTTTACCTACCTTAGGATCTTAGAGGATCCTACAGGACTTTGGATCCTCTAGGCAAGGGTCTTTTAGGGGTTAGTGTCTTTTCTAGTGACTATACTGTGTGGTCGTGAAAAAAGCCCTTTGCTAGGATTAAGGAACCTGTGTTTGAGAGCAGCTCTGCCATTAGTTGGCCATGTAACCCTGTAAATGTCACTTCATCATTATAGGCTTTAGTTCTTTATTTGTAAAAGGAAAGGAGTGGATCACCGTTCTCATCATACCATAAGAAATCTATTTTGTTCTCTAACTTGCTGGTTTCCACCCATTATTATTAGAACATAGATTAGTTCAAGAGATAATTGAATATGATCGTAACATAATTGAAAGGTACATTCTGTGACGCAAAATAGGGGGTGCTTGTGTATTTGGCTTTGGCACAGACTTCGTAAACACCCTCCAACCTGACTTAAGAATGCAATGTCCTGATTGCTTCATGTGAACAAGTGTTCTCTATGCAAAATATATTTTCAGCTACTTTTATTGGGGGAGATACGCTCTTGGGGCATTTCATCAGCAATCCTCTATGAATTGAGTGTTATTATATCTGTATTTAGAAAAAATAGACAATTATATTTCATATGACAGATAAAATATGGACAACATTACCAAGCAAGAGCAGTTTCGGCAATGTACGTTCTTACACATTTCTACCACTGAGGCATGTTCAGATTAGTTGAACAAAACAGACCTGAATCATACCTTACCCGGACACAATCCACACACAGCTTTGCTTGTGATTGCCACTAGCTGACCTCATACCAAAGTGTTGTAACGATTGATGTTACCATTTATAACCAATAGAGATTGGGAGAAGTGAATCATTGTTACTAACTAATAACAATGTTGGAACCACTCAAAAGTTGTTTACAGACTATGGAAAGCTAAAATCGGGCTGTGCAAAAAAGCACGAGTAGATAATTGTAAACGTAAGACTGCAGCTTGTGTCTTATAATTGCTTTTGTGTAGGGCATTGCTTCATTTACTCCTGTCTAGGCTTGACCATTACCCTGGATTAACAATGCAATGGGGTAATCACCAGTTTATTTTAGCCTATTCACCAAGGCAGCTTAATCTTTTTTTTTTTACTATAAAGTAGTATTTTATTTTTCTGATTATTAATACATTCTTAGGAAACATTTAAATAATACAGAAATGAACGAAGTATCAGTCATAAGTCTCCTATAATTAGGAGGAGGGTTAAAGATGGATTAAAACTCAGGAATGTCTGTCGCATGATATTCCTTATAAGCTACTGCGTCCAACAAAAAAGTGAAGCAGTTCTGGTTAAGAAAAATCTGAAACTACGAGGAACAGTGTAATAGTACACCTATTTTCCAAATAGTCATTCAAATGGCAAACCAGCATTTCTGAAATATAAAGACAACCGAGAAGAGTGAGCCACAACACATCAAATATCTGGGAGACAATCTTTGTTTTCCATTTTACTTCCTAACGGAACACACATTTAAACATGTCCTTTCATGGTCAACAAAGTAGACTGTAGCACAGCAAGACAGTCTTTCTAAGAACTCTGGAACTAGACAAAATAATAAGCAAAATCATTAGAACCTGAATCAAGCATACATGTGAATAAAATGAAGACACACCAAAAAATTGGCTTTTAAAATATTTACATGAGAGAAGTATGAATAACTTATGACTACAATGTTCTTCTCTTATTTTTTTAAAAAACACACGTGTAAGTGGGGAATGAGAAAGGCCTTTCTTAATATAGAAAAGAAATCTCTCCTAAACCAAAAGTAAATATTATAATTAACCATGGAACACCAGAGACATTATTACTACAATCTATTAAAACCTGAGACGAAGATTAGGCTGCTGCATTTGAAGTAAGAACATAAAGTAAACACTGAATTCATGTTCATCTCAGCTTCTTTTATCTTCCTTCAGTAATAATCAACATTAAAGAATTATCTATCAGGCTCTGAGGATGTGCCAGTAAATTGGTAAGATGTCAGAGATTTTAGCAATAAGTCAATACAGTTGCTATAGTTAAGAGAGTTCTCAGCCTAGAGAGGAGATAGACAAGGATACAAGCAATTTTAGATGGTTAGGACAACGGCTGTGATAAAGGTGAAGAACTGAAATCTGGGGAGGCCTTTAAGAAGGGATCACATCATCGGGGTGCCTGGGTGGCTCAGTCATTAAGCATGTGCCTTTGGCTCAGGTCATGATTGCAGGGTCCTGGGATCGAGCCCCCATCAGGCTCCCTGCTTTGCGGGAAGCCTGCTTCTCCCTCTCCCGCTCCCCCTGCTTGGGTTCCCTCTCTCGTTGTGTCTCTCTCTATCAGATAGATAAATAAAATCTTAAAAAAAAAAAAAGAAGGGATCACATCACAAGAAAGGGTAGCCTCTATACTAAGTTCTAGTAAACAAGTAGGACTCAGGAGAGTAAATTGAAGACAGAGTGCAGATTATAAATAAAAGGGAAGGGATATGAAAACACTGACATGCAAGACAGAATGGTGTCTGAACTGCAAATATTCAGCATAGTTTTCAAGAGAGTCGTTTAAACAGCTTCCAATAAGTCAAATCCTGCTAATTTGGGATTTTGATGTGTTTTGAAGATAACCAAAATATTATGTGGCTGCTGTATCCCTCTTGGCTGTGAGTTAGCATTAATTATTATTGCTGGAAAAATCTTCCTTGTTATTAGTTTGACTTGACTCCCAATCACAGCAGAGACTTCGTACCTACCAATTCTTGCTTGTCCATTGTTTTTCATAATTCATTTACTCAAAAGTCAATGCCTATTCTATGTGTTTATATTTAATATGTGCCCCAGAACTCCAGAGTATTGCCAGCTTTCTCAAAACCACAGAGTAACCACGTAGAATTGTTTTGGGAAACCTTACACAATTCATTACTAATGGTAGAAGCACTTGATTAGGTCATGTCTGGAAGCCAGACAAGGTTCACATCAAATTTGAAAGTCATCTTCATAAGGTTGTTAATTTCCCCCCATTTTTACATCTTTCAAACCTTTAATAACCCTCTGGAATTTTCTATGTGCTCTATAAGGATGAAACATTTTATCTACAGATAAGTTATGTTTTATTTCAGCAAGATATCATTATTTACCTTTAAACTGAGCTTTATCTTTCATTTGCAGACAGAAGTCAATTTTGAGTGAAAGTAGAGTGTATCGTGGCCTCTACCAGAAATCTTGCAATCTTTGACTACTGAATTTAGAAACGAACCTCAGTACTCAGCACCTATGTCTAGAACATATTGAGCAGTCAATCAATAAATATGAAATAAATAAATGAATGTTGATGGATCTATTCACATTAATGACTAGATAGTCTCTGAAGGCCATTTTTTGCTCTAAATTTTTAAGATTCTGTAGGAAAAAATGTGAAGAAGGGTCCTTGGAAATTTTCAGAAGAGAAGAAGAAAGAGGAGGAGGAGGAGGAGGAGAAGGAGAAGGAGGAGAAGGAGAAGAAGAAGAGGAAGAAGAAGAAGGGGTAGTGGGAAGGAAGGGAGGGAGAGAGGGAGGGAGGGGAAGAGAGGAAGAAGAGATAATCTGCAGGTGGGAGACATAACACACAGAATGTAGAGTCTTTTGTGATGGTCTGGAGTATCCCATGTCACAGACTCAGTCAACATTGTTCAGATCATTCCATCTGCTCCCTTGGGGAGTAATTTGATCCCTAATGGGTAGGTTAATGTCGAGGTCTGTTTAATCCATTTGGAGTATACATCCCAGGTAACACAAGTGTCATAACCAGCTAGAGAGATTTTGAAGATTCCAAAGTTGATTTATTTAGTTAGGCAATGTCATTTGCCTACTGCAGAAGAAGCTTGGGAAATTCATTTAAAAGGAAAGATTTCTTTTAATGAAATACAGTAGCCTGACAGTTAAATGAAAGTTGATATACACCTCAGGAACTTCCACGTCCTTGGTTCGCCCTTCGTAGCACATTCACAGAACGTTATTTCTCCTGGTCATACCATAAAACTCAGATCATGACTATATTTAAACAGAGTTGCTATTGTTCCACTGAGGCTTCACTCAGAGTTCAGGTGGGTGACACGATGGGGTTATGGAACAGTTAAAATTCAAAACTGATGCAACCAGAGGGAATATCTAATGATGTTACTCTGGTGACATAAAGGTATCCATGACTGTCAAATTAGGGTGGCTTCTTTTGTTCAAAACAATTTTGGAAATGGCTTATCCCTCTAAAAAAATTGGGTTATGAAACCATGCCCCATATATTGCAGCCAAAAGAGGCACAGGACATAAGAAGATGTGACGAATAAAGTAACCTTTGAGTTAGAGAGAGAGAAGGAAAGAGACAAAATCCCCACTTGGTTTTTCGTTCATTCATTCACTCATTCATTTATACATACACCGAATATGTTCTACTCTCTTATAATAGAGTAGTGGCTCAAGAAGACAAAATTTTGCCTACTTGGATTTTACATTCTTGTAGAAGATAGTAAAAAATTAATAAATAAAAATAAACAAAACAGAGGCTGTCAGAATATGACAAATGCTATAGAGAATAATTATTCAGAAAAATAAAGACAGAGATTGGGGAGTTGGAAGAAAGGGGCAGATGTTAAGATTTTAATATGGTGGGTCTGGAAAGGCCTCCCTGAGAAGATTAAGGAAAATCTGAAGCAGATGACAGTGAGCATCAAGGATATCTGGGGAGGAAAGAAATGCTGACAGAGTAAGAAGGTCTTTTTTATGTAACAAGAAATTGGGTTCATTATTTTATTTAGCGTATTGAAGAAAAACCAATGGTCCTTAGAAATATACGTGATGAGAACTTGCTAGTGTAATCTTTGAGCGGTTTCAGAAATTTCCAACAGTTGATATGAAACATCCTACAGCAAGGAACAAAAACAAGCATGTACTTAAAGGAGCAGAGAGCCCATGGATTATGCAGGCAGGTTCGTATAAAAGATGATGTAGGGTAAATTCCTTTAGTCAAGACATAGATTAATACCAAAACCGCCCACTCAAGAATTCGTCTGACCAACATTTATTGAATGCTTGTTATGTGTCATCCAGTGTACCCACTGCTTTCCAAGCACTGTCTCATAGAATCTTCACCTTATATGATCTGCAGGACTTTTATCTTCATCTTATGACACATAAAATTAAGGCGTAGAGAGATTAAATAACTTGCCTACAAAGCTAGTAAGTTGCGGAGCTAACACTTGAACCCAGGCAGCTTAGTTATAGATAGAGAAAAAAATGTATTCCTGTTTAACTATATAGAAAAATAACATAAAATTCCCACTCCTTCTGTTGTTTTTAAATAAATAATTTTTCTTAAAGAAACACACCAAGAATTTAAGATATTCTCAGACATGACTAGAGACATAAACACAGTGGAAGCCCCAACTATCAGTTGCTGTCAAGACAAACATTCTCTCCCATAGGAAGCTATCCTTTGATACAGCATATTCCTCCATGTGCCATTCTTCAGGACCCTTGAGTGTGGACATTTACCATTGGCTGAGGAAGCTGAATGGGATAAAGGAAACCAAGAGGCACCTCTTCCTTATCGCCGCAGAAGGCCAGCATACAGGTAATTACATACAAAACACCAATAAGAACAACGGTTGCTGAGAAGAGGGACAGTAGGCTTTTGTCTAGGAGTTTACTGTGAATTTGCCAAAGGTAAATTACAAACACCTGGTCTTTATTAGTGTCACACCCCTTTAGCAAACTTCATCTGATTTTTTCTTCCTGCTCTAATCCTCTTTTATGTACCATTATTTCCTGAAAACCATTTGAATAAAATCTGGAAACAACATGGAGACTCTGGAAATAAAAACTCCATTTTTTCATATCAGGTGTTTTATTTATTTATTTATTTTTAAAAATATTTTATTTATTTATTTGACAGAGAGAGAGAAAGCACAAGCAGGCAGAGAGGCAGGCAGAGGGAGAGGGAGAAGCAGACTCCCCACTGAGCAGGGAGCCCAACGTGGGGCTCGATCCCAGGACCCTGGGATCACGACCTGAGCCGAAGGCAGACGCTTAACCGACTGAGCCACCCAGGCACCCCTCATATCAGGTGTTTTAAAACCTGACATAAACTCTTTTTAAAAGACAGATGTTGGGGGTTGGGTTAGCCTGGTGATGGGTATTAAAGAGGGCACGTACTGCATGGAGCACTGGGTGTTATACGCAAACAGTGAATCATGGAACACTACATCAAAAACTAATGATGTAATGTATGGTGATTAACATAACATAATAAAATTAAAAAAGAGAGAGAGATGTTAATAACAAAAGGTAACTTTTTTCAAGAACTAGTTTCAAGCATTAATAAATGATCATTGAAATATTTTCTAGGAAAATATTCACATAAGAGTCCCTTTGTCATTTACAAAACAAGTAATAAAATATATATAGTATATATATGTATATATATAGAATATATATATGTTCTCCTGAATTATCTAGCCAATTGCCTCTTATTTTTACCTTATTCTGCAAGATAAAGGCTTGGCATTTAGTTACTTCAAAATGTACACATTTATTGAATGCTATTATTTGTAAGATGTTTGTTGTTCATTACTTCTCTTAACTAGTGAATCTTAATTATTTAGATCAATGAACTGGGTAGTTCCTCATGAGCACATCTCATATCGCTATCTCTATATATGTATATTAGCTGGCAGTGACCTCAGTGAAAGTCACAGTTTTGAATAGTCTTTAACATAAGCATCTCTTACCATTTCCAGAAAGTCAAGGCTTCTGAGTAATGGGAATATCACAGAGGAAAGGATCCAACATTTTCAGACTAAAATTGCCTCTCTTTAGTGACAGGATGAAATCACTAAGTTAGAGGACCTTTACTCTCTTACTCAAATTGACCCTTTCTAACAACTTGATTAAGTGTATCAATCTTGGGCTCTTCAGAGCTATCACTGATTTCATGGACAATAGCGTGAAACTAAGCATGTGCAATGCTTATAAAGTTGTCATGTTGTGGAGAGATCTCTCTGTTTTCCCTCAGACTAAGAAACCCCACTTTACTATTCTTTTTTTTAACAATGCATTTTTAAATTTTTACTTATTTTTAATTGCTGCTTACTCTTTTTTTATTTTTAATTCCAATATAGTTGACATACAGTGTTATATTAGTTTCAGGTGTACAATATAGTGATTCAACACCTCCACACATCACCCAGTGCTCAGCACAAGTGCACTCCTTCATCCCTGTCACCTGTTTGGCCCCTCTCCCCATCCTCCTCCCCTCTGGTAACCCTCAGTTTGTTCTCTATAGTTAAGAGTCTGTTTCTTGGTTTGTCTCTTTTTTCCTTTGCCATTTGTTTTGTTTCTTAAATTCCACATACGAGTGAAATCATACAGTATTTGTCTTTCCCTGACTTATTTTGCTTAGCATTATACTCTCTAACTTCATCCATGTCATTGCAAATCCACCTTGCTATTCCTTACACACTGTATCTTTGGACTTCATTATGTGGACCATAATTCTGTAATTCAGACTGGAGTCTCCCCAGACTAAAGGATCCATCCTTCTGATGGCCCCTTTCACTTTGAAGATCTAAACTTTCATGCTCCTGCTGTATGCGTCCGTATTGCTACATATGCTGTGATATATGAACTTCTCTCTACTTTCATACCCAAGACTCAGAGAATCTTTGAGAGTATTTTTCTTCATATCTCCTGGAATATTGAATGGTGGCATAGTATTCATTTAATCTATCAGTATATCCATTTGTATAGTGATTTTTCACCTGTAATATTCAGCAGCTCAAATGCCCTAAGTTCATGATTACAACATATTGTTAATGGTCTTTTCCTTTATGATAAAAAAAAAAGCATTTGATGGCAATGGGACTTCTTTTTTCTCATGAATGAGCTTTGACTTCATATTAGAAGATTAACAATGACTCTTTCAAACTACTTGATAGTCTTCATCCTAGTTTAGGCTCATTGTGGGGGTTGGATAAGGTCTGCTTCATTATGGACTGCATTATGGACAATGCTTATCTTTTCACTTCAAGAAAGCTTCAGCTAATATTTTCAACATTTAAGCCCAACCTTATCTTTTTGCTTTTTTTTTGTTTAACTTTGTCATCCAAGTCAACATTTGTTCAAGTTGGTAGAAATTCTGTTCAAATCATTTTTCTTGGATAATATGTCAGCAGTTCTGCCTCATGTTCTTCACCTGTTCTTCATCGTGGAAAGGCTTAGAAGTAACGCCAGTGGCTGGCACTGTGTCGAGTTACTCTTCCCCACGAGGCGCAGAAGTCTGTCACACAAAGTAAGCCCAGACACTCAGCCACTCTTTACATCTCATTCATGTACTGATATACAAACTGTGTTTTACATTGACTCCCAGAGAGCAGGCACTTTGGCTATATTTACAAACACAATACTCAAAACAGCAAGTTAATTTTTAACACTTTTTTTATTGGGGGGAGGGGCAGAGGGAGAGGGAGAAAGAGAGAATCTTAAGTAGGCTCCATGCTTAGCACGGAACCTGTAGCAGGGCTCGATCTCATGACCCTAAGATCATGAATTGAGCCAAAATTGAGAGTTGGATGCTTAACTGACTGGGGGACCCCCAGCAAGTTAGTTTTTTAAAGATTTGATCAAATAACCCATAGTTTAGTTCATAACCTGTCAAATAGTCATGGCAAATACTCATTTCAAATTGACTACCCGGACAGTTTTTTCATAATACATACAGCCAGAATTTTAAAGTAAACTAACTATAAAATCCTATGATAGTGCATTAGTAAAATAAGTTAACTGATATAACAAACAATCCTCAAATCTCAGTAACTTGGCCCAGTAAAAAAGAAAGGATGCAGGGGCCACCTTGGTGGTTCAGTTGGTTGAGCTGACTCTTGGTTTTGGCTCAGGTCATGATCTCAGGGTCATGGGATCAAGCCCCATGTTAGGCTCTGTGCTCAGCGGGGAGTCTGCTTGGGATTTCTCTCCCTCTCTCTCTGCCCCTCTTGACCATGCTCTCTCTAAAAATAAATCATGGAATTCTTAAAAATAAAAAGAAAGGACCCAGGTTCCTGTCTTCTTGAGCTTTCCCTTTTCTGGGTCCATGGGTTCCTCTCTATTTAATTGGAAGATAAGGAAAGAGGACAAGAATTACGCATGGGAGCAATTTAAAGTCCAAACCTGGAAGGCATTACCTCACTTCTGCACACATTCTATTGCTTAGAATCAAGCCACATGTATCTCCTAATTGCAAGGCAGCTGAGAAATGTGGTCTACGCACCTGTGTGCCCCACATCAAAGGAAACTAGTTTGGTATATGCTTAGGACTATCTGCCACCAATAGTACCACATAAACGTGGGTCTTGTATCTTCCTTGTTCAGGCAATTGGGATAGCAGTGGGAAATGGCCAGTGTCAAATAGATCCATGAAAATCTCAGGTTGAAATGTGAAGAAAATGATGCCCATACTTCAGATTCACTCCCAGTATATTTAGAAAGATGTATTAGATGAGTTTGTTTCCTTGTTTCTTATTCCCAGCCTCCAATAAGGTTTTAACTTTTGCCCATTTCTCTCCTTTACAACCAAATATCTGCAATAATGCTTGGCATGTGGAAACGCTTGGATCTTCAATTTTTCCCACATCTCTCTGAAATTTGAGGGGTAGGTATTATTATTCTTACTCAAAGGGACAATTAATCATTTAGATTGGTATCTTGGAAACTATTAAATTAGAAATACAAATCTGGAACTTCAGTTTTCTGACATTCAGTTTAGGTCTTTCTCCTTAACTATGACTTCTTTTTTCAGCATTTATACCACAAGAACAAGGGAAGTGAAAGTTCGCTAGTCCATTATGCCCCTATTTTCTAGATCTAGTAGGTAAATGAGGAATTTGTACTGGCTAAATCAAGATTGGAAACTTAGTTGTAAATTTTTTCTTCTTTACACAGCTTTATCATGGCAGGTATAGTTCTATTTGACTATGAGGTTTCCCTCAAAACCTTCTTACCTACAACAAAGTAATTTTCAGAATTATCAAGGAAAAAAAAATTTTAGTGTTTTGTTCAATTCTATCATAAGGACCCGAAGATTCTAAATAGTTTAGACCAGCACTCAAATATAAGATTCTACTTTACTTTTTTAAAGATGCTTATTTATGGTTGGGAAGAGAAAACACAAGGAGTATTCAAATCTAACACTGCATAAAAGGTTTTTGAAAGGGTTACAGTAAGTCTATCCACTATTTCACATCGAAATTTCTCTAGATAAAAAAGTATTTTTTTAATTTTTATGGATCAAATACTCATCTTGCTATTGCTTTTATTAAAGCCAGAAAGGAAATAGATTCTTAGGTTGGGTGAAAGTAAAGATGCCTACCACCAATGGGGGAATGGGATTAAAAAGGAGATGGAGAGAAAATATCTCCAGGCCCACCCACTGGGAGAAGGGTTTCAGCTGGATCCAATAGCCATAGTCTAAAACCAATATGACAAGAAACAGAAAAAGGAATGAAAACTTGGACTGCATTCCTGCCCACACACACACAACTGTAATGGAAAGAATCACCAAACTAATTGCCATCTGATAGTTTGTGTATTAAGGGAATCAGCAAATGCTTCTTGCTTATGTTTGGTTTGAATACTCTTTTCTAAGCCCACAATATAAAATTATGAATGTATTAGTCAAAAACATTGTGCTATTTGTATTCATGAAGAAGTGCTAGAAAGTATGGAAATAAATAAAAGCAGTAAATAAACATCAATGGAAAGATTACATTTCTTTTGCTATTATAAAAATTATGTACTCTATATTAGAAAAGGAAAACTATAATGCAGAAAATCTTTCTTAATCATTAAGACCTGTCATCTTTTTTTTTTTTTTTTTTACTATTTTAAGCAAAAAAAGGCACCAGATTTATTGACTTATCTGTATAATAAATCTCATGTTTAAACACTGGTAACTGATGACTATAATGATGAGTAATGTAATAGAATTTGTTGTATTAAATTGTAAATATAATTTTATTTGCTTTGCATTTCTCCCCCCAAAATACAGTATCAGGCCTTTCACATAATAAAAGCTCAATATATCATTGTTACAAACAATACAAATAATCATAAGAATAATAATGGTGGCTGCCTCTGATTATCATTTTCTTCTCAACCTAATGGTTTTCAAGCCAATTCATCATTTGGAGACCTGTGTATGCCAAGATATCATATCTAAAAGTTGTTCAACTCATTTGAATTCTGTTAACATGTCAAAAGTTTTATTTTTTTTTTAAAGTCTTAAATTTCAAAATATTTGCCTTAGGAATAAGGAAGCAACTATAAATACAAGTTTGCTATAAAAAATATTTGGTATGTTGTATATCCACTGACTATAACTGGTTTGAGTTGAAAATGAAAAAGAAAAATGTCATCTCATGAATTGATACTAAATGGCAATGGGACTGACAGAGTAAGAACCTCTAAAAATCCTCTCTTTCATAAAAGCAGTAAGAACACTGTCCCCCCCCCTCCCCGCCAAATGGTCCAAATTAAATTTTGAAGAATTCTAGAAATTAATCAAAGGCTTGCAATAATCTGGGGGACATTTATTTAGGAACAATGGCTAAATCTCAGTAAGAAAAACCTTGTGGCACTTACCTTGTTCTAGTCCCACCCACGTTCCCCAGTTCTTTAAGAGTCTTAACCAACAGGGGCACCTGGGTGGCTCAGTCAATTAAGCGTCTTGATTTTGGCTCAAGGTCATGATCTCAGGGTCTTGGGATTGAGCTCTGCATCAGGCTCCACACTCAGAGTGGAGTCTGCTTGTCCCTCTCTCTCTCTCCTTCCCCACTTGCTCACTCTTTTCTCTATCTCTCAGATAAATAAATACATAAAAACTTAAAAAAAAAAGTCTTAACCAACTACCCTGCAATCACGGTGAAAGGCAGCAGCCTAGGAGACACTGGAGAGAAAAAGAGGGTTGGAGCTCCTCCAAGGCCATCTTGCCAGATAACTATTATTTGGACTCTCTGGCACTTCCCTAAAAATCCCTTTCACCAAACTTGTCTTTATTTGAGCTGACTCAGAGCTGTCTCAGTGTGAGCAGACTTTTTTCCTGGGGCATTTGTCAAAAGCAATCAGGAGCAGTTCAACATCACAACTGCCGGAAGCAGTGTTAGCAGTTCGGCCAAACAACGAGGGGAATAAAACACTCAAATGGAATATCTGGAGAATGAAATGTCCAGAGGAAGGTTTTAAAAAGTTTTGATGCATTCCCAAGAATCTAGAAAGCAACACGTAGGAGTTGGGTTCTGTATCTTCCCAGGAAGGACCTGAGAAAGCCTTAACATCTCACCTCTGGCTGACTTTGCGACTCCGTGCAATCAGAAGTGAAGACTAAGACAGAGTTGTCAGCTGCCTGCCTGAACATTTAAAGCAAGCCCAAAAAGAGACACTGAGCCATTCAGCAAAGTCTAGAGGACTTCTTGGTTCCAGGCATTTTAAAAAAATCTCAGCCTGGTCATTAGCTGGCTACTAAACTAATTGAGTAAAGATGTCAACGACACTGTGTGTGTGTGTGCGGGTTGTGTATGTGTGTGTCAAGAAAACACAATGAGGGACGCCTGGGTGGCTCAGTTGGTTAAGTGACTTCAGGTCATGATCCTGGAGTCCCGGGATCGAGTCCCGCATCGGGCTCCCTGCTCGGCAGGGAGTCTGCTTCTCCCTCTGACCCTCCCCCCTCTCATGTGCTCTCTCTCTCTCTCATTCTCTCTCTCAAATAAATAAAATAAAATCTTAAAAAAAAAAGAAAACACAATGAATAAAAGGGGGCTTTCACATTAATTTGAAGGATGGATGCCACCAGACATCTATCAGCAGCAGTATGGTAACTGATGGATTACTTCCAAAGTGAAAGATTCTTTGGTGCTGTTTTAAAAGAAGATCTGCTGTGATCAATGTTTCCCATCATGTGCCACATTCACAGGGGTCCAAGAGCTCATGAAAAACTGAATGGCAAAGAGTAGTAACTGCTAACATTTTACACTGAATCACCAAGCTGTTCTGATGTGGGAAACAAAGGTAGAAGGAAACATAGATAAAATTAAATGTCCTTATAACCTGCCCCCCCACTGACAAGTACTTGAGGTGGGCAGAGTATAAAGTTCCCCGGGAACCTCCTAACTGCTTTAATGTTAATGTCTTGCTAGAGGGAAAAGCAACCTTCATTTGACAATAAATAGCAAGGCCTCCTGTATCCTGTGAGTCTTCTTTAGCATCCGAAAATCCTTTTGGAACTTCCCTTACCTTTCTTTCCTGCAACCCCAAGGTATATAATCAGCTATTCTTCACAATCCCGGGCAGCAGGAGGCTTCAATAAAAATCACCATTTTGCACCAAAGACGTCTCAAGAATTCTTTCTTGGCCATCGCCTCCAGACCCCACCAAACCTCACCTATATTTAAAAACTACATCAGTACTAGTAAAGTCTTTTTTCATTTTGCGTTAATGATTCTCCTAAATAATACTCTCTCCAGCAATGCGTGACTAACATATTCATGGTAATTATATCCATACTTTTCCTACCTACTCAGTACCCCATTTAAAAACAATTAGATACTTGAATAAACAGAAGATTTTTCTATGAACCTAAAATTGCTCTAAAAATCATCTTTTATTTATTTTTATTTTTTAAAAATTTATTTATTTATTTTAGAGTGGGGGGCCAGAGGGAGAGGGTGGGAGAGTCTTTCAAGCAGACTCCTCACTGAGCACGGAGCCCAACTTAGGGCTCTATCCCAGGACCCTGAGATCACGACCTGAGCCAAAATCAAGAGCCAGACACTTAACTGACTGAGCTACCCAGGTGCCCTTAAAATAGCCTTTTTAAAAAAATACCAAAACCAAATTTTTGCTATAAGTTATTTTATAAGAAAATGTGAATTAAATGTTTTAATTGGGTCACTCTTTATGCAATACTCTAAATAAGTGTAATTCTGTTCAGCAATCTCTACAAAATGATAGAGTTATTCCAGTTAGGGAACCATCTGCTTTCTCTAAATTCACAAAAGCATCTTCTCCTTCTTCAAATGTATAATAGTTACCTTTTGCTATATTTCAAATTAACCAGACTTCGTAAATTAAAAGAACAAACAGTTTAGCTAGTTCAGAGTTTCTCTTATGGTTGCAACCAAGCCATCAGGTCTGCAGTCATCACAAGACTTAATTAGACTGAAGACTTCTAACTTCACTCATAGGATTATTGGCAGGGCTCTGGGAAAGACCTGTTAAGTGAATGAAAAGACAAGCCACAGCCTGGGAGAAAATATTTTCAAAAGATGTATCTGATAAAGGACTGTTATCCAAAATATATGAAGAACTCTTAACACTCAACAGTAAGAAAACAAACAACTCAATTTAAAAATAGACCAAAGACCTTAACAGACACCTCAACAAAAAGATACATAGCATATGAATAAGTATATGAATAAGCATATGAAAAGATGCTCCCTGTTTATGTCAACAGAGAAATACAAATTAAAACAATACTGGGATGTTGTTGTTTAGTTGCTCATATACAATTTGCAGCTGAGGCTTTCAGTTCCTTGATGTGTGAGCCTCTCTACAGGGCTATCTGAATAACCTCCTGATAATGGCAGCTAGCTTTTCTCAGTACATGTGTTGAGAGAGAGAGAGATCCAAGATGTGAGCCAGTCTTTTTGTTATTTAATCTTGGAAGGACATCTCATTACTTCTTCCATATTCTATTGGTTGGAAGTGAATCAGTGAGACCAACCTACTCACAAGAGGCAGGCATTCAGGAGAGAACAAATACCAGCGGCAGGATCGTTGACGGCTGTCTTAGACGCTGCCTACCACAATATGCCAAAGTCACCTTAGGTTGATAAGAAGTCAGGCCACACAGAATTGTACTGTTTTCTTGAGAGAAAATAACTTCTGGGTTTCCACTTTGAGCAACTGGATGGATTGTAATGTCATTTATTAAGCAAGAGAACACTGGTAAAAGACTGGGTTTGAAAAAGAGACCATGAGTTCAGCTATGGGTATGGTTAAGTTGGTTAAACTTGTGGTTAATTTGAGACCTCCAGCTGGAGGTGCTGAGTCTGCAGTTAATTCGTTGTGATGGAGCTCAGAGGGAGTCTGGAATGGAGATACTCACTTGAAAGCATTTACAGATATGGGCATGGATAAAATCACGAGGGAGAAAATATAAAGTAAGATGAGGAAGGGAACAAATTTAAAGCCTTGAATACCAAAATTAAAAGCCAGGTCATGGGCAGTGATATAACAAAGGACTCTGAGAGGAATTAGTTCCAGAGGTAAAAGAGGATGGAGGGAGTCTGGTGATACAGAAACCCAGGATAGAGTGTTTCAAAAAGGTCAGAGCACTCTACAATCTCAAGTGCTGTGGAGGGAAGTAAATAACAGGAAAACAGAAAAATGCCCATTGGCTTCATGATGAAGGAGTGGGAGAGAAGCACAGACGGAAGTGAGGTGAGGAATAGCAGGTGAGTTATCAGCGATACAGGCAATGAAGTCTTTGTAAAGGAAGGGAAAATACAGCAAGAATCAAAAGGGAAGTAGAATCCAAGCTGGTGATTTCTTTTTAATATGAAAGTGAATTCCATATGTTCGAACGATGATGGGAAGGATGCAATAGAAAGAAAAAGAACAAGAAGTAAAAAATAAATAACACCACATCCTCTTTATCCATTCATCTCTCAAGGGACCCTTAGGCTGCTTCTATATCTTGGCTATCGTAAATGATGCTGCAATAAACATAGCGGTCCACATATCTTTTCAAATTAGCATTTTTGTTTCTTTAGGTAAATACTCAGTAGTAGAATTACTGGATCATAGGGTAGTTCTATTTTTAATTTTTTGAGGAAACTCCATACTGTTTTCCACAGTGCCTGCACCAGTGGGCATTCCCACCAACAGTGTATGAGGGTTCTCTTTTCTCCACATCCTCACCAACACTTGTTATTTCTTACCTCTTTAATACTAGCCATTCCTATTGGTGTAAAGTAATATCCCATTGTGGTTTTAATTTGTATTTTCCTGATGATTAGTAATATTGATTCAGTCACTATTGTTACACTCAAGAAAAAATAGTAGTAGCTACCATTGCTATCAGTACAATAATTATCAATGTGGTTATTAGTATTCATGTTGTATTTGTATCATGTTAATCAAAGGAACTTTTTCTGAAATAATGCTATATAAATAATCACCTAGTGGGGGAGGAGTCATTTTCTTCACTCATTAACCAAATATTTCCGAGTGTCTGTGTGCCTCCCCAAACTCACAGTTGACTCAAGAGGGCAAGAATACAAATAGTCACAATGCAACGTACCAAGCGTGACACCAGAGGAAAAAACAAACAAACAAACAAAAAATGTGCTCTGGGAGCATAGAGAAGACAAAGCTAAATGTGCCCAAGAGAATTAGAGGAGACTTCACCAAAATGGGGTTTTGAAGAATGAGTGTGAGTTTGCTGGATGGAAAGGAGGTAATTACAGGCAATGGGGACAACGTGGAAAAGGGTCATCGATCAAGAAAAAAATACACTTACTATGTGGTTTTAAATACTCTAGGTTTCTGTGACTTCAGTCTTGGAGTAAACACCTCCCAAATATTGCTTCTGACCTAGGTATTGGAGTTTTAGCCTGAGAAATAGTTCCACAATAAGAAAAAGTCAAATATCTGTTACCTTGAAACAAAGTACAAGGATATGGAGAAACACATGCAAGTCCAGTTTTAACTTAACAAGTTACCGACGGGCAAACAAATCCCCTTCCTACAGATGTTGTTACTGTAGTTGAGTTACGAGACTAACACGCCAGTGATCCTGGAGAATAGGAGAGCCAGCTCTGGCAAGGGCTCTTAGTTGTCCCCAGTATTTCCTCTTCTCCTACAGTAATAAAACCCCTAATTTTTAGTTGGATAAATCATCACCTGAAGACAGATTTTATTTCCCAGTCCTCTCTGTTACCAGTCGTGATAGAGTAAGTTCTGGCCAGTAACAAATGAAGAGAAGGGGTGTGGCAATTTCTGGGATGTATTCTTAAAGGGAAAGTGTATCTCCTCTTCCTCTAGTTTTGCTATCTTGAATTCTAAGGACCATGATGGCTCACTTTAGGGATGGTGGGACAAAATGCTAGAAGCAGTCTGGGTTCCAGAGGACTGCAAACTGATGGGTCCAACTCTTAATTGCCTATGTACACAAAATTATATATTTTATATTGTTATGTTTTTTAAGTAACTGACTTAAAAAATAAGTGTAACCAAACCTTTATTAGAATTAATAATTAATTAATTTGAGACTTCCAGCTGCAGGTGCTGAAATAAAACTCTATTGCTTTTTGTAAAGTTTCAGATTGGTTATACATTTCTGTGTTCTTATTTCCACTTAAAAAGCTATCTTTTTGGGGGTGCCTGGGTGGCTCAGTCAGTTAAGCGTCTGCCTTCAGCTCAGGTCATGATCTCAGGGTCCTGGGATCGAGTCCCACTTCAGGCTCCCTGCTCATCAGAGAGTCTGCTCAAGATTCTCTCTCTCTCCCTCTGCTCCTCCCCTGCTCATCCTCACACTCTCACTCTCTCTCAAGTAAATAAATAAAATCTTTTAAAAAATGGCTTTTTTAGATGGTAGATTTTTTTATTTGATAAAAGCAAATAAATAGAAAGAAAACTCATTAGAGTTCTACATAGAAAATGAAATATCAGTTTCTCACTCTGAACCTCCCTAAATGTGTAATTAACTGCCTGGCTCCCCGCTCTGAATCTTCCAGTTTCTGAGTTAAGTTCTTCCCAGGGACTCACTCATTCAATTCTCCCAACAGCTCTTTGAAAGAGGTGCTATTTTCAGCCCCATTGTACAGCTCACAGAGGTGAAGTAATTGACTAATGCCTCCCAGCTAGAACTTGAAGGACTCAGGCTTTTAGCCCAGGCAGTCTGACTCCACAGCTTAACTACTCAACACCACCACCACTCCGTAAGTATGGAGAGTCCTAGAAATTCTGTGGTTGGGGCTCATTCACAACAGGAAAAAAAAAATAAGTAGAAACAAGCAAGTAAATGACTTGACACGAGACATTCTTGTTGATCTATTCCTTATTTCTTCTTAGATTGTCTTCCTCGATCCTGAGGTATTTATACACTGGATTCCTATTTTGCCCTCCATGACTGAATTTTCTGTTCCTCAGCCCAAAGTGTTTTCTGTAACCCTGCTCTGCATAGTCAGACACTTGGGACCAGAACGTAATTTGGACCATTTGTTGTCCATGATTATCTTCTTTACATTCTCCTTGTGCTATTCCATTTTCAGTTCTGACCTCAGATTTGTGTTCTTGTCTCTTTCTCTGTCTCTCTGTCTCTCTCTCTCTGGAAAGGCTAATCTCTGGCTTGGAACCTTTCTTCCAATTCCATGCTTAGCTGGGTTTTTGGCTCTGATTTGACCTTATTTCTAAACCTAAATTCTAGACACTTAGAACTGAGAACACCAAATTTGGTGGACAGTTTGATTCTACAACAGAAATACGATTAACTTTGGCACTGTTGGTTACCATGTAGACATCTTTTGGCTGGCTCATTTACTCCTTTATTCACCAAACATTGATTAAGCACAGGCATCTTGCTGTGCCCTGAGATAAAACCATGAATGAGTTGATTCTTGTGCTTACAGAATACTTAACACTAGTAAACAATAGTTGCAAGAGTAAACAGTGGTTAGCATAGCAAAGGATGGTTATAATAGTAAACAAGTTAACAAAACTCCCGTGTCAAGGATAGAACCAGGAAGTCAGCAGCTGCCTGTGGTCAGTGAAGCTTGAGCGGAGTTTTGAAAGCTGTATTGTTCACCAGGTTGGCAAGGTGGTGTATTATAACCGAGGGAGCAGAATTTACAGAAGCACAGAAGCATAACCGAAAGTTTAGGATAGGACAAAGGGAATAGTTGGAGATGGTATGGAAGAGAGGTTTAGAGTTACATCAGGAAATGCCTCATATGCCATGCAGATTGGTTTGAGCTTTGAAGGGATTTAGGCAATCCAATGAAATGATGAGATTTGCCAGGTTTACCCACTCCTTCAGGCTTCTGCACATCAATGTGCCACCAGGCTAGTGAACACAGAGAAGTGATTAATGAGCTCTGTGACCACCCAGAAAACATTCCTGGCAGCCGCAGGCCCCAAGATACATCGAGGAATCTGCTTCTCTGGCAACATTTAAGTCAGAAATAAGTCTATTTTTTTTTTAGAGTTTTTCTGCTGCTTTCACCACATCTCTTTTTTATCTGCCCTACCACCTTATCATAGTTGCTGGTTGTCTTTCTTTCTAGGGATTACTTTCAGGGATTAACATAAAGATTAATGGATATAGAGAAGGCTTGTATTTCCTCAGTTTTGAGGTGAGCCGAGACTGACCATGCCAATGCAAACATAATTTGGTAGGACACACCAATTCTTATTAGTAGGACATGTAATAACTTATTGTTCCCCTGTGAAATAACAATACTTTATTAAAATGGAAAACGGCAGTATATCGTGAGCATGCTACATTGACAGGCCGGAAGAATCCTTTAGCCCTGTGCTCACTGTCCGATGACGCTGGCAGGGGGCATTTGCAGAGAGGTCCCAGGCTACCCTCCCTGACTCCAAACTCCTCCCTCCTTAAGGCTGATGATAAAGCCAGTCATACTCGGTAAACCCAACAGCTCTACTTCCATGAGTATTTAACCTCCACTGTCATTTGGCATCTTGCACTGAAATAGGTAGCAGATTAGCACCAGGAATTTATCAGGACAATGTTGCTCATTAATATAAGAGTCTTTTGGAGCAAATAGGAAGCATCCGATCTAATTTTTGGAAGATGGAGAAATGGTGTGGTCCTGAAAATACCATAAGTGTATGACATTCTGCTCATTTGGGACTTTCTAATCTAGCCTCGGGGAACTGCTTCATGTTTCTATCTTTTTTTTTTTTACATGAGAACAGTGTTTACCTCCCATTTTACAGTGATTGAAATTCCCAATACCTCAATTCAGGCCAAAGAAATGAAAAACAGTACAAGCAAGAAAATAATGTTCCGGGGACAGGAGACACATTTTTGCTTGAGGTAACAATACCAAGAATTGAGTATCAAGACAAGGATTATCTCCCTGGATTTTTTAAAAATAAATGCAGTGGTGGTTACAAGAAGAAATGAAATGTTGAATAGCAGAAGCAGCAGGGAGGATTTCATACTGGATAGTAACTAGTTGAGACATTTTTGATGTCTTCTTGCAGACCAGTAATTGGAAATTAAATAAATATTCCCTGTATAAAGGAGAAGCACCTGCTTGAGGCTTTGTGTTCTATTATTCCTGCTTTTCTCCTTTGATGCCTGATTTCCATGTGCTTAGAATAATTCATGAGAATTACTTTAACATTTCAGGAAAAAAGTAATGGGTAAGAGCTTGCTGCCTAGAAAAATATTACATAGCTGATTTCTGACATTACAAAGAAACTTGGAAATCTTTCCGCCTGTACTATCTGTAAAAACCCCAGTGTCCTAAAAAAGCAACAATTTTAGAGTCAGGAGTCCTGGCCACAAGACCCCACTTCACTGCTAGCTCACTGTGTATTGCTAGACAAATTCATTCACCTCTCTGAAACTCAGTCATGTGATCTAAAAAATGATGGAAGGCCTTTGATAATCAGTAAGGACCCTGTTGGCTTTGATGCTCTGTGATATTGTATTAAGTTTTAGATTAAACCCAAATGAACCGAGAAAAAGAAAGGCAGAATTGAAAGGGACCATCATTACTGTGCTTGGAGGTATGTGGAATCAAACAAGAAAAGCTGGAGTGGCTTTTTCCCCACACCTTAGACTGGAATAAGCAACCATGCATTTAAAAATGAAACTTTGGAACATAGTGAAGCTAATATGTTGGACTAGAGAAGGAACCAAGCCACAGCCCTGGGGGTGGTAGAGGTCCCCCAGCAAGCTGGATCCTATGATCCCAGTGTATCTGGCCCTCAGAGAGGGAGAGTATGGCTCACAAGGCCAACCCTTTCCTTCATCCCACAGACCTCAGGTCTTACTAATATTCCAGATCAGTGGGAGACCACTCTTGTCTGCCTTGGAAAGCCAAGCCAATTTCTGGGCTGGGAAAGAGTAGGTATCTAAAATGAATGCTTGTGTAGTGAAAGGAAAATAAATCCTCTAAGGGCCTGGCACAGGGGCCTCCAAAGAGGTCCAAGGATAGGATTCAGGTGGTTCTAAATGAATTTTCTTTCATTTTGTTTTTATTGCATTGAAAATTATCCTTTGGACAAACTGTTGTCAAGTTATTAAGATCCAATTATGAAAGTATACATTCAGGCAACTGTATGGTAGCTTGAGATGCTACTGGAGACAGTTAAATGACATATGTTTGTCATTGTTGCCATGTTATGATGTCCAGGATAATTTTTCTTTGATAAACATTAGGAAAAAAATGTATCCTACCATAATGACTATAAATATCTCATTACAGACTTCTCATATAAGGCACAGGTCAAGTTAGAAAATGTCAAAGAAAAAAATGGTACAATGAAACTTACAGATGCTTTGGTTTTACTTCCATTGCCAAAAATTATGGGACATAAACAGTTCTTGAGTAGTTGTACTCTTGCCAAAAGAAGCATAAAGTCAACTAAGCATGTTTCTGATGTATGTTAAACAATGTGGGGTTCAGGAGAAGAAAGCTCAATTTAAAAATTTGGAACTTTACACTTTTTCATTTACAACCATCAGGAACTTAACTCAAACTAGTTCAAGTGCAAAAAAATTTATTACCCTTATTTTAGGTTATTTCGCTGAACTGCAGTCAAGAACTACTTAGACCCCAGGAAACAACTAGAACAAGAGACATTAACTATTTGAACGCTTTTGTCCGTATTGTATTCACTTCTATCCATTTGCTTTATTCTACTCTCTCTGAAGATCAGCTTCTTCCACCATTTTTCTGGTCTAGGGTTTATATGATAGGAAAATACGGCCCCCAACATACCTATATTTTTCATAGCATGAATAAGTTCAGCAACCCAGAAAGGATCTGGGTTTTTTTTGTACAGTACCAGTCTGAAAGTTCCCAGGCAGAGATCCAGCTGACCTAGCTTGGGGCAGGTGTATATCCACAGGCTGATCAATCATGGCCAGGGTTAACATCGTAGCAACACAGCTGTTCCTGCTGTCATGTAAGCTCTTAGAAAGGAATTAGCATTACTTGGTATTAACTCATAGAAATGTACTGTACACCCTTGGGCCCCCAGTGCACATGTATAGTGTTCTTCTCTACACACAACTGCACGTGTGTCCTGCCTAAAGTTCTCCAAATGTCCCAGGTGAACTCTGTTTTTGGCCCCAAATCATACTTGCCCTGCATTCTGATAGAATGTCCTAGGCAGTAATTCTCTGTGGCCAGGCTTTATGAGTACAGCCCAGCCCTATTTTATTCAGTCTCAATCAATTATTTATGTAGTCCTTTTTTAACATGTAATATATTCAAGAAAAGCAACATAATTATAACAAAACTTTGGTTAAAAGAATGAAAAAGTTGTAATGTATATTGGTCTCTAATTCTTAACACATTCCCGATGGAAAGGGATGTGAGGAAATTATAAGATGAGCAAATATCTTGGACATGAATTTGCTAACTCTCTTCTTTGGAAATGAAGTGGATTCCTTGATTATTCCATTCACTGACTGGGAGGTTTCCTATGACAAGTGTTCTTCAGGAGCTGCATTTGAGGTTGGAATTTGGGAGGATCTCTCCTAAATCACCTTTGTAATTCACTTTTTTATCAGTGCCTGTATCCGGGGCTTGCTTTTCTGGGTTTTCTATGAACACAATTTCTGTCGAATGTTGTTCAATTATCTGTCAATTTCATCTGAGAGAATTCTATTTTTAAATACCTAGGAAAGAAATGTGTTGAATTCAACCTGTAGCCAGAACTGGGTCTTGTTTTCTTGGATTCTACTGAAAGCAGCAGTGTTTAGACTCTTTCCCTCCCTTCCTTTCTCAGTTGAAGGATCTTTCTCACGAATGAAAAGCAATAGGTTGGAGCAGGGAAGTTTGTGCCTTTAGGCTGTAATGAGCCATCAACTCCCAGCTGTATTCCAGCTCTAGCTAAATATACTTTACAAAGAGGGGGTCATCAGTGTGTCCATCCCTGCAGTATTGGTGCTTTGGAGGGGCACCTTAAGTTCTCTGGGACCTCCTAGATATTTCTATTCCAGTTTCTAGAATGGAATTTCCTCATTTTAATTTCAGAATAGAATGCAACAGAGGATTTGATTTTTGCAGCTTAGCAAGGTAAAATATTATCCGATCCCCAGCTGGTCAAAGGCAGAGGTTATAAATATCTACTCTTTCATTTGAGCCACCTCAAACTGAATGTTATTCCCTTTAGGAAAAACCTCTAATGAAGGCCGAATTGAAGTAGCCAACATATTAAAATATTCTGACATTTGTCACCAAGCCCCCTTAAAATATTCTGACATTTGTCACCAAGCCCCCTAAAAATCCTGGATACTAGATACAAAAGAAGATGGCTAACCAACTTCTCTGCTACCACTGCAAGATCAAGTCTTCTCCTGGTCCTAGATAAGGGGTTATCACCCTCCCACCCTACCTTCAATCAGTCAAAGTGCAATGTCATACTTAAAATTCTTTCTTGGAAAAACAAGTCGTGTACATTCCCCAATGGAATACTATTCAGCAATAAAAAGGAAGCAACTTAATGAAGCCTTGACTCAAAACTATGGATGCAAAAACTAGGGATGCAAAACTATGGATGCAAAACTATGGATGTCAAAAACATGCTGAATGGATGATGCAAGACATGGCAACACA
The DNA here is from genome assembly GCF_011800145.1 of Mirounga leonina. NCBI lineage: Eukaryota > Metazoa > Chordata > Mammalia > Carnivora > Phocidae > Mirounga > Mirounga leonina. The sequence goes on along the minus strand of NW_023270314.1, from coordinate 20,278,511 downwards.
TACTGTATGACTTCATTTATATTAATTAGAAGATCAGGCAAACCTTATCTATGGTAATAGAAGTCAAAGGTAGTTGTCTCTGAGTGGGAAATGAAGAACTTCCTGAAAAGGGACCCAAGCAAATATCCAACAAAATGTCTTTGTTGGAGGAGGTCATTAAAAGGATGTGCCTGCCCGTTGACCCAAGAGCTGGGTCAGAGCCATCGGAGGCTCCTCATGCCCTCCCCTGGCCCTTGGACTGGATGTTCTGCCCACTGCTCCCACATTATGAAATTCCAAGGACATAGTCTTGAGAGAGTGATGTGTTGTTGAGATCACCTGTATGGTATTTGTGATTAAACCCAGTTAAAATCTTTATGTAAACTTTTAAAATTCTGGAGGGTAGGTGAAGAATCTACTCATCTTGTGGCCACCCAAGACAAGCCTCGTATGTAAGTTCCTTTGCTTATTAAACCTGCCACCAGCCAGTCTGGTATGACCTGCCTTGTTCTTTGGTCTCTCTTTGCCCTCTGTGTACAGGGGACAGTTTACTTGGGGAATCCCAAGGTTCCAAACCAGCAATTCTGTTTTGGGTAGTTGTTACCTTGATGCTTACAAGTGTGAAAATGTATCACACTGAACACTTAAGATCTGTGCATCTTATTATACATAAATCACACTTCAACTTAAGAAAAAATATAATTTTTTCAGTAGAGGTATCAAATCTTACTCAAATTAACTACAGCAAAAAAAGGAATTGATTATAGGGACTTGTGAGAATTTCAGGGAAGACAAGAGGAATGGGTTTGAGCTTAAGGAATGAACCGTAACCAGGGATTTAAGGGCTCTTACGACTTGGTCTCCCACTAAAGCTAATCTTAGCACATCTCCTTCATTTCCTTTCTGTACCTTCCTCTACTTCTCAGGTCCAACTGGTAGAAAACACAAATGACAGCGGTCCTCAAGTGTCCCATGTTACAGGATAATTCAATCCTTCATTTGTTCAGTGAATATTTACTGATCTTGATTATTGATTGTCACAGTGTGCCAGGTACTCTTATAGGCCTTGGGGCCATAACAGGAAACTGGCCACACAAATCAACTAGAAGAGTGTATTCTAACTGAGGGGAAAGGAGAGAAGAAGTAAAAAAAAAATACACCAAAATAGTATATCAGGTAGTAATAAGGATACTAAAGAAAAGGAAAAGAATAATGCAAGTCCAATAGTGCATGCCATATTTCAGAGATAGAAGGACTCGTGGGGTTGAATGAGGAGTAGAGTGATAAAAAAATATAGTCAAGAAGGTAGGCAGCAGCTGTCCTGGAGAGCCATAAAGACATGGGTAAGGAATTGGTTGTATTTTAAGAGCAATGGCAAGTCACTGTGTGATTTTAATCATTGGAGAAATAGGTTCTGATTTATATTTTTAAACCAAAGATCACAGACTCTCATTAGGTAATTCTGTTATCCCTTTCTTAAACTTATACTTTTCTATCGAAAAGATTTCTTTGTCCAGTCTGGATCAGGTGCCCACCCCTTAGTTCAATGGTTGTGGCCACTGAATAGGGTCATTTTACAGAATAATGATACGTCCTATTCAACTATAGGTTTACAGGAAAGAAGAATTTTGAGAATTTTGTCTGGTAGACAGACAAACATATAAATGCTCAAAGTCCCAACACAAAAACTAAAGTTCTTTGTGAGTTTTTTTTTTTAATTGTACTGCCAAGTAGAGATGTGACATAAATTAGAAAGGCTTCAAGGACTCTGTTCTTTAGAAATATGAGAAGTGGTTTGTGCCTTGGTTTGTGGTTTGTGCCTCTGTCTACATCATCCACTCCAGAAATGCAGATATTTCACTTAATATTTTGAAGGAGGTCTTAGAGGAATTGGCAGATGTGCCATTTTCCTTCAGCATAAACTGGATGGAATGACTGATGTCTGCAAGTGCAGATAATTCCTAGCTTTCTTCCTTCCAAGCTTACTAGCAGGAATGGGATCAGGTCTATACTGTTCACTGCTGCATTGCACTGTGCAATGAATAGCACATAGTAGGTACTCCATATATTTGCTGAATATGTAAGTTGTGATGCCCCCAAAATGCATTCCTTTTTTATGTTCTGTTGTGGAAACTTCAAGGACATTGATGTCTCTGAATTGTTAAAAAGAAAAGTATGGTGTCTTTGACTGAAAGAAAAATGTCAAGACATTATGGTTAAGTAGAGCATTTGAAAGTTTGGCAGCACATCTGGGTTATTTTGTTGGCTGAAGATAGAAGCTCTACACATCATCATAGTTCATTGCAATAATTATCTTAACTATTCCCTGCCATATCCCAAAGTCTAATAGAAGTTCTGATATGTACTTCGTACTTAGTAAATATTTGCTAAATTAATTATCATGAGTATATCAGAATGTATTGACATCAAAGATTTTTTTTAACTATCTTGAAATAAGCCTTGTCTACTGCTATGATGTTGTCACCTTCATGAAAAATAGAATTTCTTCAAGCGGTTTCTAAGAAATGGAAATAATATAAATTTCTTTTTCATCATGTGCAAAAATCTATGATTTTCCAGAAGACAAATCTCAAATGCCTTCACTGACCCTGAGGAAGAAGTTAAACTTTCACTGAGGCTTAAAGAAAGCCTGTTCTAAGCAGTTTGACAAGGAAAGGCTCATTACTGACCTGGATTATTTGGTGGATAATTTTACCCATGCTAATCTGGTAATGTTCTATTTCGATGCCTTGCAGTAACTAACATGCTTTTACCGAAGGCCTGTGATCTCTTTTGACCAAGAGGTTTCAATAGAAAAAGTGGAGGCAGGGTACTCTGAGCTGTCTAATAGCAAAATAAATCCTTCTGTAAAGTGCAAGTTCTAGCAACAAAATAAACTATGGCAAAAATTTCTGTGTGTAAGTCTTACACATTGCAGAGGAGGCTGTCAATAGCTTTCAAAGGATTCTCAAAGAGCCTTGGATGCCAGAATGTTAAGAACCACTGTTACCCCAACATTCAATTTATAGATGAACTGTTCTGTGAGAGTCTTTTAAATAAGGGTGCAGGGGGAAGAGAAGTAAGCTTTGGGCCAGGTGCCCTGCCAGCCCTTCATGCGCATTATTGCAGACATTCTCTCTCTCTCTCTTCTTCTCTCTGTATGTATTCAATGCTGTCATGGTCCAGTTGTGAGCCCAGGGCTAAAGGTTCAGTCAGTCCCAGAGCAGCTGATTTAGCCCACACCCCAAACACCTCCCTTAAGTTTCCACACTCCAGGTTACTACGTATCTGTCCTCATCCCCCCAGTGCCATACCACACAACAAGGGACAAACCCTCTGACCTGAAGCCCAAGAAAACATTTTCAAATTAGTGAATCCAGACATCCTGTGAAACCTAACCCACCTGTCTTCCCATACAAATCTGCTTCCCCCCCGCCCCTTGTCCCTGGGGGAACAACCCTGTGCTCTCTGGTGGGGTTGTAAGTAACTTGGAGTTCTGCCTTTCACCTGTCTGCCTGTCATCGGCTTGTGTCCCACCACCAAAAGGACCTATGAATCTTATAGCACACCTTCGCAGTCCTGTGAAATAAACATCATGGATTCTGCTTTGCAGAGGAGGAAACTGAGCCTCGGAGAAGTTAATAAGGTTAATGAGGTAGCTCGAATTTAATAATCTGTTAATTGGTAGAGCTGGTATCCCAATCCACATCTGTCGATTATACTACTATACCTGGTCCTGAGAATGAGCTTCAAATTTATAAATTCAAATAACCTGCAAAAATGAGATAGGTATCAATGATTGTCCTAGATTCCTTAGATCTTCAAACACAAATGAGAGAGATGACCTAATACTTGGTTAAGAAAAAGTGACTGAAAAAACGCATGATTATCAGTAGTCATCACAACTGATAATAATTCTTCATTAACAATGAAATAAGTTACCTGTAGCACTCTAATAGTTGTCATTAAATAGCGTTTCATTTATTTTTCCCTTTGTGAAACAAAAAAGGAAAAATAAAAGATATTAAAAGGTTTCACTAAGAGAATATACATCCCAGCCATGCAGAGGTGTGTTTGAGCCAGCACTTACGAGCTTGCTACTTACTGTTAAAATTTTCGGAAATTTGCAAGGCACTTGTTAGGTAATTGGAAACTTGGTATGATTTGGAGGCATTTTTAAAGGGTCACCTATGTGACTGCAGAACAATTCATCTCTGACCTGTTTTCCAAATTCCATCACCCTAATTAGAAAATCTTACCTCCTCTATCCTATCACCTAAATTGCTTAATTACTGATCACCTTAATTAACTTTTTTCTGGATTTCTATATTCTATATTCTATATTGTACTACTCATAACTTCCCATAATTTTATATTTTTGAAATATTCTGTTAAAAACTTACATTAAAAAAATTTTTAGAGTATCATATCCACATAGTGTTACCACTATCTGAATGATAAGAAATGGCATTCCACTATGAATTACCAAGGAGAAAGTAAGGATTAATCATTTAATTTAACATCAACAAATTATTATGTAAAGTGATAATAAGGAAACATATGTGCCTTAAGGACAGAGAACAGTGAGTATGTACAAGTGAGACTTTGGGATACCACCTAATCTTTTGTGGCTTAGTGCCATTACCTACAAGATTGAAAACTTCACTTTTGTGTTGACAGAAAAAAGCAACATCATGAAAGAGAAGTGCTTCCAAAGAAAACACATTGCCCCACAGCAGAGACTTACTTTAAGGTGCATTAATTTATTTCTGTGATCGTAGTTCACATTTTAAGTGTTTTTTAAAAGATTTATTTATTTATATTAGAAAGGTGGGGGCAGAGAGATAGAATCTTCAAGAAGACTCCTTGCTGAGTGCAGAGCCTGAGGCTGGCTCCATCTCAGGACCCCTGAGATCATGACCTGAGGTGAAACCAAGAGTCAGGTGCTTAATGGCCTGAGCTACCCAGGCACCCCTAGGTTTTAATTCATTTCTCATTTAATGCCTACATTTCTCACAGTAGCACAATAGATGGTAAACTTTCTGAGATAAGGCATGGAGCTTTCCCCAGCAGCTATTTCAGTCTGTGGCACGTGGTAACCACTCGATAGATATTTCCACAATAAAGGGATGCATGCATACTTAACGACCCAGAATGGATTGATAGAAATATAGAAGTGGGTACACAAAAGGGAGTATTATGGTTTGTGTGAAAAAATTTAATGATATCCTCCATGACACCAAGGATGTACCCTCCACTTCCTTTTAAAGAGAGAGGGGATAAGGTTTGACCTGGAGCAGGACGAAGGCATGAACATAGGACATACTTGGTCAGTAAGGCCAGTTGGCATTGGTCAGTTCTCCATCCAAAGCAGCCATATCCAGTGGAAAGAGAAATGAGAACTCCATTTGCGGTGATCCAGGATTTCCAGAATCCATTGCCACTGTTTTTTTTTCCCCCCACTTCACATCCCTGACTCCTCTCCCCAATTCTGCCACCACCAGCTGCCACTTCTAGACTCTGAAAGGTCATAATGGAAAATCTTTGTTCTATGACCTGCCTTCTGCTTCTATATTTTTGTTCCTCGCAAATAATTCTAATGAAAACCATTTTTCCATTTCAACTTATGAGATATGGTTTCTCTCAAAAGCCAGACTGCTCTTATGTCCTTACCTGAGGTGTTTTCTTAGCAAGAGAAGTCTGTGTACATGGATGCTAATGACTAAATCACCTTCTTATAAAGTTATGTCCATCTGTCACATAAGAAGGATAGTACCCTTTAGAGAGTGCTAAAGAAAACTAGGGGAAGGGTAGGGAAAATGAGCAGCTATTAAGAAAGGTAAAACGCTGGGCGCCTGGGTGGCTCAGTTGGTTAAGCGACTGCTTTCGGCTCAGGTCATGATCCTGGAGTCCCTGGATCGAGTCCCGCATCGGGCTCCCTGCTCGGCAGGGAGCCTGCTTCTCCCTCTGACCCTCCCCCCTCTCATGCTCTCTGTCTCTCATTCTCTCTCTCGCAAATAAATAAATAAAATCTTAAAAAAAAAAAAAGGTAAAATGCTGCCAGGGAGTATAACTGATAAAAGCAATTAATTAAGCATTAAGTGTAGAGTAGGGAATGTATGGCATAGTATAAATTGTAGCACTTCATGCTTCTTTGGTCCCTAGACATTGACATACAAAACCCCATGGCCTTCCAAATCAATAAATTCAGCCCTGTTTATGACAGCTTGTTTCCTTGTGACTGTAGCAGGTGTCTCTCCAAGTGACTCAACTGCATGAATATTACTAAAGTTATGTCACAAAGAGCTGACATGAACTAAAGCTATCAGTGGGAGTGGGGGGACAAGGTGCAAGGGTGTGGAGGAATAGGATTTGGGCAATTAGGAATGATGAAAAGAGGTTATATATTTAAAGCTACTCCGTCTTTCTTTGCTAAAGCTTAAAGTTTATCAGCAAAAACCATCTCTCTGTCTGCTCTTTCACACAGCAATTATAGCAATTTCTTAATCTCAGGAGGATGCCAGTATCTTCTAAGGCAATAAAACCTGTTCTAGAATGATGTTACAGGCTTGCAAAATACTTTTTTGAAGGCTTCCTAACAATGCCATCTCAAGAAGTTTCCCCTTTAGAGATGGTATCATAGCCCACATATTTGACATATTTAAGGAGAGCAGGGATTAAAAGTACAATTTATTTCTAGTAAAGACAAAACGGAAAGCTTGTCCCATACTGATTGAAAGGCAACCACGAAAATAGGTTTGTGTGAGGCCTTTTTGTTGTTAGTAGAAGCCATAAAACTCTGAAAAAAAAAAGATATATGATCTTAAATCTGAGTAGGACCAAATAAACTGATGGCTTTTTCTGAGCAAGAGGTGGGCTGATGGCCTAGAAACCTGTATTGTGTGATGTCAGTGAGATAGATCATACCAATTTAATTGGTATAAAGATTGAAATGGTTGTACAGAATTATTCCTCTGGGGCTATTTTCCTGCCAAGATAGTACAGATTTACACTCAGAGAGGCAAAACTTCTTGAAAAGGGCAATTTCTATCCCGAACACAGACTCTGAAAAGAGTTAAGAAAGAATGAATTCATGCAAACTTACAGTCGACAGTTTCAACAAATGCATCTCTAACTACAGAGGATAAAGCAGTCCGTACTAATTGGACACAAATTCTGTAAACCTCTCTCATGCCTGGATCCCAGTTCAGTCAGTCACTGAAATGCAAGATTCTATAAAAATAGAACAGAAAAGAGATCTTAAAGGAATTGCATTCCCGCAGGTCGTTGGATAACCTCTGAAGGTAAGCCAGGTCCACTTGGCTTGCATAAGATCAGCGGAATCTATGGAAGGGATATGAAAGATTAATGACATTATAATTCAACATTATAGGGTTTGCCAACCATGTTTCATTCATTATCCACTAAATTAGTGATGCGAGTTGCTGCCAACGAACAGCAAGACAATGCAAAGGAGATAAAAACCTGAGCAGGGCTACTTGTTCACTAATCACTCTAAAAAAGAAACCTGTCCCTGCACAGCTTGATACAAATCACATCGCACTGAGATTATTTGCCAAAGAACCCGAAAATGAGTGAAGACACAGAACATTTTTATGAAGTACTATTTCCCACGGAAATTGCAGAGATGCTTTCTTGAATCATGTACAGGGAAGCTACGGCACTCTGGTCCCCCTGGAATTGTTTCCTCTTTATCAATGCCCAATGCTTTATTTAATTTCACCCCCAAAGCAGCTCTCTGACGCACGAATTATTGCCCTTGTGTGAAAGATGAGGTCATGAAATCTTAAGAGATTACCCAAGGTCTCTGGCCATCAGGTGGGGAACTAGAACCCACGTCCTCTCAAGCCCTAGAGAAGGCGCTCTAAAGTAGCGCTTCTCAAATGATCCATTGTGAAGGACTTTTCAAAATTCCAATTTGTTACTTTTGTGATGATGCATTCGTTTAAAAAAATTACTATGAAAATGAAATTTTTTAAAAAACCAAGATGTAGCATTCAGACTCAACTATTTTAGGATTCAGTTCAAAAGGTATAAAGTTACTCTGTCAAATTGCTCTCTTCCATTACCAATTACCATCACAGACGGGTAGCAAATAGCTCCTCAGCCAACATTGGCCCATAGTCCACACCTTGAAGAGCGTTGTGTTCAAGTCCTGGTTCAATGAATATATATTTAAAGGTCCCCAAACTATCAGCAATATATGGAAAACTCCTACCAGCTTACCAGCTTCAAAATGAACAGAATAATGAACTGAGACTGCTCACAGTCAGTCACTCCGTCTTCGCCTGGACCCTCCTCCAAGGAACCTCTCCAGGAGATTTCAACATTTGGGCACTACTTGGTGTCCATGTAGGATCTGAGCCCACACTTGTTCTGGTGACGGCTGGGCTGCATATGTGAGTGTGGCTCCTCTTCCTTGTGTGTTGGCGGGGGGAGGGAGCCTGAAATAGGCAGGGAATGAAGAGGGCGGTTGGGGTTGCACTGACCTCCATGGATCTTGCCTCCCTGCACTCTCGCCAGGGCAGGCCCAGACCTCGTGCACCGCTCGGCAGACCCCGTCTCTAAGCTGTGCTTGCTGGCAAGTGCTTCGTCTTTACTTAGTTTATATGTGAGAGATCATATAAACAGCAATTTTCCTGGAGACATCTTTATGTAACATCTAAAAAATTATATGCATTGTCTGTATCAAAGTATGATGTTCTCGTCAGTTTTATTTGGGTTCACTTGAGAGAACTGAGGGAAATGACAGGTCAGGGCACTAAGTCTCTTCTTCAGCTTATTAAAAGAAATGTGTCCTTGAACTTTACTTCCTTCTCTTGCTGCCATCCCATTTTGTTTCTCCTCAAAGTCAAACTTTTGGAAGAGGTACTTATACTATTTATGACCTCCTATTACTCTTAAACTAAATACATTTTCTTTTTTGGACCCATATCATTTTCCTGAAACTGCCACAGCTAAAATTACCAACTACCTCTTTACTACTAAATACAGTGGATACATCTTCAACCTTCTCTTATGTAATATTTCTGAAGTATTTGGTATTATTTGCCAGTACCACTTTTTAAAACTACACGGAGCAGGAAGAGCTCAAGTAATAGGCAAAGCATCTGATCCATCTCCCATGAACGATTTCCCCTTTTTGTTTTTCTTACAGTTCGCCCCAAATCTATTTCATAAACACTTCTGAAGTGCTTATAAATGTAAGACACTGTGCAAAAAAATAAATAAATAAAATAAATGTAAGACACTGTGCTAAGCACTTGACCAATGTACACTTATTTAGTCTTTGTAATCACTTCATGAAATAGGTGCTGTTATTGTGGTCATTTTAGGATGGAAGAAATAAAGACTTCATTTGAAGCTTTTTAAAAAATTTTTTTTCTTGCTGCAATCTAGACTGTGATTATCGGAACCTGCCAAGCAGCTTTTCATCTTGGGGACTCCCTTCACTGCCCTGCTGTGTGGGATCTACTCTCTGCTGGATCTGGGATCTGGTGTCATCCTCTCTCTTGGTTCTCTATCTCCTTCCTCTTTTTTTAAGAAAGGGCACATTGCGGGGCGCCTGGGTGGCTCAGTCGTTGGGCGTCTGCCTTCGGCTCGGGTCATGATCTCAGGGTCCTGGGATTGAGCCCCACATTAGGCTCCCTGGCCAGTGGGAAGCCTGCTTCTCCCTCTCCCACTCCTCCTGCTTGTGTCCCCTCTCTTGCTATGTCTCTCTCTGTCAAATAAATAAATAAAATCTTCAAAAAAAAAAAAAAAAGAAAGGGCACATGGGAAGTAAAAAATGTTATGACTCCTTGCATATCTAAAACTCTCTCCATTCTGCTTATATAATTGAGTGATCCTTTGGCTAGAAATATAATTTTGGATTTAAAAAAGAATTCCCTTAGAAATTCACAAGCATTGTTTTAATGCCTTCTAAAAGCTATTGTTGGTGATGGTAAGTTTGATAATGGTCTGTTTCTCATCCCCTGGTATGTGATAAGCTTTTTCTATTCTGGAATCTTTTAATCGTTTTGGTGTTTTGAAATTTTGTGTGAAAGGTCTAGTGTAGGCAGAATTATAAGATGTCTCCTGAGATTTTCCACCTCCCTGATCTATATGCCCTATATAATCCCAGGGTCTGTGAATGTGGTGAGTTTTACTCCCATTAACTGGGTTCTATTTATGGCACAGTTGACCTTAAGATAGGGAGACTACTGGGGTCTTGAATTAATTATGTGAGCCCTTTAGAAACAAAGAGAATTTTCGCTGGTCACAGACAAGGAAGCCAGAGATAGGAAGAACAAAAATGTTTGATGCACCATTGCTGGCTCGAAGATGGAGGGGGTCCCTTGGTAAGGAGTGCAGGTGGCCTCTAGATGTGGGAGTGGCCCCAGCTCAAAGTCAGCAAGGAAATGGGGACCTCAGTCCTACAACTACAAGGAATTCTGCCAACATGAATGAGCTTGGAAGCAGACTTTTCCCAAGAACTTCCAGATGAGAGCTCAAGCTGGCCAACACTTTGATCCCAAGCCTTGTGATACACTGAGTAGAGAACCCAAAGTGCCTTTTATTTTAGATTATTAAAGTGTTTGATCTTTCTTTTTCATGTCACAGTTTTTCTCACATGTCTGGTAATCCTTTTAATATTGTAAGTTACATGAGAACAGAGACTTTGTTCTTTTTCCACTGCTGATTAAATTCCGAATAAGTAATTCTCAAATTAATTGAATGAGTACATGAATGAAGGAACGAGGTGATAGAACTTTGTATACAAGGGAAGAACATTGATGACTAAGTTCTACTTCATGGTGAACAGACTAGAAGAAGGTTTCTTTCAGAGATGAATCCTCCAATATTTTGCCTGGGGTAAGTGCTTAGTCATTATGAACACAGAGATGATCAAAGGGGAATCAAGGAGAGTCAGGGTTCAGTATACATATTTATTCTGTCCCCTTGTTCTCAACCCCCATATTGCTTCTGGTCTTCATTATACCAACCGTCCCACCATGCTAACTGAAAAGCCTCTCCAAGGTTGAGTTGGGCACATAGGCACCTTCCTTGCCTATCTATGGCCCCGTTTCTTCATATATTTCCTCTACATTGTTTCATCGTGTTTTTTTTTAAATGCATTTTCCAGAAATGTGCTCATGTCTTTATCTGCTGAAGTTTCTCTCCATTTTCTTCATTGTTGAGGATTTATAACATTTTTATTCTATTATTTTCATTTTAATATAGTATCGAGAGTGGGAGAGGAAGGGAGGAGACAAACACTTATGCTCAGTTTACGATCTTGAACTAGAAACCCACTCCCTAATTCTCACTACTTTTTCCTACCTTTAGGGCTGTGACACCACAAACCTTTTATCAGCGTTTGGAGAGAAAAACAACCAAACTAAATTGATATATATTAAGCTGTAAGTAAACGATGCACTTATTAATGATGTTTTATTGTTAATCTAAGAGAAACTAACTGGTGGAATTGTAGACTAAGTAAAAGATTCTTTTGAGCAGAGAGCCTTTCCTTAAAATAACTCTCAAGGATACTTTTTTACAGAAGTGTTGGGAAAGAAAAATGGGAAAATGAGTATTGAGGTTCCCCAGTGCCTCCTTCTAGTAGAAAAGGCAAGAAAAAAAAAAAAAAAGGTTGAGCATGAAGCTCAGAACTCACAGAAGATCTCTAAGTTCTTGGGTGTGCCCCTGGAGCAGAAGAACAGAAGCGAAATGTTTGCACCCAAACAGATTTCTCCTGTGTTTCAGATACTGTCAGAAGTAAATTTCCATGGCTCTGAGGCAGGGGTCAGCAAACTGTGGCCCATGGGCCCATTCTGTACTGTCAACTGTTCGTATCAATAATGTTTTGTTGGAACACAGCCATGCCCTTCTGCTTATGTATCATATAGGGCGACTTTTGCAGACCGCAGCAAAGGTGAGTAATGTGGCAGAGACAGTGTAGCCCACAAAGCCTAAAGGATTTACCATCTAGCCCTTTCCAGAAAGAGATAGCCTGCCCCTGGTCTAAGGCAAAGAGGAGAATCCCATTCCTCTTGCTAGTAACTGATTTAGGAAAGTAACTGGTATGACCAATAATTGTTAGTGAGGAAATTGTGGAGAAGACAGCTGTGGGGCTTTGAGGGTGGATTTTCGCCCTTTTAAAGGAACACTCTTTTATCTCCTGCTGTGTTGTGTCTGGAAGTGTGAGAAGGGCCTGGCTCCTGGATGGTGTGTTTAAACGATTAAATTGACCAGTGTAAGAGCTGCCCTCCCTCAGGACCCCCTGTTTTGTAAATATTCCTTCTTGTCTAAATCATTTTTTTTTAAAGATTTTTATTTATTTATTCATGAGAGAGAGAGAGAGAGAGAGAGAGAGAGAGAGAAGCAGAGGCAGAGGGAGAAGCAGGCTCCCTAAGGGACAGGGAGCCCGATGTTGGACTCGATCCCAGGACCCTGGGATCATGAACTGAGCTGAAGGCAGACGCTTAACAAATGAACCACCCAGGCGCCCTAAATCATTTTTTTTTTTAAAGATTTTATTTATTTATTTGAGAGAGAGTATGAGCAAATGGGGGGGGCAGGGAGTGGGAAAAGTAGGTGCCCCGCTGAGCAAGGAGACCAATGCTGGGGCTCGATCCCAGGACCCTGGGATCATGACCCAAGCTGAAGGCAGACACTTAACTGGTTGAGCCACCCAGGCGCCCCTGTTTAAATCATTTTGACTTGAGTTTCTCCTACATGCAGCTCAAAGTCTTTGCACTGTAACACCGCCCTGCTTCCAACATGAAGGCTGGCAGGAGGAGAGCTAAGAAAAACTAGGCCTCTGTTTCTATTTTCTTTTCCACACTGTCTTGAGGACTGTGCTGCCCTAGTTCCATACCCACCTTTTAAGGAATGAAATGGGAATGAAATGTTTCTCAGAACTGCAGCATCATGTCTGGGCCAGCAACTATTTGGGTCCTTTTGTCTGTTGGAAACTTCTAGAACATTAGCACTGCAGAGAGAAACTCTTGCTTTAGAAGTATGGAAATATGTCTGTCTGGACTCTTTTAGGTGTCTCTAAGTTGCTTTCTTGAGGACTAAAGAAAAAGGATAACATTTAAATGCAAACATCAAATGTATCAGGTTTTCTGGTTTCTATAAATTTTTAACACAGTTATGGATTTCAATTCATATTATGTATATATAGGGTTTAAATATTTTATTTCTTTCTCCAGGTAATGGTATAAAATCATGATAGTTTCTAGAAGCATAAAGTGATTATTTCATTTTGTCTTACCAATAAAAACTGAGTGAAGCATTTTATGCGCTGTCCCAAAGTAGTATCTTAAATGGAATGTAGTAAATCCAGTAACCTAAACTCCTTTGATTCACCACCTAATCTACATAAATCAAGGTTCCTTAGAGAACTAATTGAAGCTATTTTCCCATTTGTAGTTGAAACAAGTATTTTTGCAGTGCAACCCCATTTCATAATAAAATTCTTGCTGGTAAATTCTCTTCCAGTATGCAATTGCGATAGTCCTGAAGGCAATTTTAATTTTGTTAGGTGCAAATTGTTCATGTTACGAGGTGCAAAAATCATAAAATAAAGGTGAAATTCCCGATACATGCAGAAAAATTTAGATCTCATTATTTATATTGCTCTGTTTTGTCTGTTTAATCTTTTACAAAGTCTCTTTTTGTTTCAAGAGGACAAATAGACACTGACACACTTTTGAGAGGGAATTTTGAAGTACACAGTAAATGAACGTTAAAGAAATATGTTATATTCTTACCTGAAAATATTCCCTTTTTTCCTATTATTCCATTTATCTATTCGTCAGTCTGATTTTGGCAGGAAAAGAGCAGCAGTTGCAATATTACAGTCTTACTCTCCACTTGGGATAAATACATAAATTCATGTAAGCTTGATAATAGCCCTACTATTGTTATATAACACTACCACCATTATCTTGGCAGTATAAGAAACCAAAGTTTTTAAAGTAAGATGGCCGAGGCCACACAACCCACAAGAGGCAGTCACTCTACCAAGTCTGTTCTGTCTGACCAGCGAGCCACTCTACAATATTCAGAGACATTCAAGATCAACAAAAAGAAATGAATTATTGATATGAATTTAAGTTAATAAGAATTGTTATAATAAACAAAACATGTCTATAAGATGTCTGGATCAATCCGTGTTGGAAGAAAGAATTCAGTTACTAGTTAATAGAGTTTCCACTCACTCCTCTTGTTTTTCTGAAAAAAGAAAAAAAATAACAATGGTGAAATAACAGCACCTATTTTCTCAGAACATCAAAGTAAACAGAGGTCTTTCACCTCCATCTAGCTCGACTTTTCCAAAACGAATAGGAACTCTGACAACTCAATAGCAAAAAATAAAAAATAAAAAATAAATAAAAACAGAAACAAATAATCTGATTACAAAATGGGCAAAGGACCCGAGTAGACATTTTTCCAAAGAAAACATGCAGATGGCCAACAGGTGCATGAAAATGTGCTCAACATCACTAATCATCAGGGAAATGCGAATCAAAACCGCAATGAGGTATCACCTCATGTCTAGTAGGATGGCAATCATTAAAAAGACAAAAGATAACAAGAGTTGATGAGGATATGGAAAAAAAGAGAACCTTTGTGCACTATTGGTGGGAATGTAAATTGGTATAGTTACTATGGAAAACACTACAGAGGTTCTTCAAAAAATTAAAAAAAAAAAAAAGAAAGAAAGAAACTTGATATGATCCAGCAAATCCAATCCTAGGTATTTATACAAGAAACATAAAAATCTATATCAACAAAAACTTGTATTTGATTGTTTATTGAAATCTTGTTTATAAGAGCCTAAAATCTGAAAGAACCTAAATGTCCGTCAAGAGGTAAATTGATAAATTGTGGTGTGTTCATGCAAGGGATACTACTCGTAAATAATGAACTCTGAAACACAACAACACAGTTGAATCTAAAGTAAAAGTGAATCTAAAGTAAAAGTGAATCTAAAGTGAATCTAAAATGAAAGAAGCCAGGTACAAGAGGCTTTATGATTCCATGTATAAGAAATTTTAGGAAAAGGGGCGCCTGGGTGGCTCAGGTGGTTAAACGTCTGCCTTCGGCTCAGGTTGTGATCTCAGGGTCCTGGGATCATGCCTCATGTTGGGCTCCTTGCTCAGCGGGGACCCTGCTTCTCCCTCTGCCCCTCCCTCCCCCCACTCATGCTCTCTCTCTCTCAAATAAATAAAATCTTTAAAAAAAGAAATTTTAGAAAAAGCAAAATTATAGCAACAGAAGTCAGATTAGTGGTTTCTGGGGGCTAGGTTATAGAGGGAAAGGATTAGCTGCAAAGACACATGATGGGATTTTTTGGGGGGTGATGAATATGTTCTATGCCATGATTGTGATGATGATTATGCTACTGTGTACATTGGTAAAAATACATCAAATTATACACTTATATTGCTGAATTTTATTATATGTGAATTATACTTCATTAAGCTGACCAAATGAAAAAAGAAATAGCAAATATTCTAAGAGTTGATCAGATATGAACTTCCTTGAATTTTGTTTTTCTCACAAACATACCTTCATCTGTTCTCCTTCCTTTTTTTCCTCAGACCATAATGTGACCCTTCTCATATTTAAGACCAAACTCTCTATCTTGACTTGACTTCATTCCTTCTGCTGCATTGATTCTCTCCATTTCTTTCAGTATACTGTCTCTGTTCACTTTCTACACCCTTGGATCTTCCCTGGTTCCTCCCTCTTAGCCTTTAAACATGATAAAGCAAAACAGAAACATACATCGGCCATAGTTTCAGGCAATCCTTGTAAAACAGGTTATTCTGTGTGTCTCGGCTCATGCTCTTTCCTTGCCTAGAGTTCCTTTCCTCGTCCCTTCATCCGGCACTCTCCATTTTTACCTGATCAACACCACCTAAACAGTCAATGTTAATCAGTTCCTCTGCAATCTTTCCCTTATATCTTCTGCACCTTTGGACCTAAATATTCCATTTTCTGTTCTCTGATTTGCTTATTCCACATTGCTTTAAAATCAACTCATTTTGAGGGGCGCCTGGGTGGCTCAATCGTTAAGCGTCTGCCTTCGGCTCAGGTCATGATCCCAGGGTCCTGGGATCGAGCCCCGCATCGGACTCCCTGCTCCGCGGGAAGCCTGCTTCTCCCTCTCCCACTCCCCCTGCTTGTGTTCCCTCTCTCGCTGTGTCTCTCTCTGTCAAATAAATAAATAAAATCTAAAAAAAAAAAAAAAAAATCAACTCATTTTGAGGCTGTTTTAAGGGTATGGAATTTGTGTCCTACATCTAGAATGTAGCAACTGTTTTGTGTTAAATATGAATAATATAGTTTTGTAATATATAAAACATATGTAAGGGAGAGTCTTCATTTAAAGTGCTGATGGTGGGGAAAAAATAAAATGCTGATGGTGAGCCATTTATAGAAATTCAATTAAATTACCTTTGGGGCAAATTTTTAAAAATAACTCCAAAGATGGGTTACATACTTTGGAAACCCAATCTCCAGCAGAATTTGCAATATGCATTGTGTAATATTTAAAGCAATTGTCAGATTCTGAAGTTACATCATACGGATTAATTCCTTTAGAATTCTGGGTAGACATGGCTTTCGTCATCTTCATTATGCCTTGTAGGAGAACTACACATATTTCAAAATGCTTTCATATATACTTTGCCTTTGGGTATGTTCAGCTGCACTATAGCAGAGCTAAGGCATGTATTGCCATTAAGTGTTTTTTTTTTTTTTTAAAGAATTTATTTATTTATTTGACAGAGATAGACACAGCCTGAGAGGGAACACAAGCAGGGGGAGTGGGAGAGGGAGAAGCAGTCTTCCCGTGGAGCAGCAGGGAGCCCGATGTGGGGCTCAATCCCAGGACCCTGGGATCATGACCTGAGCCAAAGGCAGACGCTTAACGACTGAGCCACCCAGGCGCCCCCATGTTAACTGTTTTATCTACCTCAAGGTAGAGTAAAATTCCTGCCCCTGGAGGTGTTGGAGTTGAGGCTGGATGACAGACTATCCCCACTGGGCCTTTCTCCATCTTCAAAAGATACAGATTGACCACGTAAAAGTCAGTGTTCTCTTGGCTGTTGACAGTGACCTTTTAGGAGAAGTTATTTTTTATATAGGTCATATGCAACATAAAACTTAAAGCTTTCAATTTTTTTTCCTTCAGAATTAGAGAGCTATAATTTAATCCAAAGCAGTCATATTTCACCAGGCAGTCCTTCATGGAATTATGTAATCATAACTCACAGTTTTCCTTAGTATTTTAAAAACATGCCATAGTTGTGTTTTCACGTAGGCCTTCTTCCCTCCTTAAAGGCTTGCTATTTAAATGGCTCTGGGTTAAAATACAGCTGCTGCTGGATTTGTGAACTGCCAATAAACTTGACAAACCAAATGCTCCTGGTATCAGATGTCCCATGCTACACAGAGCTAGCAAGTACACTTTGCCTTAGACATGCTATTATTTAGAGCTCCTATTGTTGACACAGGCACAAATCAATGCAGGTGGTAACAACAGGAAACACCCATGAGCATCTCTTGAACAATAGGTGTCACTCTTCCTCCTGAATCTGGCCTCTATTTGCTTTGGAAGAGCTAAGAAGTTTAGTTTTGTCATTTGCTGTTTGTAGATATTGTCTTCATAAGTCAAGTCTTTTATTAGCATGAATAGAAAATAGTGTTTCCCTTGTCACTTATAGACAATAATCACCCACTTTACAAATTGCTGATTGAAAAGATCATGGTCATTAACATTTGTTGAGCAGCCCCTGGGTACAATGGGCTATAACAGGAAGAAGAGAAAGGAGAAATGAATGAGAAAGTGAAGGGCAGGTTCCAGAGAGTATTTAAGCTGCCTATCAAGACTCTTAGACATACTGTGTGTGCTAGAAAGGCAATTTAATTTAGCAAATATTTATTTACTATTAACTGAAGCACTGGGATAGTTTTAAAAGATGATTTTAAAAGGCCCAGACATTGTATGCTCCCTCAAAGAATGAATGTCCAACTATACAGACAGAACATAAGAATGTAAAAAGTAACTGACAATACCAGTCAGTAAGTGGGTATTAAAGAGGGCACGTATTGAATGGAGCACTGGGTGTTATATGCAAACAATGAATCATGGAACAGTACATCAAAAACTAATGATGTAATGTATGGTGATTAACATAACATAAAAAAAGTGTTCTTTTATAGCAAATATTGGAGAATTTTTGTGTAAATTAAAATAGCAATAGGAAAATAAATAGCAATAGGAATCCATTTTTTACTTTTCAGATTATCAAAAATTTATAGACATCATAATACTTCTGGTTAAGACTGGGAAATTAGTCCCTCATATATACTGCCAATTGAATGTAAATTGATGACCTCTTTCAAAAGAATATATCAAGCTTTAAAATGTATAAATCCTCTGACCTAATATTTCCTCTTCTAGACATTTGTTCTGAGCAAATGATTAATGTTTGTTAACATGTTATTTTCATTAGGGAAAAATTAAGTAACTTAAATGTCCAACAGTATGAAAATAGTTAAATAAATTATGATACATATATTCTTTTTATTGAGGTATAATTGAAATATTATATTAGTTTCAGGTATACAACATAATGACTTGTTATTTGTATATATTGCAAAATGCTCACCACAGTAAATCTAATTATATTCTTTAAAAGTATACAAGTGTTAAGTATATACATGTAATATATATATGTATATATACAGGTATGTTATATTTAATGCTATATATATAATTTGTATATAGGATGTTCTATGTGGAAAATAAGGCACAAAAGTATGATTAGATTATATGTAGATAATACATGAATATGATGTACCCACAGGCTTACCACTGAACAAGGGAATGACAAATGATTTGAACTTTTTTAACTATTGTTTCTAAAGCTTTACAATGATTACTTTTATAATAAGAACAGCAATAATAAGTGCATTGCTGTTTTTTTCCTTAAAAAGACAAAGGAGACATGGGGAATACAATAGGCATGTAGAGGAAGTTGGTTTTAGTATCTCTGTGGTTCAAATTCTAACATGGTAAGTGGGAGCATTATCTCTAGGGCTGCAGCTCATCCAAGTGATGAGTGCCAACCCAACCCTTGTTCATGGATTTTTAACTAACTAGACTGAACGGTTCTTAAAACAAAGGGAGAGGCTGTGAATGTCCTGAGTTAAGATAAAAGGCAACTTTTTGACTTTCCCATTGACATCATTTTTTTTTTTTTTAATATGAGCGAGAGAATGAGATAGAGCATGAGAGGGGGGAGGGTCAGAGGGAGAAGCAGACTCCCCGCTGAGCAGGGAGCCCGATGCGGGACTCTATCCCAGAACTCCAGGATCATGACCTGAGCCGAAGGCAGTCGCTTAACCAACTGAGCCACCTAGGCGCCTCTCCCACTGACATCATTTAAACTTTAGCAAATCACCGCCTAAATGCATATGAATTAGTAACTCACATGGATAATAGAAAAATTGCATTTGGTTTCCTGACAAACATTTATTGAACATCTAATTCCACGCCAGTGCTTTGCTAGGCCTCGGGGATACTACAGAAAAGAATAAAGGCTCTGACATGCTCTAGCAAACTGCTCTCTCAGGCGAAGCAGAGAGACATGTAACAAGTACTGGCTGTAGAGTAAGGCAGATGTTATGAGGAGGGAAGGGCCGCATGTTGCTATTCACCAGATATTTACAAAGTGTTTACTATGTGCAAGGTGCTGCCACACACACTGAGGATATAGCCATGAACCTACTGATCCCTGCCTTTGTGGGGCTTACATGCTAGTGAAGGAAGAGAGAAAAATAAAAGAAAGATATAAACTACAATGGAGGTAAGATGGTGGGAAGTTGTAAAGAAAGCCTAAAGCCAGGAAAAATGGTAGGGGAGCTGTTGTAACTAGATAAAGGATAAAGGGAGCCTGCCAGAGAACATAATATTTGACTGAAGACCCAATGGAGTGAAAGGAGTAAGCCCTGTGAATATTTAGGGTAGGATCATTTTGGAAGAGGGAAAGGAAGAGGAGGGAGAGTCAAGCAGAAGCAGAGGACCCAGCAAGGGGAAAGACTCTGAAATGAGAGCATGGTGGTACTTTCCAAGGGTTGTAAATGGTCCATGTGGTTAGAGGTAGTGAGGGAGGAGAAAATATAGTAGGTGATGGTGTTAGAGAGGTAAGGGTAATAATTCAGATCCTATATGGCCTTGTAGACAAATGTAAAAGTCTTTGCCTTTTACGGTGAAGTCACTGCAGCGTTTTGAGCACAGGAAGGGCATGATCCATATATTATAGTAGGATTACTGTGTTATTTTCGTGCAAATACAAAAACAAGGATGCCAAATATGAGTATATTGCAGTGATTTAGGTGAGGATGGAGGTAGATTGGAACAGGTTGGAGGCAAGGGACAAAGTGAGAAGTTGCTGGATTCTGGATATATTTTGAAAGCCGAGTCAACAGAATTTGCCAATGGATTAGAAACAGGGTTTCACAGAAAGAAACAAGTTAAAAGTGACTATTTTTTTTTAACATGAGTAATGAAAGAATGGAGTTGCCATTAAATAAAATGGGGAAGACAATGGGAGGAGCAACTTTTGAGAGTGGAAGGTAGGAGTTCAGTGCTTGACATGTAAAGACTGAGATTCCTGAAAGCCATCTAAAAGGAGATGTCAAAGAAGCAGAGGAATAATAGTTCAGGGCAGAGATTAGGGCTGGGGTACAGACATGAGCATCATCAGCATTTAGATGGTATTCAAAGTGATAAGATAGGATAATATTCAGAAAGACTGGGTGTAGACAGAGATGAGAAGAGGTTCAGACTCCAATGTTAAGAGACTGGGAGTATGAGATGGAGCCACCAAAGGAGAGTGAGAAGGAGCAGTCCTAGGGGTAGAGGGAAAACAATCTGGAAGCCAAGAGAAGAAAATGCTTTAAAGAGGGGGAGATAGATCAACTGTCAAATGCTGTTGGTAGGTCAGGTATTGGTAGGACTGAGAAGTGGGCCCTAGATTTGGAAACATGGAAGTCATAGATGACCAAAATTGCCTTTTTAGAGAAGAGATGGGTATAGAAACATGAAGGAGGTGGGTCCATGAAAGGGCAGGAGGTGAGGAGTTAGATAACAACTGTTCCAAGAGTTCTGTGGTTTAAAAAAATAGAAAAAGAAAAAAAAAAGGGGGGAGGAAAATTGAAGCATATGGAGAAGGAAATGGTGTCCAGATGGCATCCAGATTTTTATTTTTAATATGAGAGAAATAACACTGGTCTGTATCCTCATTTTAAAAATCCAGAATAGGGAGAAAAATTGATGATGCAGGAGAGGAGAAATTACTGGATCACTGGCATTGAGAAGGCAAGGGAAGATCGAGTGTCTTAGTGCTATTCTCTAGAAAAACAAAGCTTCATATGTTCACATTTTACTGGGAGGGTAAAATCACAAGGAAGCAGAAATGAGGATAAAGGGCATGTGGTAGGGAAGGAAAGAAAACAAATATGAGAGAATATTACCGATCTGACCACAGCTTTGTGACAAACTGATTGCTCAGTCTTGCAGGACATCTTCAGAGATGCCATATCAGAGAAGTTAGGAAGTCCCCACACAGTGCAGAATTTGTTCAATGGCTCACACCTCCCCTCTGAAAACTCAGGCTAGGAAGAAAGACATGTGCATGCATCGAAAAAAAGTAAGGAAGTTGCCAGTGAGTGGTGCCTACCATGACTCTGGAAGCTGGGAGCCTGCCCCCCAGTGGGCCTCTGGTCTGGGACAGTAGTGGTCATGGCAGCAGGAACCTAGTTCTTTGGTTGTGTAAACCGTGGTTACATTGCTCCTGCCAGAGGAGCACTGGTCGGTGCCTTGATCTGAGGTGATGCATAAACTGGAAATGGGACAGAAGGTTCCGGCTTTTGACTGGAGAACTGATAGGTCCTCCAAAATAACAAGAACAACAGGAAGTTGTTTGGGCATAGATGCATATAGGTGGGTAGTGGTGGAGTTTGTGAAAATTCTCTTCTGTTTCCTTCTGTTTTCTCAACAAAATCAGCTGGGTGAGAACAGGGGATTGATGAAGTTGGGAGGCTCATGGAGAGAGGAGGTTAAAATGATCATCTAGGAGAGTGGGAGGCATAAAAAGACCAGGGAGCCTGAGAGCGCTCATCTTTTCTAGGGAGTTTGCAAAAGCTTCCTGGAGAAAGGGATCTGGAAATTGAGATGTTAAGAATGAGCTGGAGTTAATCAAATGGGCAGGGGACCTATCTTCTGGAAAAGGGAATAGAGTATGTGATAAGACCTAGGGAGTAGAAAAAGCATAACACATATAAATATTACTGACCATAGTGCACAATGAGCAAAGCATAGGAATTGAGTTTGTAGAAGTAGATGGGTAGAAGATTCGCTTTTCAGGTCTTATATTTTGTAGGGTTTTGGTCTTGTCAACATTGATAATAAAAATACTTGGTGAATTAGGATGATTGAAGTGCAAGTCAAGGGCTAAGAAATTTATACCTACTTGTGCAATCAGATACACTGGGAATTCCTGATGTTCCCAGGGAAAGTCACAATTACTCCCATGAACAAAAAAGTAAGCATAACTGCAGTTCACAATTATGAAATGTGTTAATCATTTTGCAAATAATAGACTACATTATCTTCAGCTCCTCTGTAATATCTCTATGGCTATTACATCAGAGAGGAATTTGATAATATACTTATGATACTTAGTATCTTCAATAGAAGTATCCTAAGAGCACACTCAGAATTACACAAACACAGATCTGTGCACATACACAGATATTCATATATTTGGCAGGGAAGCTAGATAAAATGTGAAATAGAAGAATATAAAAATAAAACCAATTACTATCTTGGCAATAAGAGTTCTTTCGCTCTGCTTAGCATCTCTCTGAAAATAAGAGTATGCATTAACATCAATTCAGATAGTAGTATGTTCTGATACTTATATCTCTAGGAGGCTTTTATCCTTCCCACAAATAATCGAAAGATACTTGGACATAATGACATCTTAAACTGTAGAGAATTAAGAGCAAATATAACAAAGTAAAAGACTCCATTTTTTAAAGAGTCGCACTTGGGGCATATTCAGCTTTTAGGTCTTCAACTAAACTTGCTAACACTTGCTAAGTGTCCTACTTATCTAGTATGTCCTGAAATAGTGCATCATCAAGGACACCCCTTTGATTTTATTCATTCCTCACTGTCGCGTTGACGTGTCTACAATGTTCTCAGAGTTACGTTAAAAGCTATGGAGAAGGGGGCGGAGCAGGATGGCGGAGGAGTAGGAGACCTGGATTTCGTCTCCTCTCAGGAATTCAGCTGGATAGGGATCAAACCATTCTGAACACCTACAAACTCAACAGGAGATCGAAGAAAAGAAGAGCAACAACTCTCTCAACAGAAAAGCGACCACTTTCTGGAAGGTAGGACGTGCGGAGAAGTGAATCCGAGGCGATTTTCGGGAGGATAGACGGCGGGGGAGGGGCCTCCGTCGGCCGCTTCTGGCAAGTGATAGAGCCGCGGAGCACAAAATCGGAACTTTTAAAAGTCTGCTCCATTGAGTGACGTCACTCTGGTGGCTAAGCGGGGGGTGGAACCCTCCGGGACAGTGTGGTCTCAGGACCCTCGGGGTCACAGAAAGACCGGGGGTGCCTGAGTGCGGCAGAGCTCCCAGGTATCGGAGCAGGGAAGCCGGCCTAGAGGCGGAGCCCAGGCGCGGGCTCTCAGCTCGGGGTGGCCATAAACTGTGATCCGCGGCACAGTCGGGCCCCTGCTCCTCCAGCAGGGACCCAACAAGCGGCAGATCCGGGGAGACTCACCTTCCTTCCCCGGGAGGAGCCGCGCGGGAGCGCACTGCGGGGATCTGCTGGGTTTGGAGACTCCACCGGGGGTCGGGTGCCAGAGATAGAAACGCGCGGTCGCAGGCTGGGTGAGCACGGAGTGCAGCCGGAGACCGGGGAGACGGGAGTGACTGACGGCTTTTCTCTGGGGGCTCACTGAGGAGCGGGGCCCTAAGTTCTCGGCTCCTCCGGGGCGGAGATTGGGAGGCCGCCATTTTCACTCTCCGCCTCCAAAGCTGTACGGAAAGCTCGCAGGGAACAAAAGCCCCGGAGAGCAAACCCGAGCAGATTACTTAGCCGGGAGGGGGCAAGGGCGGGGCAATTCCGCCTCCGGCAGAGACATTTGGAAACCACGGCAACAGGCCCCTCCCCCAGAAGATCAGCGAGAACAGCCAGCCAAGACCAAGTTTACCGATCAATGAGAACGGCAGAACTCCAGCGCTAGGGGAATA
The DNA here is from genome assembly GCF_011800145.1 of Mirounga leonina. Lineage (NCBI taxonomy): Eukaryota > Metazoa > Chordata > Mammalia > Carnivora > Phocidae > Mirounga > Mirounga leonina. The sequence goes on along the minus strand of NW_023270314.1, from coordinate 20,254,176 downwards.
CTGCACATAGAATTCATGGCTTTTTTACCATGATTCTTTAGTCTTTCAAAGTTAATTTTTTTTAACTGTCTTTTTGTCTTATTATTTCTTTTTGAATTTTTCTTTTTCCCTTTTTCAACCAACATCTTATCAATCCCTTTTTTTAAAAAAAAACATTTTTATTTTTCATTTTTAGAGTCATATTCTATCCCTTCATAGTAGTTACCCATATTTTTGCCTTATATATATAAGTTGTTCTCTCTTTAAAATTTTGAGATAGTTTCTTCTAACAGATTAAAATATACCCTAAATCTCTGGTATATGGTGCTTTCTATTCCCCTGCCTGATCACATCCTCTCCCTTTTTTTTTTCTCTTTTTCTTTTTTCTTTTTTTAAATCCTCTTCTTTCTTTTTTCAAACAACTTCTTATCAATTCCTTTTATAACATTTTTTATAATTTCCATTTTTACAGTCATATTCCATCCCTTCATCATATCAACCCTTATTTTTGTACATATATAAGTTTTTCTTTCTTTAAAATTTTGGGAGGCACTTTCTTCTAAAAGACCAAAATACACCCCAAATCTAGTGTGTGGCACTGATCTATATACCATATAGATCATATTTGATCACATTCTGGTTTTCCTTTTGTTGTTGTTGTTTTGTTTTGTTTGTTTTTGTTTTTATCTTTATCTTATTTTTTTTTCTTTTTCTTTTTTCTCTCTTTGCCTTTCTTATCCCACTGCTTCAGGTCTTTTCTGATTTGTTTAGAGTATATTTTCTGGGGACGTGGTTACTCTGCTAGCATTTTGTTCTCTCATTAATCTATTCTCCTCTACACAAAATGACGAGACGGAAAAAATCACCTCAACAAAAAGAACAAGAGGTAGTACCGACTGCCAGGGACCTACTCAATACGGACATTAGTACGATGTCAGATTTAGAGTTCAGAATCATCACTTTAAAGATACTAGCTGGGCTTGAAAAAAATATGGAAGTTATTAGAGAAACCCTTTCTGGAGAAGTAAAAGAGCTAAAATCCAACCAAGTAGAAATCAAAAAGGCTATTAATGAGGTGCAATCAAAAATGGGGGCGCTAACTGGTAGAATAAATGAGGCAGAAGAGAGAATCAGTAATATAGAAGATGAAATGATGGAAAATAAAGAAGCTGAGAAAAAGAGAGATAAACAACTACTGGATCACGAGGGCAGAATTTGAGAGATAAGCGATACCATAAGACGAAACAACATTAGAATAACTGGGATCCCAGAAGAAGAAGAAAGAGAGAGAGGGCCAGAAGGTATAATGGAGCAAATTATAGCAGAGAACTTCCCTAATTTGGGGAAAGAAACAGGCATGAAAATCCAGGAAGCACAGAGAACCCCTCTCAAAATCAATAAAAATAGGTCAACTCCCCGACATCTAATAGTAAAACTTATGAGTCTCATAGACAAAGAGAAAATCCTGAAAGCAGCTCGGGAGAAGAGATATGTAACCTACAATGGTAGAAACATTAGATTGGCAACAGACCTATCCACAGAGACCTGGCAGGCCAGAAAGGACTGGCAGGATGTATTCAGAGCACTAAATGAGAAAAATATGCAGCCAAGAATACTCTATCCAGCTAGGCTGTCATTGAAAATTGAAGGAGAGATAAAAAGCTTCCAGGACAAACAAAAACTAAAGGAATTTGCAAACACAAAACCAGCCCTACAGGAAATCTTGAAAGGGGTCCTCTAAGCAAAGAGAGACCCTAAAAGCAACATAGACCAGAAAGGAACACAGACAATATATGGTAACAGTCCCCTTACAGGCAATACAATGGCACTAAATTCCTAAACGCCCCAATCAAAAGACACAGGCTAACAGACTGGATTAAAAAACAAGATCCACCGATATGCTGTCTGCAAGAGCCTCATTTTAGAACCAAAGACACCCCCAGATTGAAAGTGAGGGGGTGGAAAACCATTTACCATGCTAATGGACACCAAAAGAAAGCTGGGGTGGCAATCCTTATATCAGACAAATTGGATTTTAAACCAAAGACTGTAATAAGAGATGAGGAAGGAGGGCGCCTGGGTGGCTCAGTCGTTAAGCGTCTGCCTTCGGCTCAGGTCATGATCCCAGGGTCCTGGGATCGAGTCCCACATCGGGCTCCCTGCTCGGCGGGAAGCCTGCTTCTCCCTCTCCCACTCCCTCTGCTTGTGCTCCTGCTCTCGCTGTCTCTCTCTCTGTCAAATAAATAAATAAAATCTTTAAAAAAAAAAAAAGAGATGAGGAAGGACACTATATCATACTTAAAGGATCTATCCAACAAGAAGATCTAACAATTGTAAATATCTATGCCCCTAACATGGGAGCAGCCAATTATATAAGGCAACAAAAGCAAAGAAACACATTGACAACAATACAATAATAGTGGGGGACTTTAACATCCCCCTCACTGAAATGGACAGATCGTCTAAGCAAAAGATCAACAAGGAAATAAAGACTTTAAATGACACACTGGACCAAATGGACTTCACAGACATATTCACAACATTCCACCCCAAAGCAACAGAATACACATTCTTCTCTAGTGCCCATGGAACATTCTCCAGAATAGATCACATCCTAGGTCATAAATCAGGTCTCAACCGGTACCAAAAGATTGGGATCATTCCCTGCCTATTTTCAGACCACAATGCTTTGAAACTAGAACTCAATCACAAGAGGAAAGTCGGAAAGAACTCAAATACATGGAGGCTAAGGAGCATCCTACTGAAGAATGAATGGGTCAACCAGGAAATTAAAGAAGAATTAAAAAAATACATGGAAACCAATGAAAATGAAAACACAACTGTTCAAAATCTTTGGGATGCAGCAAAAGCAGTCCTAAGAGGAAAGTATATAGCAATACAAGCCTTTCTCAAGAAACAAGAAAGGTCTCAAGTACACAACCTAACCCTCCACCTAAAGGAGCTGGAGAAAGAACAGCAAATAAAGCCTAAACCCAGCAGGAGAAGAGAAATCATAAAGATCAGAGCAGAAATCAATGAAATAGAAACTAAAAGAACAGTAGAACAGATCAACGAAACTAGGAGCTGGTTCTTTGAAAGAATTAACAAGATTGATAAACCCCTGGCCAGACTTATCAAAAAGAGAAGAGAAATGACCCAAATCAACAAAATCATGAATGAAAGAGGAGAGATCACACCCAACACCAAAGAAATACAAACAATTATAAGAACATATTATGAGCAACTCTATGCCAGCAAATTAGATAACCTGGAAGAGATGGAGGCATTCCTAGAGAAGTATCAACTACCAAAACTGAACCGGGATGAAATAGAAAACCTGAACAGACCTATAACCACTAAGGAAATTGAAGCAGTCATCAAAAATCTCCCAAAAAACAAAAGCCCAGGGCCAGATGGCTTCCCAGGGGAATTCTACCAAACATTTCAAGAAGAATTAATACCTATTCTTCTGAAACTGTTCCAAAAAATAGAAACGGAAGGAAAACTTCCAAACTCATTTTATGAGGCCAGCATTACCTTGATCCCCAAACCAGACAAAGACCCCATCAAAAAGGGGAATTACAGACCAATATCCCTGATGAACATGGATGCAAAAATTCTCACCAAAATACTAGCCAATAGGATCCAACAGTATATTAAAAGGATTATTCACCATGACCAAGTGGGATTTATCCCTGGGCTGTAAGGTTGGTTCAACATCCGCAAATCAATCAATGTGATACAATACATTAACAAAAGAAAGAACAAGAATCATATGATCCTCTCAATAGATGCAGAAAAAGCTTTTGACAAAGTACAGCATCCTTTCTTGATCAAAACTCTTCAGAGTATAGGGATAGAGGGTACATACCTCAATATCATAAAAGCCATCTATGAAAAACCTACAGCAAATATTATTCTCAATGGGGAAAAACTGAGAGCTTTCCCCCTAAGGTCAGGAACGCAGCAGGGATGTCCACTATCACCACTGCTATTCAACATAGTATTGGAAGTCCTAGCCACAGCAATCAGACAACAAAAAGAAACCAAAGGCATCCAAATTGGCAAAGAAGAAGTCAAACTCTCACTCTTTGCAGATGATATGATACTTTATGTGGAAAACCCAAAAGACTCCACCCCAAAACTGCTAGAACTCATACAGGAATTCAGTAAAGTGGCAGGATATAAAATCAATGCACAGAAGTCAGTGGCATTCCTATACACCAACAACAAGACAGAAGAAAGAGAAATTAAGGAGTCCATCCCATTTACAATTGCACCCAAAACCATAAGATACCTAGGAATAAATCTAACCAAAGAGACAAAGGATCTATACTCAGAAAGGTATAAAATACTCATGAAAGAAATTGAGGAAGACACAAAGAAATGGAAAAACGTTCCATGCTCATGGATTGGAAGAACAAATATTGTGAAGATGTCAATGCTACCTAGAGCAATCTACACATTCAATGCAATCCCCATCAAAATACCATCCACTTTTTTCAAAGAAATGGAACAAATAATCCTAAAATTTGTATGGAACCAGAAAAGACCCCGCATAGCCAGAGGAATATTGAAAAAGAAAAGCAAAGCCAGCGGCATCACAATTCCGGACTTCCAGCTCTATTACAAAGCTGTCATCATCAAGACGGCATGGTACTGGCACAAAAACAGACACATAGATCAATGGAACAGAATAGAGAGCCCAGAAATGGACCCTCAACTCTATGGTCAACTAATCTTCGACAAAGCAGGAAAGAACGTCCAATGGAACAAAGACAGTCTCTTCAACAAATGGTATTGGGAAAATTGGATAGCCACATGCAGAAGAATGAAATTGGACCATTTCCTTACACCACACACAAAAATAGACTCCAAATGGTTGAAAGACCTCAATGTGAGACAGGAGTCCATCCAAATCCTAAAGGAGAACACAGGCAGCAACCTCTTTGACCTCAGCCGCAGCAACTTCTTCCTAGAAACATCGCCAAAGGCAAGGGAAGCAAGGGCAAAAATGAACTATTGGGACTTCATCAAGATAAAAAGCTTTTGCAAAGCAAAGGAAACAGTCAACAAAACCAAAAGACAACCGATAGAATGGGAGAAGATATTTGCAAATGACATATCAGATAAAGGGCTAGTATCCAAAATCTATAAAGAACTCATCAAACTCAACACCCAAAGAACAAAGAATCCAATCAAGAAATGGGCAGAAGACATGAACAGACATTTTTCCAAAGAAGACATCCAAATGGCCAACAGACACATGAAAAAGTGCTCAATATCACTCAGCATCAGGGAAATCCAAATCAAAACCTCAATGAGCTACCACCTCACACCAGTCAGAATGGCTAAAATTAACAAGTCAGGAAATGACAGATGTTGGCGGGGATGCGGAGAAAGGGGAAGCCTCCTACACTGTTGGTGGGAATGCAAGCTGGTGCAGCCACTCTGGAAAACTGTATGGAGGTTCCTCAAAAAGTTGAAAATAGAGCTACCATATGATCCAGCAATTGCACTACTGGGTATTTACCCCAAAGATACAAAAGTAGGGATCCGAAGGGGTACGTGCACCCCGATGTTTATAGCAGCAATGTCCACAATAGCCAAACTGTGGAAAGAGCCAAGATGTCCATCGACAGATGAATGGATAAAGAAGATGTGGTATATATATACAATGGAATATTATGCAGCCATCAAAAGGAATGAGATCTTGCCATTTGCAACGACGTGGATGGAACTGGAGGGTATTATGTTGAGTGAAATAAGTCAAAAAGAGAAAGACATGTATCATATGATCTCACTGATATGAGGAATTCTTAATCGCAGGAATCAAACTGAGGGTTGGAGTGGGGGGTGGGGTGGAAGGGATGGGGTGACTGGGTGATAGACACTAGGGAGGGTATGTGCTCTGGTAAGCACTGTGCATTGTGCAAGACTGTTGAATCTCAGATCTGTACCTCTGAAACAAATAATGCAATATATGTTAAGAAAAAAAAAAAGAAGAAGAAGAAGAAGAAGGTAGCGGGAGGGGAAGAATGAAGCGGGGGAAATCAGAGGGGTAGACGAACCATGAGAGACGATGGACTCTGAAAAACAAACAGGGTTCTAGAGGGGAGGGGGGTGGGAGGATGGGTTAGCCTGGTGGTGGGTATTGAGGAGGGCACATTCTGCATGGAGCACTGGGTGTTGTGCACAAACAATGAATCATGGAACACTTCATCTAAAACTAATGATGTAATGTATGGGGATTAACATAAGAATAAAAAAAAAAAAAGCTATGGAGAATACTAAAAGAAGTACCTATCCTTGGGAAGATTCCTAGAGAAAACTCATGAGAATTACAGTTCTGCTTTCATCCCCCACTCAAATAAGGTAATTGGCTTAAGTCCATGAGGCTTCTCAAAGTGAAAGAAGAGTCTGGTAGAACCACATGAATCATGAGTGCTTCCATCATTAGCCATTAAAATACAGTGGAAAATTTAAGTCACCACATGCATGACATGCTGTGGTCCACAGAGGGGGAGAAGTGGTGTGCCTCCTTTAATTACTCCCACGGAACTGAGCACATGTCTAGCCATGGTCTTTTCTTTTACTATTTTCCAAATAATGAGTACTCTAATTGCTTCAGTTGGAGTGGCCCTTGCTCATTTTAATGTTTGGCTGCCAGTGTTCTTTCTCTTTCTTCCTTCCCTCTATTCTCTACACACACAGTCTCCCCTCCCTCCCCCGTTCTTGGTCTGAATTTGATGAAAGTCTGGTTTTTACTCCCTGAAAGTTTAAGTGGTTAAATTAAATCACAACTTGCTTTGGTCAATCATCTAGGGAGCTCTTTAGGAATTGGGGAAACATTTTATTTACGACTCAGCTTTCCACCTGTGCTGACATGGCATGGAATTTACAGCTATATTGAAAGCGTTATAGCCAGCACCTCAGAAATTCCACATTCTCCTGAGCTGCATTATTATGGAGCATTTGTCAGGCAGCCAATTGCTGTGTCAGCCCCTAATTGATTTATATTAGCGTCTGTAGGAACGAGGTGGAGGGTGGGGGTGACCTGGGCCCACTTCAGACTCCCCAGTTGCTGAGTCTCCTATGGACATGAGAGATTTGCAAACAGAATTGAATGTAGATACTGTGTTTTCCTTTTGTTTTATTTTTAGGCAACATGTTTAAAATTGCAGATGTTAACAAGGCCAGTATAAACTTTTACTACTTTGTGAAAAGTTTGGGGAGCTTAACTCCCTATCACTCAACTGTAAAGAACACCTGGCCCCCCGAGGAATGGGGTGGGAGGGGGGTGGATAAGGAAAGCTAGAAACACCTTCAAAATGTTTTTCTCTGTCAGCCTTCATTTACAAATAAAATAGTTAGGTCTAATGGCTCTTTTTTACACTTAGATTCCCCTCCTCCTGGATTAGAAACAAATCTGTATTACTCATTTAGAAACACCTGGACTGAGGTTAGGTCCAAGTTGAGGGAACCTGGAGAAATCAGCAAAAGGGATCATAGAGGGAACGCCCAAGACACTCATTCACCACAACATTGGTTCTCGGGTACAAATCCTTTATACAAGAGCTCCCAAACAGTGGTGCTCTCAAAGCGTCTTGGACAATATGATTTTAGATGTTAACATCCTTGATGGGCACCACACTCCCTGCCACTTCCTAATGCATCATATGTGGTTCACTGCACACATTTAGATTATGTGCCTGGCCCCTGCTGGTATATGAATTTGCAATGATTCACACTCTGCCATTGTGAAACTTCCTCAAGAGGTATAGGGCAGGGATTGAGGATGATAGGAAATGGCCATGATGTGAGTGTGGAGACCACAAAACCGTATCATGAAAGGGAGGAGTTCCTTAGATTCATCTAGGCTTTTGGTTACGGGGCAACCACAGCTGAGAGTGACTTTAGGAAAGGCCTGCCTCTTTCTACTGGCCACAGAGAATGTGACTGGCTGGTCAGCAGAGGTCCTGACGGCAGGGCCAGGCTCTGCGTGCCTGGCTCGCAGAGCTCGCAGAGCTCACAGTGTTCCTGATCTCCATGTGTCTGGGTTATAGAATACTTTGCTCGTAGCATGCCTGTGTCACAATGTGCCACATGCCTTGATTACAACCTGCTCCAGTTACACTCCCTAGACTTGACACACCTTGGTCAGAAGGCACCTTGGTCACACCAAGTGCTCCTTGATCCCCGCATGTCTCAGTCCCTGCATATTGGTCACAGAACCCCTCTCAACATGGTACATCTTTGTTGCGGCACAATGTGCTTTGGCCATAGTAGATCTTGGCCACGGTATCCTTGTTTTCTCGTGCCTGTGTCTATGCGGATGGGTCACAGCAGCCCTTGGTCATGGTGGGCCTCTGTCTCTATGGTCTTGGGTCACAGAGTGCCATGGCATAATCATGGTCACTCACAGCTGGGTCACTGGGTGCCTGAATCATGCCTCATCTGGGTCATGGCATTATTGTGGTTACAGTGTGCCTTCTGTTTACAAAGTAATGGTAATTCGAGATCATCTCTTAGCATGTATATGTTCTCATGGGAGGTGGAGAGATGGGCGGGATTCCAGAAAGACAAGGAAGAGAGGCATCATAGAGCCAGTAAGGTAGGTACTCAAAATCAGGTTGATCTACATAGCAACAGAATCTGTGTCCCAGAATGTTGAAGTGGGCACTTTAAAAACTATCTCTGTGCTAATGACTCCTGAATTCATGAATTCTCCCAGACTCATATATCCATCTGCTAGCTTGACATTCCCACTTTTACGTCCCTCAGAATTGATGCAGTTCCAAAACGGAGCTGACATGCTCTTCTAACCTGATCTTCCCGCAGTCTTCCCCATCTGAGATCGGACACCTCCCTTCCTCAGGTTGCTCAGACCAAAACTATGATCATTCTTGACTTTACTTTTTCTTGTGCCCCACATCCAACGCCTCAGCAAATCCTGTTGACTCTAAATTCAAAATACGTACACAATATAATCCTCCCTACCTTCATTCATAGCTGTAACTCTAGTCCAAAGGCCATCTTGCCTGGATTATTAAAATAGTCACGTAATTAATCTCTTGCCCTCTTTATTATCAACACAGATACTAGATGAACCTGTTAACATAGAAGTCTTTCCTCTGGTGAAAACCCTTCAAAGTCTATGCCTGCTGCACTGGGAAAAGGCCAAAGTCTTTGCAGTGACTCCGAAGGGCCCACAGTCTGACCTGTGTGACCTCTCTGGTGTTCTCTCCTGCTCTTTTTGCCCTTGGCCACCCCCTTCCGGCTACGTGCTCCTGCTTGGACACCTTTGCACTTGTACTTTTTCTGTTCCATGTGGAGCCCTCTGCCCCCAGATATCAACAGTGCTGAATCCCTCATTTGTTTTCAGCACTTAGCCCAAATGATCCTGAATATTGTCTTCCTGCTAAGCACATTCCCTTGCTTTATTTTTCTTTTTAGCATTTGTCACTATAGCACGTATTGTACTCATTTTGCTTATTGCCCGTCCTCCACAGTCGATTCAGGGAGGGCAGCAACTTTTTTTAGTGTGTCCTGGTATTCCCTGCTAGTGGAACAATGCTTGACATATAAAAAAGTGCTCAATGCATGTTTGCTGAATGAATGAATATTAGGCAATTACTGCAGCTTAAATTTCATTTCTGCTCTTTGTTGTTTTTTTTTTTTTACCCTTCTGAAAACTCTTTTGAGGCTTCAGTGTTAATCCCACGTTACCTATTTGTCCCCTGCACTTTTGGCTCTTTTATTTACTCCAGCTACAAACTCTTCATCTCATATCTCTCAGGACTTAGACTAATGTACATGCTAATCATTCACATCTCTTCATCAGGAACAATTTTCACTCTCCTGACCTTTCTACTCTCTTTCTAACAGCCTGTTGCAATTTCCATGTGGTTTTCTAATAAGGTCCTTAAATTGTATAAAATAAAATTCATTGCATTCTACCAAACTTGTCATGTTCTATAGCTCAGTTAATGGTGCTACAATCTATCTAATCACAAAAGCTAGAACTTTGGTGTCTTCTGCAGTTTCTCCATGATAGTTACTTCTAACTTCAGTTAGAAGACCTCTTTTTGGTCAGGATGACATTTTGATTTCTTGTTTCAATCTTCACGTAGCAAATATAAACATCTATGTATGCATCTATGGGCATATGTGTATAAGATACATACACACACACAGCACACAACAATAACAGAGGCTAAAGTCACAGTTCTTTTTTTTTTTTTTTAAGTTAAATTCAATTAGCCAATATATAGTACGTCATTAGTTTTTGTTCTATTAAGCTCTAAGTCAGAAAACTGGCAGATAGAACCAGAAGTTTGACCAAGAGCCAAAAGTTCCTCGGGCGTCAAAGGGAATGAAGCCAGGCTCACTGCATGAAATTGGACACTGGGGCAGGGCTCTCTACCTGTAAATACAATGGAAAAAGCAGTGACTACTGACCAGGGTGAAGGTGTTTTCAATCTATACACTTGCAGCACTTGAAGGAGATAGACTGGGCTTGAACCAAGCTGCCAGCCAGCTCCCATGACTGAATTTGCTAAGTGCCGCATATCACCCATAGCTTCTACTGTAAGAACTGCTTCTGGACTAGGGGTCCAGCAGTGTCCCCAAGGCAACCATAAAAAAACACTGTAGAGAAAAAAGTGGTCCTGAAGGGAGCAAAGAAAAATTATCTGTAAATGAAAATTCCAAAGCACATAGCTAAAACTAACACTAAAAGAGACAGTCAATAATATTGACAAGTGGGAGACTGTGTAAGTCTTAAAAAAATAAAAATAATGGAACAATCTATATGTGATTTTGAAATCCTTTTGTTTAAGATTCTCAGAGCCACAAAAAAGTAAGACCCAGGGAAGAAAAACTGTGAAATGTCAACTAGCAGATATAACTCAAGAAGAAGTGGTTAAAAACAGACACAACTAGCAATCATGTATATATAGAGAGAGTCTTGACTTTAAGACTTTTAGACCTTTTAGAATGTAGTCAAAGAATTAGAGAATTCAGACACTACTGAGCATCTGCCTAGAATGAACACAGGAGAGTAAATGAAAAATGTAAAAGATAATTTGAGGTTCCCAATTACATCTTAAAGAATTTGAGAATTCAAAAACAAACAGAAAGGCATATAAACAGTTTTCTAGAAAATAATTTTCCAGAATTGAGGATGAGTTTTCATACAAAAGTGCATCCTTAGTTTCAGGTATGGTAAATAAAAACAAACCCAAATCTACACCCATTACAGTGAAATTCAAAAGCATAGAAGATAAAATAGAAAGTCTTGAAAGTTATGGGAGAAAAGATGGGTTAGCGGCAAAAGAATGACAATTATACTTAGAACTGATTTCAACAGATGATTCTGGAAGACAATGGAGTACTATCTCTGAAATGTCAAGAGAAAACTACCATCAATTTAATAACTTTATACCAAGCTAAACCCCAATTCAAGAGTGAGGACAAGATGAAGATATTTCTAGACTCATAAAGGCCATGAAAATATACCTTTCAACAAGTTAAAAGAACTCTTAAGGGATAGAGTTCATTGATAAGAAAAATGAATCAAAATTAATGAAATCAAATATTAAAGCAAAAATGATTGAAGGAATGGTACAATTATTTTGGGCAATCTATAAGCCATGTGAAAGAAAATTCTAGAAACATGATTGAAGATAGTGGGGGTGGTAGGAAGTGGTAGGAACTCAGTGTGGAGGAAAAATGTATTAAAGTCATTAAGAGAAGGACAAAGAAGCGTCACCTCTTGTTAGAAAAAATCAAGAGAGAGAGAAATGCATGTTAAAATTTTAGTAGTAAATTCCCAAAGAATGAAAGTACAAACAATAGGTTGAAGTTAGCAAGGGAAAAGAAAAGTGAACAAGAAAAATTTCAGCAAGGGGAAAAATGAAAAAAGCATAGGAAACAGAAACAAAATAAAATGGTAAAAATAATTCCGAATATATTAGCCACCTCAAATGGTAACAGTTGAACTTCTCTATTAAAAACTAAAAACCATGTTGGGGAAAAATTTCATGTTCTGATTATAAAAGATACACTTTTTTATTGTGGCAAAAAATACAACAAAATTTTGCTTCTTAACCATTTTTGAGTGTACAGCTCAATAGCGCTAAGTGTATTCACATTGTTATGGAACAGATTTCCAGAGCTTTTTCATCGTGTCAGTCTGAAAGTCTACTTATTAGAGTAGAGCTCCCCTTCCCCTAACCCTGGTAACCATCATTCTGCTTTCTGTTTCTATGAATTTGATTACTTAGGATGCCTCAGATAAGTGAAATTATACTTTGAAAATCACACAGAAAATTGGAAAATGACGTTGGAAAAGACACACAAAGCAAATAGAAAATTAATTGGTGTAGAATAGATTAATATTGGACACTCCAATCAGCTTAAGCCCTGAGCAACACTGCTTTTTAAGGAGTGGGGCATGGAAGAAGTGTCCATGGAGGAGACCAAGAAAAAAATGATTGGCTGAAAATGAGCAGAATAAGAAGAATGTAGAGATTCAGAAAGTAAGAGTTATACAACAATATATTAGATCAGTCCAGTGAGGACCTAAACACATGAGGAAATTTAGAAGTTTGGAGTACTGCTGATATCTATTGGTGATCTTGGCAAGAGCAATTTCAATTGAATTTGAGCAAATTCCTCTTTCTTAGATTGAAAAGGAATTATGCTTTTGAGAAGTTGGAGAAAAATAGGAGATGATAATCTAGAGGTGAGGCTGAGGGAAGATGAATATTGCTTTATAGGACTCATATAACTATATTGATAGATTGAGGGCAAAGGGATTAAGATGGAGGGGTGGCAACTTGTCTCTCCAGCTGCATCTCGTTAGCCCCCACATAAATTACATTTTCTTTAACAGGGGGCCCTTCACTGGTCCCTGAACAGCCCCATACCTTCACCTTTCTTTGATAATAATTTCTGAGTCCAGGGCCTAAAATTTCCTTTCCCTCTTTTGCCACTTCTTACTCATCTCCTTAGACTTAGCTCAAATATTCCCTCCTTTGTTAAATCTTCTCTGACTCTTCTACGGGAACCAAACCCTCATTCCATTGTATTCATTGATAATATGATAATAAGATAAATATGTTATTTATATATGGAATATGGTTATAATAAGTTTTTAAACACCCTGTCTATAAGTTCTATTATCTATGTCATTTTTAGGTATGATTTTAACCATGGAATTTCCCCCCCTTATTACAAGTCATATTTTTTTCTGCTTCTTTACACACTTGGTAATTTTTTATTCTTTATCAAATATTATGAATTTGAAATTGTTGAGTGCTGGATAGTTTGGTATTTCCGTAAATATTCTTGAGTTTTGTTTTCAAAGACAGATAAGTTACTTGGAAGTAGCTTGATTCTTTTGAGCCTTGATCCTTTTAGGTGGGACCAGAGTAGTCTTTAGGGCTAATTTTGTCCCATTACTGAGGCAATGTCCTGAGTACTCTACCTGATGCCCAGTGAATTATGAGGTTTTCCACTCTGGTTAGTAGGACCAACTACTGGCCCTGTGGGAACCTCAGGAACTGTTCCTTCTAATCCTTTCGGATGGCTCTTTTCCTGGCCTTGGGTAGTTGCCTCACATGCATGTGCTAATGGGTGTTCAACTAAAGACTCAAGGGGGACGCTCTGCAGATCTCTGGAATTCTCTGGGTAGTCCTCTCTTGTGTAATACCCTAGACTCCCAGCTATGTCTCCTTGACTCAGATAGATGGCTGGGCTCCATTTGGCCCTCTCTTCCTGAGCCATAGCCTGGTATTATAGGGTTCACCTCATTAATTTTTATTTTCTTAGGGTCCATTTCCTTTGTGATTCTCAATGTCTAACGTCTGAAAATGATTGTTTCAATAATCAGTATGTTTCAATGAGAAAAAAATAGGAAAGCTAGGAGCATAGTTTTCAGATTAAAAAAAATGTCAATAATAAAGTTTTATAATTATAAATGCATAGCTATAAATTTAAACATTACTGATTAAATTCTAACTTTTAATCACAATGAGATTTTGCATAGATTTAATGGCTTCTCTTTTCCTATACAGCTATTATTATTATTAGCATAGAGCTTTTTGGATATTAGCATCCATGTAATATGAAATGTAAACTATAAGGCCCCTCAAAGGAGCTATGCTGTGTGGGCAACAGTCCTTTATTTTCTGGTAGTGATCAGATTATAACCAGTTGTGTCCTGAGAAAGGCAAATCACATCCACTAATTTATTATATTAATATCTACTTTCATTGCGAATTTTACCATAAGAAAATCATTTTATCAGGGTATGACTTCCTCAAGAGAAGAATTCTTCAGTGATCCAGGCCATGTCTCATTCATTTTTGATATCCCAAGAGCCTATCACATTGCTGGTACTCATGTATTGTTAGGAGCTAAGAGACCTGAAACATAGTTGCGAAAATCTGGATAACCAAGTATACTCAGTAAGCCTCTTTTAAAACTGTATCCACAGTTGGGATGGAAACAGGACACTGTAACAGCTGCAGGATGTACTACTGCAAGAGGATATTCAGTAAATGCTAGTGGGGTCAAAGGCTTAGTGAACTACTGCAACAGTGGAACCCAGGTCCTGGCATCTGTGTTGGGGCTGCTCATTGAGGCCAAACTGTACATTTTTAAAAGGGAGCTTTATAAATTAATGAAGAACGAAGTCAATAAGAATCTTGGGCAGTTCTTCACAATAAAATTACTATTTCAAGTTGGCGCAGGACAAGCTGTTGTAAGTACACTCAAAATACAATGTTCAAGTGCAATAAACACTTTTTCCTCACATTAAGTTAGGCTTCAAAGCAAATACTCTGGGTTTAGGGGGGAGACCATATTCCATATAGGTGTTCAAAGACGCAGTCTCTTCAAGTGAGGTCAAGAAAGAGTAGCTCTGGGCTATGGCTTTCCAATCAGATAGCTGCAGGAAAAGGACATGGAAGGGTGTGTGTAAAGGTTTTGTGGACCAGGCTTGAACTCGGCACTTTACACCTCTGTTCACATTCCACTGGGGCAAGAAGTCACACGGCTACAGATGCACCTAAATGCAAGGTGACTGAGAAATATCTAGTAGCTGGGCAGCCATACGTGCAGTTCCAACCAACCAACCAACCAACACACACACACACACACACACACACAAATCTGTTGACACACCTGGCCCTCTGTTTACTTTCAGTAAACTGAACAGGAATGGATATTCCTACTGACTGTTAGACCACATCATCTGGTGATCGTTTAAAAAAAAAATACAGATCTTTTGACTTCCTTTATTTCTTCCTAGATGTCCTATTGACATACAGGCTAACCGTTCTTAGTATTTCTCATACAGTGACATCTCAGCTGGCTTTGTACCTAACAGCTTCCCTCTGATTTTCTCCTGACAGTTCATATAAAGTTCTATGGGAAATCATTGCTATGCGCAGGGCAAAAAGGAAAGGTTTGCTTTTCAAAGTTTCTGGATTCTAACAAAGGAAAAAAAAACACTTCAGGGCAATAATTTGTCATGTGTCTAGGGGTTTCTTTGGGGAAGAATATTTAAGAATATTTTAATATTTGTTTGTTAATAGCCCAAACATCTAAGATAGGACCTAGCACAGTACTCAAAAAAGTGTTTGCTAAAACAAAAATGAGAAAATATGCACAAGGACAAGTGTGCTTTTGCCAAATTTCAATTTTGAGCTGCACATAGGTCAGCATAAAGCCACAGAGGTGCATAGGGGCTGGTCAGGGGTACTGTTCTGTACTGTGAAAAGTTGGGGGGTTGGGGGTCACATACAGGGTATGGCTTGAAGGGTGGGCTGGATCAATGAGTGGAAGGTCCTATACACCATAACTGGGATTTAAAGCATAGCCATCAATGGTTTTTAAACAGGAAAGTGACCAATTCAGATCTATTTTAGAAAAATAATTCTGTGAAACAATGAATTGGGTAAGAGAGAGACAAAGGACAAGACATTGATGCAAGAGACAGATAAGGGTCTGAACTTATCTGTGGCAATGGGCTAAGAAGGGAGGCATAAACAATCTTGAGGACATTCAGGTGCCAAATCCATAGGAGTGGTGGTTACTGATAATTAAACATGGAAGGGAGTACCAGAACTGCAATTGTTCTGGGATGGAGATGGAAAAAAATCCAGATAATCGACTTGTTCTAGGACATGCGGAGTGAAGTTCATGTAACACTTCTAGGTAGTTCAATTAGAATTAGAGACAAAGTTAGTTTCAGTTTCAGGGGCCCTACTAAGCTATAGCACTTAACACAGTGTACTATAAATATTTATGAGCCTGCTTCCTGTCCCACTGATAGGACAAGGATCATTTTGCTTGTTTCTATATCACCTATTCAAAATATACAACTAAGTATATATGAAATGTTTGACAACTGATAGTGTGCTATCATACGTCAATTCCGAGCAGTAGATAGATCAAAACAAACCATATATAGAAGCATCAAAGTGACTACCGAAACAATGGCAATAATCTCATGAAGGCATTAGGTGTTACGTTCAAACAGGATTTAAAAAAAGTTAAACTTGTTAAAAGCCAAAATCAACCATGAAACCCAATAAAGATATGAAAAAATTATAGCAATCCAAGAGTGAAATTGTAAGTTGTGAATTGCTTTGCCTTATTCCGTAAAAGGCATTCTCAAAAATTCTTTAAAAAATCTTATTCTAATAAAAAGCTACATGTGAATACTGGTTATAATTTCTGTGTTCATGGATATCAATCATCATATGGGAGGATACGGAATTCAGACCCTTGACAACAAATGAATAAGAAATTAACTTGCAATTTTTATAGCAAATTACAAACAAACAACAAATTACCCCAAATATTGGGATAACTCTGTAAATATATGTTGGCAAACCCTCTTTTCTTTTCTCTTAAAAGAAAATCTCAGCTGAAGTACCTCTGTGCCATTTTTGGACAAATCTAAAACCTCTTGAGATTCTTTCAGAACTTTCTTTTTATACATTAGTTTAAGAAATGCCTCATGGAAAAGATAAGTTCTGGTAACTGGATATTTCTAGAATACTGAAATTATTCAATTCATGAAGAAACTGTACCCCTCTTTGAAGACTCTAATAGTTTTTTTGGCAGGACACTGAGTTATTCAATGTGTTAATAGAATGCTGTCTTAAAAAATAGTGAGTTCTTGGGGCGCCTGGGTGGCTCAGTCGTTAAGTGTCTGCCTTTGGCTCAGGTCATGGTCCCAGGGTCCTGGGATCGAGCCCCGCATCGGGCTCCCTGCTCCGCAGGAAGCCTGCTTCTCCCTCTCCCACTCCCCCTGCTTGTGTTCCCTCTCTCGGTATGTCTCTGTCAAATAAATAAAATCTTTAAAAAAAAAAAAAAGTGAGTTCTAAATTATCCTATTACACAAGTCCGACCACTGCAGATTCCAAGAGTGGGAGGCACAGAAAGGGTGCTCTGTGGTAACATTTGGTTCTCATTCTCTTTGAAAAATACCACCGTAGCACATCTATTGTAATATTGGTTATGAATTACTTCCTATCACATTAAATCAAAAAGAGCAAAACCCCTCAGGTGTGTACAAACACCAAAGCACTTTCCTTTTTTTGTATCAAGTTTTTAAAAATAGTACCATTGGCTTTATTCTGAGAAATAACTTTTGGTTTTTTTCTGTAAGAAGACTGTGAAAGTAAGTTTGTTAATGTTCCAGAGATTATATTTTATAAAATTCTGCCTGCCACAATTAAGGAATATTCATCTCCCAATATCTTAAAAAACAGACAAGATTATACATAGTAACGATGTTATCATTAGCGTTAGTAATGAAGGAAAGACAGTGCCAAAGTTGGGCGAATATCTATTAAGATACATTGTACATGAATTGGTTTTTATCAGAAAGCATAGAAAGATTAAACTGAAAATTTTAAGCATTTCTTCTCATAAGCCAAATGATTTGATATTTATTTTTTCTGAAGTCCATATTATTTTAAAACCTACTAGATAAAATAGACTCCATTTTAATATGAAGTCTCAATATTATATATATTATTTTCCTGCAAACATCAGTGAAAAATTGAGCTCCTCCTGTTTCTCCATACAGCTAAAATTTATGTAATCCATAGGTTTCAGCACACAGAGTGAAGGGGAAATGTCGTATTAACGTAGAGTGAATCTAATTTTTGAATTTCAAGTGTTAATGATTTAAACCTTTGTGGCTAGGTCCGGAAAAATTAAATTCTTTAAAAGAGGTTCAAAATAATTGAATAGAACCCTATCAATGCTTGCATCACATCTGGCAATAATGAAGACAAATTAACAGTAAGTTTTTGAAAATCTGGCAAGATGATAAAGCCAAAGCATACAAAATCATTTCTCTGTACTTAGTCACTTGTGGTCCAGGGAAGGATCAACTTCCTGGACTCTCGTGTCCATATCAAAGGAGGAAAATCTTACTGTAATCTGGGTTCCAGGTTTCTGGCTCACAAACAACAAGGCCGTACACTCACAAAGCAGGAAAACATCACCCCCAACACATCCTCTGAGAGGAACCTGCTTTTCTAATATCTGCTTTCACTTTAGTTCAAAGAACTGATAATGGCATAAATTCACACCCTCATCAGGTTAGATTTTAAAGCTTAATGTGCGATGTTAACTCTTCCCACTCATATTTAATTTCTCTTGGCCAAGAAGATTTGTCTTTAAACTACAGATGTAGTCAAGAATTTGCTTAAAAAAAAAAGTTTAATTATTAAACTTAAGTTTATGTCAATTACTTGAAACAATATCACTTAATTTTAAAAATGACTGTATTCATTTTGTGTGTGTATATATGCCAGTCATGTAATGCCACTTTCATCTAAATACTGTTTAAAACAAATATTTTAAATAGCTTAAGTAACAGATTTGGTACTTAGTTTTTAACAAGTAGAGCAGGATGACCAAATTCGAAAAATATTTTGATTCTTAAAGAATGTTGCAGAATTGTTTAAAAGTACCTTTTCTATTAGAACTGCTCATCTAGCAGAAAATCAAGAATTCCATCAACATCCCATTATCATCTGGAACAGTGGGTGAAAATCCACCTTTGTTATAGCCATTTTAACTATAGAAATGTGCAATAAACCACGCTCTTGTTATAATTAAAGGGATGGTGAATGTGAAACTATTTGGAAAAGCACAAGGCATTAGACCACATAGGCATTATTATAATTAACGAAAGATGGCTTGAACAGTGATTTAAGCAATGGTGGCTGTGCTGCATTATACCAGATTATACTAACAAATCTTTTTTTATTTGTAAAGTTAGGGATAAATTAATGCACCTCTAACCTTTGTAGCTCTTCTTCATTTACAATGTGTTTTCACATACACTAATCTGATTTGAGTCTGTATTAACTCAACACTGTGTGTTAGGCAGAATGGTCATTTTTTTGCTCATATTTTAATGTGCTGAGTATAATTTCCATCAATTTGAGACACGATAATATGAAATTATCAAGCCTAAAATGTGTTGAAAACAATAAAAACTGTAATTGTATAGATGGGGCTTGGGATCAAAATGACACATTTTATTAAATGCAATGTGCAAAATAAAATTAAGTGAACTCTAGTCAAAAAGGGTACAAGACAGGTATTATTTAAAATGCTTTAGTACTCGTTTTCAATAAAAAGAAATCTGGCATTATAAAAATACATAAAATAGTCATGGATTCATACCATTAATTTACATAAGATTTTTTTTTTTTTTTGCGTAAAACAAAGTTAAAATAGTTTAAAAAGGTATTCTTATATGAAAGTTACTCCCAGTATAAAATTTTTATAACTTTTTGTAATTTTGGTCCATCTGTATAAATAAGACATTTTATCCTTTTAAAATTCATAACTCCATTTAAAAACATAGGATTCTCTCTTTTAAATAAAAGTCCACTTGAGGTAGTATGTTTGAGCTCTTCTTTGCTCCCATTCAGTCTATGTGTCCAAGTCATAAGACTGAAAATGTGGAGTCCTGTGGTTTTCTAAAGTCTGTTTATAGGTACACGTGTGATTTTCTTGCTGAAAATCTGTCCTTTCTTTCCCATATTCCTCTGACTCAGAGTCCAAGTCTGGGGAAGAACGAGCTTTCAGGTGAAAGGCTCTTGGCTGACAATCCACTGGCTGTCCAAAGCTTGAAAAGGCATCCAGATGAGCTCTCTTCAGCGGCTTTCCAAATGTTCCTGAAAGAAAGAAACCCCTTGAGCATATGGGTCCATTGGCTAGCATGTAAATCAAAACACATTTCAAATGAATGAGCATCTTAGCCCGTAAGCACGAGTAAGTGTTCTCTACAAGTCACTTATGTTATCGGGTGTATGTGCATCCGTGTTACGGAGAGAGAACTTACAGAATGGAGCTGGGGAATGAATACATATGTCCATTCTTTATCACATTTCATCACCTAGAGTAATATTAATCATTGAGCAATGAAGTTCCCCAATATTATTTCTTCCAAATCCTGGCTTTAGTTCTTGACAGTCCACAATTCTCTACGAAGGAGATCTGGATTGTTGGTTCCAAGTAAATTGTGCCTGGATATGGAAAGTTTCTTTCAAAATAATCCTTATGTCTTGCCCTGTCTTCTTTACTGGCAAAATATTTCCACAATTCTCTACGAAGGAGATCTGGATTGTTGGTTCCAAGTAAATTGTGCCTGGATATGGAAAGTTTCTTTGAAAATAATCCTTATGTCTTGCCCTTTCTTCTTTACTGGCAAAATATTATTTAACTGACTCAAATTCTTGTCAGTCATATAAAAGATATTTTCATTTTTTAAAAAAGAGAATATAAATATACTGTGACAAAATTTCTTAAAAGCTGCATAAAATATTTTAAAATTCTTTTTTTTTTTTAAACAATTTGTGGTTCATTTTCCTGTATCTCCATTCAGTGAAAAGATGATCTCAGTTCTTCCATCCGTTATCCCCATACACTAGACAAAAAAATTCACAAACGAGTCTTGGTGCTAGCCAGCGTCTACCACCACCAACTTGGGCTTTAAGGCTCTGGCGATCTCCTCTGCCAAAGCCGTCCAGCTTGGCTGACAAGCAGTTGTTGCCAGGTGAGACACTGTCCACCCTTGGACTATGGTCGAAGGGTGACCCACCAGACATGCCAAACCACAATCATGCAGCGCATACAACTCCACCCCAAAAGCTGCTGTAGCCCAAAACCACTTTTTCCACATGGCTGACAAATGGAGCTCCTAAGTCACTCCCAAAACTTGTCTTCTAGATGATGCCACACACAGAGCTAACCAGAAGGCTCCTAAGGCTTAGTTATGGATTAAACACATAATCAAGTAAAATCCCCCATGTCTGACTTTGCATTTAGGAATACGTATGCTAACTCATAGGATATCAGGACAACACGATTAAAAAAAAAAAAACATTTTTCACAAGTTTGGCATTTGATACTCATTGCTCTCCCACATGCAACTTGGAATAGGAATCCTGAGTCAAGGTGTCTAATAATTTAATAAACTTACCCAGGGAAGAATTACTTAAAGTAACCGATGCTGGCTCTGAACTTGGACTAAAACCTAAAGAGGACTTGTTTAGACACAAACTTCTCATTCCAGGTCCTTCATTTTGAGAGTAAGTAGAGCTGATTAACTTCCTCACGTGTGAAGGCCATCCTATGTCACTGACACTCTGTTCACAGGATTCTTCTGAAGGATAAGGACATGGGTAGCACTCCTTTTTCTTTATGTAACTGGGCTCACAGTGGTCCATTAAGGCTGTTCTCAGGTCAGGGCCACAACCTTTTAAATTTGGGGACAATATCAGAAAGAGATTGAGTTAGTGCTTCTGGAAGTCCCTCCAGGGAACAGAACAGAACTCGGGTAAGAAAACCACATACCTGTATGATAGGCTTCAAACGGATCCGAGCCGTACACATTCCCCTTCAAATACACCGGGCCTGAGGACCCCAAAAAGGGACAAAGGAATGGATCCGTGGCAACTTCCACGTCGGCTTCACTACTATTGTCAACATGGCATGTCCCTGTAAAACAGATATCTCAGTCACTGAATGAATTTGACTCAAGTACCCTTCAACATTCTCTCCACTTGGGGGATTTTCCATATTTATAGATAAAAATTTTGGATAGAATAGCATGTAAAAGAAAAAACTGGAGAAATTTATTGTAGGGTTTTTAAACATTTACTGAGGCCTACGGATTAGTAACTGACTAAATCTGTGCCATCTTACAAAGAGGGGACTCGATGAACCATTGTACTGATGCGTTCACCTGGGCGCCGGCCCGCAGTGGCTTCCAAGAGAAACCAATCTGTATATGCACACTGCAGCCAAGGCGGCCACGGTCCGAAACACACAATGCCATCAGCACTGCCCCCTTCAGATGAGCAGGACCAGCAAGTGGCATTCAACAAGTCATCTCTGGATGCCCAGCTCAAAGATGAGCTTGGCCAAAAAAACCAAAAAACCCCCCAAAAACAAAAAACCGCTATTGTGAGTATCTAAGCCAAACAACCCAGAAATGATGTGCCAGTTAGTTAGGAGTGGCCACAGCAGTTGAAGGACAAGAGATGCAGTGCAGGTGAGAGATGCCGCGATGGGCCATGTGCCTGGGAAGCAGGAACTGGGCAGTCCCAGACAGGCTGTGCAAGACGTGATCACTAGTGCTTGTGGCCCCTAGAGCTGCTCACAGCTGACAGATCCCCAGCCCCAGTGTCCAAGCAACACAGCATTATTATGTTCCAGTTCTGTCACTTTAAACTTTCCTAAATGTCTTTTCAGTAAACCCTGCTACATTTGAACAAGCTTGCAACCAAATGAGTCTAACCAGAACACCCACCTGTATGTGCAAATCTTCTATCTCTACACCCTCTGTCACTGCCTTGCCAAACACTTTGTGACTATTTGTTGCAATTTTCATCTCGCTACTGCCTACACTATGAGACTGAAAACAAATATTCTTCCCTCTCAACTACGGGGTCCACCGTGGAGCAGATATTCAATAAATGCTTGTGGGAAAAGATGGTAAAATGCTTGAAGAGAATGTCAATAGTTTCCTCTTTTGGAGCCCTTAATATGTGCCAAGCGCCATGCGGTTTTCCAATATCATCTAATTTCACAACAACCTAATAAGGAAGTACTATGTAATTGCCTGAGGATACACAGTTAAGCTTCAGAAGCGGGTCTTGAACCAAGCTTGTGTGCGTGTATTATGGTGCCTCCAGGATTATTCTTAAACCATGCAGTTCTTAAAGCAAGAGTCAGAATTTGATTTCTCTAATACAATTTTAAATCATTTGACTTTTAAGACCATACATGAAACCAGTTAATGTCATTTAAGAAAGGGGAACATTCAGGGCCAAAGAACATTTATAGTGTAAAGAAATTATCACGTTGTATGCAGAAATTAAACCTTAATTCTCCTACTTGTCTTCTCTTAATATCAGAAACAAAGACTTTTCTGGTATTTAAGAAAAAGGCACAACAGTATTTAATTTCAGCTTTGCCAATGGTCTTAGGCCAGTTCCTTAATATACGAGTGTATTGACTGCTTGTGAAAATTAATACTGTATTTGAGCCTTCCATCAGATTATTTCGAGACAACTACAGCCAGTGTTCATTTTAAACACTTACCACTGCTGTCATGTTGTGGTAAGAAAAACCCGCCTCCTGAAGACGTGACAAACTGGTGGTGGCTTCCGCTTTCTGAGGAGATGTACCCATCCTGTCTGTCGGCTAAGGTTCCCTGAGATGACAAGTAGCTAGGGATATCTGCCGGCAAGTTGGTCTCATCTATAATCCAACAACAGCATTCTGTTAACCACCAACGACCATACATACCCCACAGCCTTCCCTGATGAACAGTATGTACTCTTTTGGCTTCTGTACAAGTCAAATAAATCTACTCCTGAAAGCCCACCTTGACTGTCTCGTCTTGAGGTAAGGAAGATGAGGGCTCTGCCGCTCTGGGAAGCACAAGCCAGTTCTCTATTTTGTCTTCTATTGGATGCCCCTCCCAAATGTCAAAAACAGATGCTTCAAAAGATAAAGCCTTGGGAATTTTCATGGGGTAGTATCTAAGCTCTTGAATTAAGCTTGACTTCTGCCATATTTCCGACTTAATATCTACCGATATAGGAGTTTGCACATATTAGTCAATTCACAGCCCCCTCCCACTAGTAACAGAATCCTCCCTAGACGCCTGCACACACGTATGCACACGGGTACACACGTGACAAGAGAGCGCTACGTCAGAGCGTAAACCTCATAAATGAAGGGCTGCTCCTATTCTCCATCACCTCTGTGTGAAGGAGTGAGGCTGTTTTACTCCGTGCTTTGGACTATATCTCACAGCCAACAGGATCTCCTGATAAGGTTTTAACAAAAAAGGATTAATCTTTAAACATCAGGTTTATTTTGGTCTGGGGTGTTATTTTTAGCTAACCATATTCCTGCAGCTTGAAGCAAATGAGTCACCCTTCTCACAGGGCCTTGGGCTGTGGGACACACATTCTGCAAGGAAATTACCACAGGACCACAAACACACATGACTATGGCACCCCGTGCCAAGCTTCTGTTTACACACCTGTGTTGGTGATGCTGCAATCCTCGTTCCTCCGCCTTGTGTGGTATATGATGACCACCCACACGAGCGACGTGCCCACCACACAGCAAACCACTGCTATGATCACGACACCCACGGTGGCCCATCCGTCATCGTCTAAGGACGAGACAGTCATCTGAGGGGAGTCACAGGTGGGAGTGGGCATTACGCTGAGGCGCACGTTGCCTCTCTCAGTGCCGAGGGTGTTAGACATTTCACACGTGTATTTCCCGGCATCACTGACATCAGAGTCCACAATGATCAGCAGCTGATTGCCTGCTGCAAAAAAGTGCCTTTCGGTGACCACCAAGGGGCTGTCATCCTTGGTCCAGTTCAATCTGGGAGGAGGGCTGCCTCCAGCGATGCACTGCAGGACAGCCGTTTCTCCCTTGGTTACCGTTCGGTCCAACAGGGGCCGCAAAAATGATGGTGTTTCTGAAATGACAAGTTATGTCTTGAATCTCCTGAATGAAATTAGGTTTTGCATATGGTAAGACCTACCACTTGAATTTACTAACATTAGAACCCAACATCGTATTCTTCCACGGCTTCATGCGTATGCTTCGATAAGCCCAAATACGTATACAATATTCAGAATTTCATTTCATTATTTGCCTGTCATTTGTTGTAACACCTGTTAGGGATAATGTTTACTATTTTTTAAATCTCAATCTCTCTCACTCTTGACAAGACTGGGAATGGTGGAAGAGGGGCAATGCAAAAATTCTAGACGTTTCTTAGAGATAGAAAATGTATAAAAGTAATTTCAAGCATGGGGGTATATTGATGGATAAAAAAAGTCAGAATGTTTAAATTTTTAAAGGGAAACTTTCTAGTACTAGATGACCAAACCTATACATAAATTCTGAAAGCACTTTTAATAATTTGGTGTTCATAGGTTACTTTGCTCAACTCTTCCAAAGATACACATGTGATGAACATGTTCACATTTTTTAAAAAGCTCCCGTTCAGGCAAAAGTTAAAAGACAAACTCTGATTTCCAGAATGGAGGGGTAGGCCAAGAAAAGAGTCGATCTTTCCCAATCTGCTCACAAGTTTTAGATTCTTGTATATGTTTTATAGTGTGAAGACTACTGGTAGCAGTAGTAGTAGCAGGAAGGGGGAGGCAACAAAGCATTTACTTTTCCCTGCCCCTTGGAACAGAGGAAGTGGATTCATCTCACCGGCCACAGACTTAAAGATGTAATGCACTCCCGACTTCAAAGCTCCTGAGAAGCCCTCTGTTCTCTCTAGGGAAGGGCAGTGTCCTATGGATTACCTGTCACCCTTACAACTCCTGACACTTAGGGCCTTTGGGTGAGCTAGTATCTTTAATTTCTATCACAGAATCAGACAGCAGCCACTTACCTAGGACAGTCAGAGTTGCATTTGCAGAAATGCTTCCTGCACTGTTCTGAGCTGTGCAGCTATAAACCCCGATGTCCTCGATCTTCACATCCACGATAAAGAACACATCATCCTCAGGCATAACATGCATGCGTCTCTCCCTCGCGGCGGGGAAGTCTGTGCCCCCATCCTTTTGCCAGGCTATCTGCGGGGCTGGATGTCCCAGGGCAGCGCACTCCAAGCGTGCCATGGCCCCAGCACGGATGGTAAGGTCCATGGGGGTCTTGGTGAAGGAAGGGAGCACTGAAATCAGAGAAAGAATGTGGGCATTAGCACTATAGAGTTTTAGAGGTTCATTTTCATTTTTTTTTTTAATATATACTTACAAATGCCCCTGCCATAGGTCAGGCTGGGGTTATTTCTGATTGCAAGACAAGGAATCTGAAGTTGAGATGAAGAGATCCCCTCAAGGTTACACACAGGTACAGAAATGATGAAGTCAGGCAGAGACACAGGTCACCTCCTATACGGACTGAAGGTCTTTCTCCTATTTTCCAGTTACTTTTTAGTTTCCTCAGTAATTATCTGTGAGATCTTGGGCAAATCAATTAATCTCTCTGTACCCTGACCACTCACTTCATCATCTTCTTTTTTTTAAGTCCCTCCTGGCTCTAACATTCTATGACTTTAGATCTGTGTTTTGTCCTACAATTTTAAACTCAAAATTGTTCTATGCATCAGGCCTCAACAATCATTTATAGAATGAATGCATTAATGAATCATATACAAAAATCTTCTACCATGGAAGGTACAAATGATTAGATAATAGAGTGGTGAGGTTCCTGTCATAAAAAAATGTATTCGGGTCACACAGAGCAAACAATTACATATTTAATTTATTAACAGCAGCTAATACTTATTGCATTTGGTGAGTGTTCACTGTATTCCAGGCTAAGTCCTTTACACCAATTATTTTATCTAATTATCATATCTCTGTAAGGTAGGTACTATTGTTCCTAATAGAAAGATGTGGAAATGGAGGCACATGAAAGTTAAGTAACTTGGTAAGAGTCACACAGCTATAAGCCGGAGTGGCAGGAATCAAACCCAGATCTCTGAATTAAAGGTGGTGTGCTGGAACGCCTCACGGCCTCCCACATCCGACTCATATGTTGTGAACTCCCAAAGAGCACAACCCACGGGTGGCTCATCTCTGTGCTACCCTCCATGATGGGGTCCTAAACGCAATAACTGCTCATGCAGATACCAAGAATCTTAGTTTTGTGGAGTGAGAGGTAGAGAAAGGAAGGGTGAGGTGGGGAGCTGTGAACAGAAGATAGGGTTAGGAATAAGAGAAAGAGAGAAAACCAAATCTAAAAGGTGTCTTTAAATGCAAATGGAAAAGTTAGATCACATACTGTTTACTGTAAGCTTGGCTTTGACAGAGTAGGATGAACCGAAGTGATTGGAGATGACACACTGGTATTTCCCTTCACTGGTAAATTCCACGTTGCGGAGCCGGAGAATGGTGGTGTACTCCATCACCTCGCCCCCTTGGGCCCGCAGGTGTGCATAGTTTTCCATTTCGGCATCATGCAGTAGTTCATTGTCTTTTTTCCAAGCAAAAGTCATTGGGGAGTCACTGCTGCTGGCGGCTGAGCAGATAAAACTCAAATTGGAACCTTTTATTGCCGACTGTGTTTCTGGCTGGACAGTGATCTGGGGCTTAGGAAAATCATCTGTTCAAGATGGAGAGGAGGAAACAGGACAATTTTAAGGCCTAGGAGTCCAAACGCTACTCAGTTTTTAATACCAAGAAACTCAAAACAAGTGAGGGCTTAGGTTTTACCCTTTGTGTATGTTTCATAGATGGACTAACAGTCCTCATGTTGAAATGATGGCCTGGGAGAGTGTTTATATTCCAAAATAATAGTCTCATCTCAGTTAATGATTGATAAATAGGTGTCAGTCTCTATTTGAAGTGAACAAATTAGTTTAAAGTTTATCCTAGGCCCCTTATGGTTTTTTTTTTTTGACAGAGAGAGAGATAGCGAGAGCAGGAACACAAGCAGGGGGAGTGGGAGAGGGAGAAGCAGGCTTCCTGCCAAGCAGGGAGCCCGATGTGGGACTCGATCCCAGGACGCTGGGATCATGACCTGAGCCGAAGGCAGACGCTTAACGACTGAGCCACCCAGGCGCCCCGCCCTTATGCTTTTTTAAATATAAATACAAGAAGAAATCAGCTAAGAAACTTTTAGGCTCATGGATCATCCTTAAACGTTACTGGTAGGAACTGCAGTTTTTCCCATGTTATCCACAAATAAGCAGCAGCAAAACTGAGAAATCAGTATCACTAAAGATAGCAATTAATACCCCATTTACCAAAAACAGAACCCATATTAAAGAGCAGTAATTTTTAGATAGAGTTGAAACAAATAATCCTCAGCAAAAGAAAAACCATCTCTCAAACTCCCTGTTGAGACCCTGGCTTCAGCATGGGATTGAGGGTGGACCATCAATCAGGCCGCTGTACTCCACTGTCAGAGCCGCATGATAATTAGAGCTGGGCAACTCTTTCATTCCTAACGGTTATTTTTAGTTCTCTGTGACTTTTTGGAGAAGTTACCTTTTTTGAACTGCACTTTCTTGGAGATGGTCTAAACCCAGAAGGAAAGAGCTTAGATCTACCAAAATGTATTATCTGAGTGCTCTGGAAGAAGGACACGCGCGTGTGTGTGTGTGTGTGTGTGTGCGCGTGTGCGTGTGCGGAGAGGCTTTGGGAATGCTCTGGGAACTCCAATGCTGCTCACTTCCAATACCATGTTGTCATCAAGATGGTTTCTTCTTCTGTATGATTATTCTAGAATTCTCATCTGATAAATCAATGTTTAGATTCACAATGGAGGGACTGAAAGAAAAATCTAAAGACACCATATACACGTCCCCAAATAATAGAGAGTTCTTATCTTGGGACTAGAGAACTGCGAAATAAGCACCATGGGAAAGGCATGGCTCAGGCCCTTCTAGACGAATGCCAAAGCTTATTTAGATCCAAAAGCTACATCAGACATTTTATTTCCAGAAACTGTTGGCACTGTTTAATGCCGCAACCTAAAAAAAAACGTATTTTTCTTGTACTTGACTAAACAATCGTAGGCAAAGAAGTTTCAAATAAATTTTTAAAGGCCAATGTAAAATGGGGTTCTGTAGTATCTTAACACACATGCTAAAATTTAAGCTAACTTTGATTTTGTGTTCTATGTGCACATTTATTTTTACAAAGGTCTCCATGGCAGTGAATAGTAAACAGCAGTGTAGTGTAGTCCACAGAAGTCTGCAGCAGGAAGAGGAGAACCTGGGGTTTTGATCCGGATCTGCTGACTAGCTACGTGAGGTTTGAGATTTCTAGCGCTGAGATTCTTAGACGCTAAAACAATGGACCTTACGCTGACTGATAATAAATTCAAACTTTCTATTACATGTAATATTTTAACCACTAGGAGCAAAATTTTTAGCAGCCTGTAAATCACGAGCTGATAATTCCCCCCCCTGTACCCCAACACGCAGCATTGACGTGGGTTAGGTTCAGCGTCTCCACAAGCCAGTCACTTCCCACTTCACAGACGCAGATGCTGAGATTTAGGGAGGAGGGGGGGTTCTGACTGCCCATCAGTTCTCCCAAGATCTAAGGCCCTCGTTCCACCCAATCCCCCTGATGTCCAAACAAAGACATTTAAGGAAACTCTTTCTCATCTGTAACATTAAAATCATCAGCACACTATAGATCCATTTCCATCTACCTCAGCAGATATAAAAGCTTCATTAAGAGAACATAAGCTTATTCAAGACCATTTGTTGGAGGGGAAAAAAGAAGAATGAAGGCAGAGGCAACAGTTACAACTCACCACACACAAAGCCATCTGGGCTAACAGCAAAAATACTTCTTCCTTTTAGCAGCTGAGGATGGGCGCAACTGGCATTTACAAAGCTCTGAAAGTTGTTTTCCGCCACCCACTGTGGGAGCCATTTTAGTTGGCAATCGCACAAAAGGCTTGATGTATTTAAATGCCTGAGGAGAGTAATTACGTTCAATTTGTTTTATATGAAATGCAGATTCTACGAGTAAACTAACTCAAGTAAATATTAACAAAGCAATGGATGTGGAAACCAAATACACACACCCCATGCAATAAATATTCTCTAGTCCATCTTAAAATGTATGAAATATTAGCACCATGTTGTTGTTCTTACTGACCTACTGAGGGAGAAGTGCTGATATATTGAAAACACCTCACTCCTGAAGGCTTGCTATCATGATCAGGTCCCACAAATTTAAATTGCAAATTCGTAACAGAAACAAAAAAACTTCTCAACAAAAGAAACAAATCACCAACTCCCTTTGCTTTCTGGTATAAAAATTAAGTAACGCTAAGAACGCGCTAGATACATTTTACAGACACGTGATCTAGGCTGACATGCCCCCTCCCCCGCCCCCCCGCCGACAGCTTCCCTGACACCATGTTTCATTTGAAACTCTTGGAAAGAAAAGGAAAGCTTACAATTGCTGAAGTTTCTTCATTTGTGAAAATGCATTGCCTTGTAATGACATGATTGCGTTGTCACTCAGATCTCTGAAAACAACCAAATTGAATACATTAGAGGGAATCACTGCCTGCCTCAGGCAAAAGCTGGGCCCACACTGCCCACCCCATTCACCAAACTACTCCATGTGCTGAAATGCACCAACTGGGCAACTCCAGAAGAACCCATTAGGAACCTTGGATCAAAGAACACGAATATTTGTACCAGAGGCAGGTTCTGTTATAGTAAAAAAGATTTGCTTTATATCATCATGTCCAGGTTATTTGACTCATGAGGGCCTACTAAGCTGTTCTGCTGTATTTTTTTTTATAGTTTTATGGTTTGTTCTGCTGTATTATTTTATTGCGTTTCTCAATATTCAAATTAGTAACCAATAGTAACTTTTAAATACACAAGTAAAATTTCTCATAGTTATGCTTTTTAAAAAACCCATCATGTATAAAATACTTTCTATGACATGCACTGCGTTAAATGATTTACATTTACGTAGTATTACATTTATTCCTCATAGCAACCCAAAAGAATATGGTTTTACTACCTTGTTCACCATGAAAGGGGAAGATGTGAACTCAATTATTTTCCATTTCAAAACCTATGCTCTTGGTCAGTAACCCATTCCGCCACACACAACTCACTAGTAGAGACAGTAAGGCATTCAGACAAGATGTACTTGCTTTTAAAACACACTTTGGGCAGGACATTTATAAAACCAGAGAATATTCTAGGCTGAATTTATTTTTAACTAGTGCTTACAAGCAGTTTGAATTAAAGCACTCTCCACAATGATTACTACTCTGTTTTTCTTTATGGGGTCAGAGTATACATAAAGGATTCTGAATGAGATGAAGGTCAACAGAGGACAAAGGTACCAAACATGGGCAGAGAAAGAGGCTGGGAGAGTCAAGACAGTTTAAAAAACTGCAGCAGAGGTTAATACTCCACTGATCCACTAATTCCACTTTCCCAGAAATGAAATGGGTCAGAGGACAAACCCTTTGGCTAGTTTCCCTTTGAAAATAATTTGTTTCAAGAAGTCCAGCAACACTGGTCCGCCCTTCCAAATTCTGCTTTGCAGAACCATCTGACTCCAGCCTGAATTGCTTCTGTCAGCGTGGCTAGCAATCCAAATCTCCCTCAAACTAATAAATGAGTCAGAAGACAACAAGGTGGTCACAGACAATGGCAAAATCGTCTCTCTCAAACACAGTGCAAATGTGGGTTTGCCCAAATGTGTTCCGAACTTCTTTTGTCCAAGTTGATATTAAAACTTTTGGCTATAAACATTCCCTACTAGAGTGGAGATCTTTTACATCAATTTTTACTTTTTCTGTACAAGTGGAAATATTCCCATGGTTGTAAGAAGCTGGTTGGTTCAGCGCTCGTGCAGGTTTTGACTCCTATCAAGGCTGGCTAGCTTGCCCTCCTAGTGGCTGGAAATATCTGCGTTCCCTAAATGTCATTTCAAAAACATGTGAGGGGGTGGCGCAGAGACTGTGAAGACAAGAGCTAGTGTGGCACAAGGACACGGACAGCAGAGGCAGCCCTGGTGTGAGTCCTGCCTCGGGCAACTGCGAGCCGATGCGCTGGTAGCAAAACCGAACAAGAGAAAGAACAAAGGTAGGAAAACAGGTTTTATGTTTTATAATTAAACAACAGCAATGACAAACTAATAAAAGTCTCAAAGTAGTGTCACTACCCTCCTAATGTCACTCCTAAGGACCGTGGGAAATTGCTTTTTTAATCTTTAAAATGAAAGTCACCATCTTAACTGTTCAACAGAATCAATGGATATACTCAAAACCTCCACTTCTTAAAAATAAAGGTAACAGGAGCTACTGGATAATTTTCTCATGAGGATTAAATGAGACTATATATATAAATACCTGGCATAATGCCTGATGTATAGTAAGTGCACAATAAATGGTAGGTTTTTGAAAATTACATATATCACTACTTAAGAAAAATAACTGAAAGAAAACCCAATAATGTATAGTGATGTCCTCAAATGCAGAGGAAAATGTATACCTATATACCTTCATATAGATATAGGTACGTAGATAAACTGGTAGAGGATAAGCAGATGTGTAAATATACTTTATGGTACAGAGAGAATGCCAACAAAATTAGATTCTAGTTTATCTTTCATGACAGATAAATAGGTAACCATCTTAGACTCCTTTAGGGTAACTAAATTCCAGTCACTCACAGATGTTCTAATGCGTCCAAACCGGTAAAGGCTTTTTTGGTAATAGATCGAATCCGGTTTCCCTGGAGTATTCTGAGGGGGGAAAAAAAAAGTTACAATGGAATAGTTAAAGCCCCATTTGGGGGTGGAATTCTCATGAAAAGAATCTCTTTTAAAATCAATGTGGGGAAAAAAAAATCATTGTGAACAATTCTATTTTCTTCAATTAAATGATATACCCTGTACAAACGTATTCATGCCACCTATTTCAGTAACATAGTTCAGCATGGTCTCAAAGCATTCAAGAGAGAACCGGCAAATATAGGTATTCAATAAGTTACTCCGGCGGTTAAATTAAAGACGTGATTTTCAAAGTCTTCTTAGGAAGAGGTAGAAACTTCCTTCCAGGTAAATGGTCTCAGAACTATAATTAGTAAAACAGACAATAGTGGAGGTCTTCTTACGCTCCCTGCCCATGGATAGTTTCATCACCCATGGAAGTTTAGGGCTATATGGAACTCGACTTGAAAACTTCGGACACAGGGTCCGGCCACCGACAGGGCCACTGTAAGGCGAACAGAAGCAGGTTTCTGCCTGTACTGCCTGGAGCCTACAGCAGTGTTACCAGTGGGCACTGGGGCTCACCACTTACAGATTCTGTGAGCAGAACGCAACACTGAAAGTTCCAAAATGGTGAGATCAGGAGTGTCCTTCCATACAACGATAATCCCAAGATTCTAAGCACTTGAAACAATTTAAAATTCTGGGCTGGATATTAAAATAAGTCACAGCTCACCAAAGTGTTGGAGAAAACCGCCATACCAAGGAAGAAAAGCTAATTAATACCCATCCTGTATAACAACACTCATCTGGGGAGATGACCAAGGGAAGCGACCAGATTCAGCCTCTAGTTCTAAACTCTCTCAAATCTCATCCTGCAGAATGGACTTCAACAGGTGTAGGTCAGACAGGGAGGCAACCATGAAGCAAATCCTACTCACAGCCGCCTCAGTTTGTCAAGCCCAGAGAAAGCACCGTTCATGTCTTCAATAGTCCAGGAAATTTCATTGTTCTTCAGATCCCTAATTATAAGAAGAAATGTTACCGAAACTGGTACCAGGCACTTAACAAAAGATATAAGCACTCTCCTTAGAGAGATGCTCAGAAAGCTAATATTGCCACCCAGGAGGCATGTAATTTGTAATAAATTCCTCATAATCCCCCACGTCATCTCCACCCCTTTCAAAACAATAGAAAACACTTTCCCTCTCCCAACACTAAGTTTTTGTCCAAAATCAGGACAGTTGATTCAGTCCTATTAATTCCTCTATCAAGATGACTAAATTCTGAAAGACCTGAACAATCTGAAAAATACATTAAACTTTAAAACCACCGCTCCAACCACACAAGTAGGAGCTGGCCAAAGCACACAGCATGTCTTTCAATTATGTAATGCTTCAAATAGTGAACAGAGCAAAAGTTTCTGACAGTGCAAAAACAAAAAAGCCCATTGCACAACATTAAAATGAACATTTCAGAGATTCTTCAAAGGTCAATTAATCCAACTCTGCCTTCTTCCTCTTAGGACAGAGATCAAGTCTGGATATGATAAACAGGCATCTTCCTTTGCTGCCCTTTGTATATCTTTTATGTTCTGGGTACTTTTCTAATCTGCATTTTTATAAAGAAAAATCAGTGGATTTAAAATTGTTTCCCTTTTGAGCAGTTACCAACTTCCTGGAGATCCTGAGAAGGCTAAGTGTAATCACCAAACCAATCTGATCATTGTCCTTTTTAATCCCTCTAAGAAACACATATGGATGAAATGGACTGATTTTAATCAAACTGATCTGGGAAAGATTAAGACACTACTTTCTGAGTCTATACATATTTCCTTCACAACAAAGGAAATCTGCTTGGAGAAAAGTGGGCACATTTAGGAACCAATTAGGTTCATGTATGGAGAACAAAATGTGTACTTACAAAGTCTTTAAACTGGAAAGCCCCCGGAAGGCACAATCAGCAATGTAGCTGACTTTGTTATTCCCAATGTGCAGTGTATTTAGTAAGCTTAGGCCCAGGAAGCTTGAATCATCCAACCTCGATAAGTGATTGAAAGTTAGGTCCCTGTAAAAAAAAAACAAAAAACAAAAACAAATAATAGCCTTTATTTTCCAATTCAACACAATGATTTGTTTTCAAACAACAGGTAATATATGTAACCACAATAATCCTTATTTTAACACTCTGCCTTCTTAATAATACTCAGGTAAACATTATTTCTAATCCTAGTAATTAAAAAAAATTCTCTTTATTTGAAAATAGCCCATCACTGATTTAGACCATGTGCCCTAGAACTCAAACAACACAGTTGGCTTCAACTTATCACAACAAAAATATGACTAGGTTGCATGTGAAAAAAGCTGTCACCCTGGAAACTTTGTTATGAAAATTTCACAGATCAGTGGTAAGAAGCTCATGTTCTGGCATGATCCCTGCTCTCGAACCTGAGGAGAATAAAAGGCAACTCACAGCTCACTGAGTTTCTGGCAGAACTCCCAGGCATCAGGGCTGATCCTGTTGATGGCATTTTGGCTGAGATGAAGTTCCTGCAGCATCAGCAAGCCGTAAAGCCAGCCTTTGGTAATCTCTGTTAAGTTGTTATGGTCCAGCTGCCTACATTTACAATAAGAGTCAAAAGCAGGATCAAAAGTTCATTATCTAGTCTCTTCAAAGGAGACATATGATTACAACCTATTACATATTCCTATTGTTACAAGATGTTTAGCTTTTGTTATATAAAGACATCAGCAAAAAATACAACAGGCTTATAAATTCTCAGTCATGTTACCTGAAACAAAACTGAGTATTAAATTATAAGATTGTAAATTATGAGATTTTAACATAGGATTTCATAGCACTCCACAATCATACTACCGAAGTAGGAACTGTGATAAGCCACACTTACAAGATCTCCATGTTGCTCAGCCCCCAAAAAGCTCCATCCATAAGTTTTGTTACTCCATTTCTTTGCATTTTCAGAGACTTCAGAGCACCGAGCCCTTGGAATGTGAGCCCATCTACGTTTTTAATCTTGTTCCGGTTCAGTTCACTGCATTGGATAGAATAGTTAAACAGCTTATACGACAAAATTCTGGAGGTGGTAATAAAATGTGACATTACTACAATATAGTTAAACTAGCCTGTATTAAATTACACAGAAGGTTTTAAATTTCTAAACATTTTTATTGAGAAGAATTCGGATTTATTAGCAGGGAGTGAATTTCCTCCTGAAATGTGTGATATATTTTTGGAATAGTGAAATATTGAAACTAGACTACGCCTTAATTTCTAAAACGCTTATCAACTCAGTGTATTTGTTTTTAGATTATCCAGAGTGAGTAGACTGAATATTATGTTAAAACATGAAGTCTATTCAGAGGCAGGGCTTATTCTGCTTACAAAAGTTGGTTACTCTCTTTCACGGTTCTTTTTCTGTTTAATGCTTTCTCTTCAAGGCAGTCATTTTCAACCTTGGTTGCACACTGAAATCACCTGAAGAGTTTTAAAAATTACCGAAGCCTGGATCTTACCCCCAGAGATTCTAATATAATTGGTCTAGGGTGTGGCCTGGACATTGGGATTTTTTTATATTTTTATTTTTTAATTTTTTTAAAGAAAGATTTTATTTATTTATTTGACAGAGAGAGAGATAGCGAGAGCAGGAACACAAGCAGGGGGAGTGGGAGAGGGAGAAGCAGGCTCCCTGCTGAGCCAGGAGCCCGATGCAGGGCTCGATCCCAGGACCCTGGGATCATGACCTGAGCCGAAGGCAGACGCTTAACCGAATGAGCCACCCAGGCGCCCACACTGGGATTTTTAAAAGCTCCCCAGTGCCTATAATGTGAAGCCAAGTTTGAAAACCACTATATTGTAGGAGCCTGTTCACAGATCGTTCCACCACCATTAACGAGACAGCTCTTTGCAGCCACTTAAGCTATAGAGCCTCCTGGAGTTGTCGGTATTATTTTCATAAACCACAGCTGTTGGGCGTCACCATGATTTCGCCAGTGCCACAATGATGCCTTTGTATGGAGATCGTTCAGTGACGACACTGTTCCTTCCTTCAGTAACAATCGAACCTGCCCTGTCAGGCAGGAGTTTGCACTAGGTGACTGTGAAAGCTCTTTCCGATTCAGAAATTCGGCCACTCTAGTTCTCGAAGGGAAGAGAGCCACAGCCTTGCTTCTAAACTCCTTCGGTCACGTTGTGGATTTTAGGCAACAGACACCAAGGGTTCAGAGGAGATGAAGAAACACTGTCTAAGAGGATATCTTACTTACAGGTGTTGCAGTTGGGGCAGTTTAAACATCTTGGGTGGGATAGCTGAGATTCGGTTCCTGTTCAGTTTCAACACCAGGAGTGTGTTGGCCAGATTGTCAAAATACCCAGGTTCCATTAAAGTGACTCGGTTGCTGTTGAGATACCTGTTAAAAGTTTGAAGATGAGCTTCTCCTTCTGGCTCTTTGGAAAGTTAAAACACATATACTCTCTGTATTATAATCTCCAGAGAACCTAACCATCATTTGTATGAACGGACACTTAAAAATTAAGTCTTTGGGTCCTTTTGGACCAACGTTGACTACGATTCACACATACTGCTAAAGAAAGAGTGACTGGAATATTTGAAAGGTATAAAAATTTGTTACAGATGCTTATCCAATTTTTATAAAATTCACTTATTAATGAAACAAAGAGTGGTTTAATTTTTTA
The DNA here is from genome assembly GCF_011800145.1 of Mirounga leonina. Classification (NCBI taxonomy): domain Eukaryota; kingdom Metazoa; phylum Chordata; class Mammalia; order Carnivora; family Phocidae; genus Mirounga; species Mirounga leonina. The sequence goes on along the minus strand of NW_023270314.1, from coordinate 20,216,662 downwards.
AAGAAGCACTTTTAATTCCACATAGTTTTTCTAATAAAGGATGCCTAATTTTTTGTAATCCGAAAGTGCAACAACAGAATAAAGACTGTGGTTATTTGGGTTTATAGCAAATTACATGTCAATAAGAAAGTTACGTTGCTGATACACCAGCAGTTAAAAAAAAAAGGCAGATTTTGTTACATCTTAAAGTTGATTTTTTATTATTATGACATGGTATTTTCATCATAGGTGAGTATTTTTGTTAAAGACTTGACTTACAGATATTTGAGTTGTAGAGGCGGAAGGGGAGTTTTAAGCTCTGTAATGTTATTGCTGCTCAGGTCCAAAGTTTCGAGGGATTGAAATTGTTTCAGATGTTCAGGTAATATTTCAACAATTCTGTTTCCAGCTCTGGAATTTAAGGATAGCACAGGTGACAGGGTTAATAATAATACAACAATCTGAAAGGTGAGAAATATTTTCTATTCCTAATCTGTTCTTCAGAAATATGGAAAACTACAGTTCTAAAACTGTACTTTTAAAAGTTAAACAGCAATTCTTATGTCACTTTAATTTCACCTTAAATAGTAAATCATCATATTAGAAGGTATGAAAGCACTCCTATATAAATCTGGGTGCGTTTAACAGCCATGGCTATCCAAACGCTAAGCACCTAAAGACTGTCTGATTTTTATCTTTTTTTTTGGTTACCAGTCCATCTTCCTTATTATTTTATTAAATGGCATATAAATTGACTAACACTGAGTTGGCATTCCAGGCACTGATGTGTTAGTTCCCTATTCTTTTTCTTGATTCCTAAGCTATTTCTAATTCTTCTCCTGAACAGTACCCATACGACAGGTACCAATGAACTTAAAATACTCATCAGATTGGTTTTTTCTTTTTTTTAAGCCATGCTAGAGAGCTCTCTTTTTCTTCAAGAAATAGCAAGTTTCAAGGTATTGCCATAGTCTTCGAAAACAGTGGATATGCTCCAGGGCTTTGAATATTATAAAGGTTATTACGTAAAAGCACACCAGTCTAAATAATCTCTATTTAATTAGATTAATAGTTTGACATTAACAGTCTTAAACACCAGACCATGATGACCAATATGGTAGCCACATGTAGCACTTTAAATTAAAATTAAAGGTTAAAATTCAGTTCCTTAATCACAGTAGCCAAATTTCAGGTTCTCAACACCCACATGTGCTTGGTGGCTGTCAAATGGGTCAGTGCACATACAGAACATTTCATCACTGAAAGTTCCACTGGTGAGCCCTATACTACACCACAGATGAAAAACAAAACAAAACAAAAGAGGCCAAGTCAAATCTCTTAAAAGGTCAACAGTACAACAGCTTTCAAGGGGAAATTCAACACTAAATGACAATCTTGCTAGAAAACAGGAATCAAACTGATGCGCAAGCCATCTTATTTGTCATATTAGATCAGGGAGCCTGGACTTTTTTTTTTTAAAGATTTTATTTATTTTTGACAGAGAGAGAGAGCACAAGCAGGGGGAACAGCAGAGAGAGCGGGAGAAGCAGACTCCCTGCTGGAACAGGGAGCCCGATGCGGGGCTCGATCCCAGGACCCTGAGATTATGACCTGAGCCGAAGGCAGACGCTTAACCATCTGAGCCACCCAGGCGCCCCTGGACTTTTTAGACCATCATTTGGCAGGGGAAAACAACATGTCAACGTAGGAAGGCCAGGATGAAAACAAACTCCACTTACAAAGAAGGTCTCTTTACAACCCACGGAACAATGAAAGAATCTGAAGGCTCTAGGCAGAACTCTATACATGATATGTCACACACTGCTATTTTTATACATAGTCTATGTGTAAGCCTCATTTAATGGGAAAACTTAGGAAATACATCTCATGTGTGTATCTTTCTACCAATACCGTATTTCTATAGTGCTTTGAGAGTTTCATTATAACACATAGGCCTCTCACCATCTCAGAAGGTCCTTGAGTTCAGAGTACCTTCTCTGCCATACTCTGAGCTCCTCTGAAGTAGGGGGATAGGTCTCTACCCCTCTGTCCTGGACTGCGCATGAAACCTAAGAACGTTGAGAACATCTCAAATGTCAAGCTGAGGCTAAGCATTGTTCATACAGTATGCCATTTAATCACAGAAATGTTTCTCTAGTAGAGATATTATAGATAATTGTAAAATTAGGAAACCAGAGCTTTTAACCTATGAGGCCATACTGGTCCCAAAGCAATTGCTGAAGGCTAGTTTCATAGAATACACTGTCAAACATATTTTGGCAATTAAGTTCTTATGTGGAGATGCACCCCCAGAAAGGGCCACAACTTCTCACCCTTGCAGAAATGCTGAACTTCTGGTTTCAAACTAATGTGGGAATCAACACTGGCTCATGGAGCCATCACCATGCCAACACTAAGGATGCCCTGGAAACAGGGTCTCCCCAGTCTTGCTTGCACCCCAGGAAGACAACCCAGGGGTGTGCATATGTTTGCCATCCACCAGAGAAGAAGACCAACTTCCTGAATACGTGCCAATGTCAGGTGCTGATTTCCCCACAGGAAAGAACAATAAGGGGAGAAAACAAGTTGGACCTTTTCTATTTAAACAACAACAAACAAAACTTCTCAAAACATTGTTAAAATCCTCCATATGTTACTTTTAAGGACTGCAGGGACTCATGTGTTTTGATTCAGGTCATCAGGGAATCTAACTCTTCACTCTGAAGTTATCCTATACAAGGCAACAGGCATAGGTGATAGATCTTAAAAGCTGAATTTGTCTGTGATTACAGTAAGGTTAAAAAAAAAAGGGGGGGGGTAACAGTCCTATTTACAAGTAACAAGTATCAAGCCCCTTAGTCTCCCATAAAGTCTTACAGACTTTGTTTAGAGTCAAGTCAGCCATGACCTCTGATTTTGACCATTTCCCACATCTGGATTTGCCAGTGTATAAACTCCTTGATCTAGTTGTGAGGTACAGGGGAATGCAAGTGAGACAATTAGTCAATTTCTAGATCCCGGAGATGGATTTAGTCCAAGAGACAAGCCACAGGGCCTTAGGGTCAGGGTGTGTGGGTTAAACAAAACCACACTTTAGGGGACAAAAATGTTCTCTTAAACACATAACCCAAATGTTTGCATTACCAGGATGTCCTCCCACAAACAGCAGAGTAACCCTGAAATGCTCCCCTCTCTCCAACGCCGCCCCCACCCTCCCCCCCGTCCCTAGTCACTGCCTCCCATCAAACTCTGCATCTGGTTTTGGCTCCCCGGGCTGTCTGAGGCTAGGACAGCCACACTTAACATTTAACAACACAAAGAAAGGGCTCAGCTATAGATTTTTGCAATAAATGGAACAAACTGGTTTTTTGTGGGAGGGAGAGGGAGACCCACAGGTGTCTATCACGTTGGTCAAATAAGGCTACGAGTTAGATAACAGGCCATACAATCTTTGGTTTATGTGTTCATTTGTTTATTAAGTAATTATAAACAAGGTATTAAAACTGCCAATTACTTGAGTGATGAATAAAATTTTCCTTGCAGTTAAAGTATGCTCCAGCCAAAGCCAGCAATTTCCTGAACTGCACACTTCCTAAATTGCAGTGTGAAAGTGCTCAGTTACAGATGGAGCGTGCACAGTGCCCTCTTTGTCAGCCCTGCTTCCTCGCACAAAAATCCCTTACAACTGCCAGGATAATAGTCCCTGTATCACAGAATTTTAACTCTGTGCTAATGGAACTGAATTAAATCCAAATACCAGCTTCATATTAGCTCTCAGACTAACTGAGAAATAACCACCTGATATGTCCCAGTTTAAACAAAACAAACTTGCTCTATATCATGCAAGAGTTTTTAAAAAAGGAGACAACTCCATTAAAACTAGATTGAAAAATCTTTTTAATCACCTAAAACCCTCACAATAAACATAATTCTAATAGAGTTGGTCATGAATAGCCGCTTCTAAAAGACAAAGATTCAATTCAACTCCAGCTTTAATTTTTCTCCAAATATGGATAAATGCCAAAACTGATGAACACACTGAAAGCACTGCGGTTAATTAATATTTTTGGCAGGATGTGCAATGCTTTAAGAAAACAAACAAACTGTGTGAATACCTTTTTCCATGACTTCATGTGGAAGTACCATCTTTCCATTGTTCAAAAATCACAGTATGTAAGTCGTGTAAGTATTGGAAGGCATTGCAACCTTGTGCAAATCCACCTCAAAAGGACAGCGAACATTTTGGTCATCTGTGTCTGTTGACAGTACAAGGTGTTCCAGGGTCAAATCATTGCCGAGGTCAAGTAGAATTAGTCCCTTGTGGACACACAGACAGCTGGGGGCTTGGTCTGTGGGAGCACAGACGGTTCCCTCAGGCATCCAAGAGGCCACAGGAAAAACAGGAGTCCCAGGCAGTTCACTCAGCCTTCGCTTCTCAGGCTCAACCATAACGGTTTCACTTTGCTGCTAATTTCCCCTTTCAACCCACTTTGCCAGATACCTTTAAAAGGCAGAGCCAAACAGAGCCTGCCATTTTCTTACAGTGGTATTTGCTCGGAGAGTGCTGGAGATCTAATGAAGAACAAGATGGATACGGTCCCTGACCTCACGGAGCTTACGTTCTAGCAGGGAGAAGAGGCCAGCAGATGGAAGTGGTCACCACGGCGATAAGCGCCATGCTAAGGCGGCAGTGGAAGAAAGAACAGCCTCCCAAAAAAGTGGTGGGAGGGGTCAGCAAAACTTCCCATGGCAAGGAGACAGGCTAGTGTTCCAAGCAGAAGCAAGTGTGTGGAAGGGAAGGCTCCCCTTTGAGGAAATGGAAGAAGGCCTTGATGGCTGGAGTAGAGAGTTCATGGGTGAAGACTGGGGAGAGATGAAGTCCAAGAGTGAGGTAGCTGAGAGGAGAGGAATGTAGGTCAGTGGGACCCTGTAAACCTCGCAGACATTGGGCCTTTATCTTGGGGGGGCAGGGCAGATTTCAGATATGAGGTGACAATATCAGACACGCATTTTAGAAAGTGCACTCTGGCAGTAGTGGGTAGAAACACTGGTGGGGGACAGGCATGACCAGGTGCAGGAGCACCACCAGCAGGTGCAGAGGACCAATGACAGTATGCTGGGATAACAATGACCTTCTGCCTAGCGATCCACTTTGGGGGTGAAGCACCACTCTGCATCTGGTTCCCCAGAGCACAGGCTGTGCTTTTCTCGCTGCTTGACACAGAGGCTCAGGTTTCCAGCTCTGCAGCCTCTGGACACTGGAACCCAGTTCGGCACTACTAGAGTTCCCATCCACTCTCAATTACTGCTTCTGTGTGTGTTGCTGACGTGGAAGGCCTTCTAAAGCATGCAGTGCAGACTGGGATCCCAGCTGGCTCAGGTGTGAGATGCTACTGACCATTTTAATGTCTGTCGTCACTGGGAAAATGGACAAGTGTGTTATTCCCATATATAAGATTGTGCTCATTTGTTCTGATCCTCTGAACGCCTGCACTGAATGTAAACCCAGACTAAATTATAACAGTAAAATAAAAGTTATGAGGTTAGTGACATGATCACTTGGTAAGATGATGATTGGTTTTACTTTCTGACTCACTCCTATCTCCACAAAGCCTAAGAGTCTCCAAAGAATTTCATGGACCCTTAAGTGGATATAAACGGTGTCAGTTTACTTCCAGAGTCTAAAAGGAGAATGGAATATTCTTTGTGAGAAACCAGAATACCGGGTTTTTCACATCGGAATTCCTGAACCAATTAAACTGCAGCCTCTTGATGAATAAGAAATATCTGTCAATAGTTTCAACTGTCTCCTACCTATTATAGATGTTAACAGGCAGCTTAAAGCTTTGCCACTGTGATGTGTGAAGAAAGACGTGTAATCTTAGCTATGTAAGAGAAGGTTATGTGCATGTGGCAATGACCTTTTAGAGAAGGTGTACACAGTGAGAAACCATTTTTTATATGTTGCAATGCCCTCTCTTCTTAGAATGCATCACTCTAGCCACACCCCTTGAGTCCAATTCAGTCAGTGGAGCTAACAAATGGCTGAAGCTGTGGTCATTCTACACAGCCATAGAGAAAGCATATTAACTGTATTGACTGGGACAGTCAGCTTGGCCCCAAGGAAATACTGATTTCTATATACAACCTGCAAGCAAACACGTTAGCACCCATTTATAAAAGAATTACAAGTTGTTAAAGGAAACACTACATTTTTGCAAATACATTAAAAAAAAAAAAAAGGTCACTTACATTTCCAACAATAACTTCTTCGTCCCCCAACAAAATGCTTCCTTGAAAACCACCTTGGCTGGAATAACTAACACCCAATAATGTTAGGCTTCTTTTAACAGACAGACTTGGCAAGCAAAAGAACCTCTCCCATGCAGATAAAAATAAACTGTCTCTGCTCATCTTTTTTCTAAAAAGATAATTGAGAAGTTTCATTAAAAGAACACATGTTCAGACTGGTCCACTGGCACTGTGGCATCAAAGAGTAAAGCCAACTGAGGGAACTTTTGCAAGGAGAAAGATTCTTGATTAAGAACTAATGATACTAAGCAGCAAATGGGCCACTGTAAGGAGCAAAGAGTCCGTTCCTTCAGCTAAAAGCCAGGTCAACATAAAATATAATTGCCCTTTGGATCAAGAACATGAGTAAAGATGGCCATAATATTTTAATACAGATACCCTACAACCATCAGGGCCATATTTATGTGCCAATTATAATACATGTTAAAATGAAAAAAGCAAGAGGGGTCAAAAGCCCATTTTCACCACGTAGAAAACAACACTTTTGGATCCCCAAGTGTGAATTCAATTTAGTTCTTTATGTAAACAGAAATTTAAGGGTGAATCCCTTAAAATTTAAGATGCTAATGAAGCAGCAAAAAAAGAAATTAAGAAAACAATCCCATTTACAATTGCACCAGAAATAATAAAATACCTAGGAATAAATTAACCAAAGAGTTGAAAGAACTATACTCTGAAAATCATAAAACACTGACGAAAGAAATTGAAGACAACACAAAGACATGGAAAGAAATTCTCAGCTCATGGACTGGAAAAACAAATGTTGTTAAAATATCTATACTATTGGTTTAATATTACCCTTCTGAAAATACCAACAGCATTTTTCACAGAACTAGAGCAAACAATCCTAAAATTTATATGGAACTACAAAGACCCTGAATAGCCAAAGCAATCTTAAAAAAGGAAAACAAAACTAGAGGTATCACAATCCCAGAGTTCAAGATATACTACAAAGCTATAGTCATCAAAACAGTGTGGTACTGGCCCAAAAACAGACACATAGATCAATGGAACCGAACAGAAAGCCCAGAAATAAGCCCCAATTATATGGTCAATTAATCTTCAAAAAAGGAGGTAAGTATAAGCAATAGGAAAAAGACAGTCTCTTCAACAAATGGTGTTGGGAAAACTGGACAGATGACATGCAAAAGGATGAAACTGGACCACTTTCTTATACCATACACAAAAATAAATTCAAAATGGATTAAAGATCTAAATGAGAGACCTGAAACCATAAAAATCCTAGAACACAGGCAGTAATTCTCTGACACCGACCACAGCAACATCTATATGGGTCTCCTGAGGCAAGGGAAGTAGCAGCAAAAATAAACTATTGGGACTACATGAAAAATAAAAGGCTTCTGCACAGGGGAGGAAACAACGCAATTAAAAGACAACCTACTGAATGGGAGAAGGTATTCGCAAACAACATATCTGATAAAGGATTAGTATCCAAAATATATTAACAACTTATATAACTCAACATCCAAAAACCAAATGATCCAATTAAAAAATGAGCAGAAGACATGAACAGACATTTCTCCAAAGAAGACATCCAGATGGCCGACACATGAAAAGATGCTCAACATCACTGATCATCAGGAAATGCAAATCAAAACTACAACGAGTTACCATCTCACACCTGTCACAATGGCTAAAATCAGAAACACAAGAAACAAGTGCTGGTGAGGATAAGGAGAAAAAGGAACCCTTGTGCACTGCTGGTGGGAATGCACACTAGGCAGCCACTATGGAAAACAGTATGGAGGTTCCAAAAAAAGCTAAAAATAGAGCTACCCTACAATCCAGTAATTAATCGTACTACTGGATATTTACCCAAAGAATATGTAAACACTAATTCAAAGGGATACACACACTCCTGTTTATTGCAGCATTATTTACTATAGCCAAACTACGGAAGCAGCCCAAATGTCCATTGATAGATGGATAATGGTGTGTATACACACACACACACACACACACACACAGGAATATTACTCAGCCATAAAAAAGAATGAAATTTTGCCATTTGCAACGACATGGATGGAGCTAGAGAGTATTATGCTAAGGGAAATAAGTCAGTCAGAGAAAGACAAATACCATAATTTAACTCATATGTGGAATTTAAGAAATAAAACAAACGAGCAAAGGAAAAAAAGAAAGAGACACAAACCAAGAAACAGATTTGTAACTACACAGAACAAACTGCTGGTTACCAGAGGGGGGTGGGTGGGGGAAGGGTAAGTAGGTGATGGGGATTAAAAGGACACTTATCTTGATGTGTATTGGGTAATATGGAACTGCTGAATCACTAAATTGTACACATGAAACTAATATAACACTGTGCTAACTACGCTGGAATTAAAATGAAAAATAAGAAAAGAAGAGGAAGCTGCTAGTGGGTGCGGCTGTGTCTGATTGTGGCCTTGTGCTAGGCATGGACAGCGGTGGGCGTAATCAAGAGCAAATGTCACAGAACTACATGCCTAGCCAGCTCGTCTATTCCACGAATCAGGATCTCAAACCTCTCGATGTACTAAAATGATGGTCTAGGAGCAACCAGAGAAATTAAGTTGGGATAAGGCAGTGTTTTGAATTTTCAATCAGTCATTTTTAAAAGGTCTAAGTGAAAGCAATTCTTATGAAAATGACAATAGACCTGGGGAGCTTGGCTGAGCACAGCTCAACAGGAGCCAATAATACAACACGGTCCTTCAAGGCTAACATAATTTTAAGCTTCATTAATGTCTAGTATTCTGGTGAACAGGCATGGTCCCACCACGTTTTTTTAAATTTAAATTCAATTTAGTTAACATATAGTGTATTATTAGTTTCAGGGGCAGAATTCAGTGATTCATCAGTTGCATGTAACACCCAGTACTCATTATATCAACTGCCCTCCTTAATGCCCATCACCCAGTTACCCCATCCCTCCATCCCCCTCCCCTCCAGCAACCTTCAGTTTGTTCTTTATCATTAAGAGTCTTTTATGGTTTACCTCCCTCTGTTTTTATCTTATTTTATTTTTCCTTCCCTTCCCCTCCCCGTTCATCTGTTTTGTTTCTTAAATTCCACATATGAGTGAAATCATACGGTATTTGTCTTTCTCTGACTTATTTCGCTTAGCATATCTTGTTTGGGTACCATATTTTACACTGCCATGCTAGATGAAATGTATATGGGAGGACCTTAAGAGTCTAGACCTGCATTGTTCAGGACAATAGCCACTGGCCATGTGTAGCTACTTAAATTTAAATGAAATACAATTAAAAACGGAATTCTTCAGTACACTAGCCACATTTCAAGTGTTCGATATCCATGTGTCTAATAGCTACCACAGCGAACAGCACAGATATAGAACATTTCCATCGCTGCAGAAAGGGCCACTACGTAACACTGGTCTAGACTGAGTATCATATAGGAAAGGGTAATATTTGAGCCAGGAAAAAGAGAAGGCTTTAAGAAAACCATGTATTTTAAGACTTACAGGTATTAATTTGCAGAAAATAGAACCAAGTTGTTCTCTCCAACACAGCGAACTAAGACAAGAGGTGAAGGTGGGGCAAGAGTTCAGCTTAACAAAAAGTCCTACTAATTAGGACTATTCACAGTGGAACGGTTTGTCACCAAGAAGTAAGCTTTTGTCCCTGAAAGTGCTCAAAGGAAGGCTGGATAACCTCTTTTTTCCAGAGATCTCTCCATAGGGAGAAATGTCCTTTCCCATTCTAAGCTACCAGGATTGCATGCAGATACTCAAAACCACCACCAACAAAAAAATTGGTTTTGGCCAGTTATACAATCTACCAAACCATTTCTAATTCCTCTCATCCTTTAGTTGATACTTAAATGGGGATGATGGTGAGGAACTGAAAGCAAAAAAGACAGGAGGAGGAGAATAAGAAAAAGAGGGATTTATACAATTGACTACATTTCCTGATTTTGTAAACATCCACTCATCTTTAAAGAGTACTGTTTCTATTCCTAGGCCAGTGCCTTGTTCAGGATTACATGGCAATTAGTGATTAACTTCAAAAAGCATCTTATTTTTTTTTTCTAAAAAAGAAATGCTCGTTTTGATTCTATTCCAATGTTTGTTTTGAAATAAAAACATTTAAAATTGCTCATGCACAGTAAAACTGACAGTCCAAGAATGTACACCATGTTCATCTTGTGCTGTAGGGCACTTGCAGCATGAATATTACCTTGATATTTCATTTTGCCTTCTGCCTCGTTCTAGAGGCTGCTCTATTTGCCAGCTAAAGCTTCACAGGGAGGAAGGGAGACTGTCAGGCAGGTGATTTTAGAAAGGAAGCGCTTATACTTTTAACTGCCTTTCCTCTCATGTTTTGAATTTACTACTTAAGCAACTTTCAGCCAAGGAAAGAAGCGGTGGTACTGGTTAGCAGCCTGTTTCATTGTTTTGGTCTCTCTTCCCAACTAGAGCCCAGAGCCTCTCATCTATGGAAGATGGCAGAGATACTAAAATGAGGACGAGGAGGAGGAAAAGGAACTAGGCCAGGGGAGAGACATGTTGACTCTTGCTAGCCCTATCACGAAAAGCAACTGGCTGTAACTTTATTGTTTTGTCTGTCTTGGCAGCACAAGCCTTGCTCAGCACAGAAACGTCTCCGGCAGAAGTTGCACCAAATACTTCAAAGCAGCAATCAAAATGGCTAGCATGACATTGAGGGGAGAGATGAGAAAATAGTGCAGGTTCAGGATAAACACTGGTAATACAGGAGACTTTGTGGCAAGCTATGCTGGAAAGTCAAGTTCAAGGGAGTGGGGGTCAAGTTTATGGGCTCCGAGAACCGCCACTGAACAAAGTTGTCTGCTGGTTCACTATGTCGTATCTAACAATGTTGTTACCTTGGAAAAAGCAAGTTTTAGTAATGAAAACGATTTTAAGTGCATGTGGAGAGGCATGAACAAAAAGGTTAGCTGAACAGTTTTCTACAATTAACTATATATAGTATTAATTGGGACTGGGCCACCCAGTCATTCATTCAATAACCATGCACTCCCTCCCAGGTGCCAGACACTGAGCTACATGCTAGAGTTGCAGTGGGGATGAAAACACACATGCGCTCAGCTTTTAGGAAGTTTCATTCTGGTGGGGGAAATGGACATTAAAGAATCACAAATATATAACTGACAAATGCCACTGTGTGTATAATAATGTGGACACTGTACATAAGGGTGATAGGAAAATGTGTCAGGTGACACGAAGTCTGGCTAGCAAACGCTGCACAAGGGTAAGTACTGTAGGCAGAGAGAAAAGTCTGTAACGGGACCTGACACAGAGCAAGCCGACACACTGCTAGAAGTGAGAAATGAGTCTAGAGGAGGCTCAGTGGGAAGAGGATTCAGATCATCCAGAGCATTGTAGGTCTTGTCAAGAATTCTGCTCTTAACCTAAGAGCCACAACAGGATCACAAATTTATGTTTCAAATCTAAATTGAGAATTCATACACCTAGCAAACTTGTATTGTGGGGACTAGTTTATGATTAATTGTGAAGATAAACGTAGAGAGTAAAGAATACATCTCTGTGTATAGTAAACACTTTTATGTGCAAATCACGTATAAACACTTTAAAATCCAATAAGAGAATACAACTTATCATATTACGATGCTTATGTGTTTATTTTGTAAGACTTGAGCTTTAGGAGCTTATTTCCATTAGACACAATAACGTCTGGTTTGTTTATACTGTGAAGGCTGCAGCCCTCTGATGCAATGTCCTTTAAACACAAAGACGCTAGTCCATTCATCCACATCAGCAGCGCATACATTTGGGAATGAATTTTTTAGTTAAGGGGGTCAAATTCTATGGGATCCTCTACACCCACAAATGGGTAAAGATGAGATATGGTTTATGTCCACTTAATCAGAACAAAGCTCCCTGATTCCCCAGAAACTTAAATTCTAATTTTGACTAAAGCTTCTCCTCACTTCCCTAATCAATATGACACACTGGTAACCTCCTTTCAAATGCTAACTTAGATAGGTTTGGTTTAAAAACAAATAAACAACTATTTGAACTTTACCACATAGTTACAAAATTACTTAGCTACATCATCACTTGAAAACCTATGTAACACTTGCCTTCCTTATATGAAGCTGTGTCTCTGAGCTGTGAACTATTAAAATATCAATATGCTTTAAAAATCACAAAGTAAGTTTGATGAATTTAAACAAACTCTGCCATACAACCAAGCAATAGTCTTTTTTTTTTTTTTAAAGATTTTATTTATTTATTCATGAGAGACAGAGAGAGAGAGAGGCAGAGGGAGAAGCAGGCTCCCAAGGAGCAGAGAGCCCAATGCGGGACTCAATCCCAGGACCCTGGGATCATGACCTGAGCCGAAGGCAGACGCTTAACCATCTGAGCCACCCAGGCGCCCCAAGCAATAGTCTCTTAAACCACTGTCTCCCAAGATGATTTTTTTATTAGGCTGATTTTTGAAATGTTCAACTAAAAATGCATGCTTACGGATGAAGTTGCCACCTAATATGGTGCTGGGGTCAATATATTGATAACAGAATACTGCAGATCTGATTTCTAATCACGTGCTCAACTCCACTCTTTTCATCATACATAAGTCAATGCTTATATGACACCCACCCTATGGTCAATTTTCCTTTTGTGGGGACAAAGAAAGATGTGGCCCTAACATACAGCAAGGCTCAGAGCTCGGGACTGTTCTAAGGATGAATGGATAGCAGGTATTTGGCAAGTCCTAACTGTTTATGATCAAAAAAAGCACATTATTTGTCTTCATGGCATTTGATTTTGAAAATGAACATGGTTTAGTGACTATTTGAAAACAAGGAGAGATGATGATTCTGTGCTTCAATGAAATGTACTCATTTCATTCCCTTGCTTAACAAAAACATCCCCCAAACCTTTAAAACACCTAAGTGCATTGTTACAATGTACCCCCATGTCCTTTCGTTCTCTAGACCTCATGCATTCTTGCCCTCCGCCCACATGGAAGCTGCAGCCCTCTTCTGCACTGGCCCAGCCAGGCGTCTGTCTCCCCATCACCCTACATGGAGGTGCAGCATGTCTTTGTTGTCTATTTTCCCGTTATTCATTATTCAAAGCCCCCTGAGGGCAGATGCCAAGTTCTATTTTTCTTTGTTCCCCAGCACTTAGCACATAGTAGGTGGTGGTGTTGGGCACTCGGAACAGCTCAAAATCCACCTTATAAATGCACAAGCCCTTGGGCTAGAAATGCTACTCAGTTATTAATTATAACTGAGTGTTCACCAACTCTGAACTATCTGAAGAGAGCAAAAGTTTTCCAGATAACCCACTCCAGATGCAAAGTTCTTTCTCCCTCCCTCGTCTACTGCTGCCAGGATAGGTTTCTAAATTGTGCCTTCCTCCTCTGACCCAACTGCTGTGGCTCACACTTCTCAGAGTTCTCACCTGAGATTCTGTGACAGAACTACCTGAGATAAAGACACAGACATCTCACACTGGTTCTTACAGATAAACAAAGAAGAGATAATGAAGTCTGCCTGCGGTCAGACGAGTCACTAGTGAGAGACAAGACAACAACATGTATGCCCCGTTTCCAGCTCAGGTCTCTCCCTCGTCCACTCAGATACTTAACGGAACGTCCTATGGGCCAAATTCTGGCCTGGGCCGCTGAGGGGATGGACAGCTCAGTAAGACCTTAGTTCTACCCTGGAATGAGACATGTGACAAATGCCACTGAAGAACCTGCGGGAGTTTCAAAACTGAAGGCAGAAAGTCACCACTCTTCTCAGAATTCTACAGTATTGTTCAGGCCAAAAAGCTGCCAACATTCCCTGCCGCCCAGGACTTTTCTCTGTAGCATGTAAATCACACTGGACTTCAGGAAAGGACATAACTCCCATACTTCCCTGTATCCCAGAGCATCCCCCATATAGGAGGACACGTAATGTGACGGACCACATCTCACACCGCATCAGGCTCTGAAGCCAGTGCACGAGGGGAAAACATCTATCACTAACACACCCTTGAAGATCCCTTATAACACCAGCAAGGTGTTCTTATGCAAACATATCCTCCTTCCCTCTCCCTCTCTGAGTCCTGTAGGGCCAGTTTTGACTTCAGTGTTGGAACAGATCGATTTTGTGTTTTGTTTTTTTTTTATTTTGAATTTTTAGTTCAGGACCCGATGCAGTAGTTCACATGTGTGCTGGGCACAGGGTCAATGAAAAACCCATATCTCTGAAGACCAAAGTCATCCCTGGTGGGTTGAGATACTCAAGCTTTTAAAAAAGGCAAATACAAAAGGGGACTTTTATTTCCCACACACTTGCATTGAAACACACTGCAAGGCGTGTACGTGCTCACTGGTGAGAGTGGTGAGCTGAATCCCTTTCCTACTTAAACTACTTCTTTTACTTATTATTGTTGCTGTTGTTAAAATTTATTATTATTATTTACCAAGCATGCAGAGTTGAACATAAGTAAAATGTAGGCATGCTTTTTTTCCATTGTAAAATTTTAGCCACCAGCACAGACTAACTTAAGAGGAGATCTACCTGAATAATGCTAAGTGCACGTGGCTTTCCATAAATATTCCTTAATCGTTATACCTAGCACCAACTATATGCCATACACCTGCATAAAGTGCTGGGGAAAACGAGAGTCAGCTACAAGCCCCAAAGTATAGCATGGGAGAAAAATATAAATAAAACCATTTCATTACCATGTAAGAGTTGGACACAATAGGCAGGATGGGCCTGGACAGGGCAGGGGAGGCTTAAGGAGATGACCTTCACCCCCAGGATGCTGCACAAGACCCTTCCCTCCCCCTTCCCTGATTCAAGTGTCACCTTCCTAGCAAGCCCTTCCCTGCATCCCCATTTAAAACTGTCAACCCCCATTCTGCCACACACTCCTCTGCCTCCTCTCTGCTTTTTCTGCCCTAGCACTCACCACTTTCTGACCACATCTCTTATTTATTTGACTTTTTGTCTTTCTCCTTCCATGAGAAGGCAGCTCTGTGAGGGCAGGGATTTCGTCTGTCTGTTCATCGCTGAATCTCAACCTTAGACCAGTGCCGAGCACACAGTAGGATTTGGTAAATACTCAGAAGCCTTCCTGGACCACATTAAAGGGCAACTGCCAGGGCTCTTCTTGTCCTCCTTGCTTTTCCTTGACAACATTTATCAAGAATCTGAAATCATCTTTTTTAAAAAATTTGTTACTTATTGTTCTTTTACTCCTCACTAGAATGGAAAACTTTGTAAGAGCGAGTTGTCTGCTTTATTTACTGCAGTGTCCCCAGCCCTTAAAACAGAGCCTGGCACTGCTCATTTATTCAATGAATTTCACTTGAGTGTGTGATCATCATCATCATCATGATCACAGCTCATAGTCACTGAGCACTTAGCATATACCAGATGGTTTTATCTGCATTCTCTTTCCAAATCCTCACAACCTGTGAGGTGGACACAGTTACGTTGTCTCTTTTTGTAGATGAAGAAACACAGACAGATAGTAACTTGCCCAAGATCTCAAATCTAACAAAGGGAAGAGACAGCCAAATAATTCCAAGCCATCCAACTTGAGCTTTGCTTTAATCACTGTTCCACTGCCGTGACACAATGCTGTTCACTCTGGGCTCCTGTAGTGGTCCCCCCCACCCCCCAACCATGGTCATCTGCCCTCTCTACACCACCCTCAGGCACCGCTAGGACATCCTCCACACTAAAGCCAGAATGACACTGTCAAATAGCAAAACTGATCACCTCACTCAGCTTTAAATCTCTTCACTGTCTGTCCACTGGTAGAGCGCACATTTTGGGGTCCCTCCAGCAAAGTGATCAATATTTATAATAAACACTCTGGAAGATGACATTGCCATTTCCAGAAAAATTAGAGACTATGAAGAACATGATGGACGTGGGAGAAATGCTCTACCTTTGAGATAAGAAATAATGAGAAAAGGCTTATTTGATTATAACAAACTGGAGTTTATCAGTAGTTCCAGAAATATTTATGCAATATCTAATCAGAACCGGTAAGGTAGATGTGTTAAAATGGATATTTCTGGGCCCCACCCCACCCCATCCATTCAGAATCTCTAGGGATAGGGTCAGGAAATCTACATTTTTAAACTAGTAATCTGGGTACTCCTTTGACATTTGGGGACCTAAATCTTTTCAATTCTAACTTACAGGCAAGTACTTACTTGTTGGGCAATATTATATAAACCATCAATGTCAAGACTAAGACCTAACCAGCTTTCTTTAATGACCAATGAGAACTCTCTTGTTCAACAATGTTATAGGACCCGTGGAGTCAAACCTGTCCTAACTCAAGTCACAGTTTTCAAAACTGTCCAATGCTTGAGTGCTTCATGCCACCTCACAGGAAGCCAAAACTACCACATCTGGTAAAATCAACTTACTTATGCCGGGTCAACAGTTTTATTATATGTTCATTCCAAACATTAGTGCATTTTTTCCCTTAAAATATAGCATCCTGCCAAGGCTACAAGATAGAGAAAAAAAAAGACGAAACAAAACAAAACCCACAAACCATGTCCTGCCCCTAGCATGTCAGTTGACTTCTGAGCTCATGCTAGGTGGGATTCAAAAGAAAACAAATCTATTCAAGTCTTTTACATTCCAACAGACCCCTAAAAAGGTTAGAGATGAGCTTTGTTAATGCGGGAGTTCAATGCTCATTCAACCACCATCCCAAGACCCTGGTATTTTACCAGGCTTCCCTGACATTATCAGAAGTGGTCTGAACATTATCAGATGTTCATCTCTGGATATGGGGTGCCATTTGCTCCTGAAGATGAGCAAAGAAGAAGGTCTCACCAGGTGAACTTCCCTGCCTCCAGCTGGGAAGGGTCCCCACTGCACAGATCAGCAACAGGATGGAGCACCAACATTAAATCTTTTGCTCAAGACTCCAACTGATTTTCCTTTCTTTTAACATATTTTCAAATGATTTAACTTGTGCAAATGACCCCCAAAATCTGTTTCCTCCACAAAATGTTAAAAACAAAACAAAACAAAAAAACCCTTGATCAAATAAAAGTCAAACAGTCCTGAGAGCTGCTTGGAAAGACATGGTGTTTAACCGTGGTGCCATAGCAATTTTCTAACCTAAGCCATGGTATGTACTTTAACGATTTCCTTTGAAATTTCAGAAATATAAGTACTGATTTTTAGCTCTGATGTTCAAGTGCTTCTATATAAAAGAAAATGCTCTACCCTATATAACACAAGACAGAAATTAATGGTGCTTTAGAAACAATGACTGTGTATTGCAATCCAAAGAGGCCTACAGGCAAAACACATTTGTAGAAGAAAACAGCCAGAGAAATACATTTTTCAACATATTTCATAGGTATGAAAACAATTTTTCACTACCCATATTGAATTAGCAGTCCCATCCCATATAAATAACCCTCTGCTGATGCTATGCAATCTAGGTAATAAATAGGATCTACCATTACATAAAATGAACAAAATAATCCCTGGTCAGATGTAATGCAACAGATTAAGGAGAAAGAAAAGTGAGATTATTCAAGGTCAGTAAAGATTACTTAGCACTCACTAGAGTGAAACAAATGAAAATAGGGAGAACAGTTCAAATTTTGAAGGTTTCCATCTTTCCAGACTGAATTTCAGTTTTCTAATTATAAATGAAAGCTTGGAAGTATAAAATCACTAGGTTATTTATTTCCAATGAAAGTTTCTAATTTCCTTACAAGTTCTTAGGATTTCAACTCTATATCAAGCCAAAGGGAAGACTGTTTTCTCCACCCCACCCAGATTCCAAAACTCCCCTGTGGACCCTCTCAGCCATGAAGCACACAATGACCCTCAACTCAAGACTCTCTTGAACATGCTGACAGAATCTGCCAATACATAGGGCAAGATCAGCAGGGGGAAGCAGCATTCTCTGGGATTTAGAAAGGCCCCACTGGTCAAATGAGAATAGCTAAAGCTGTTTAAGATACCAAAACCAGTACTCCACTTAGACTCTAAATTCTTAAGCAAATGTGAAAGACAAAGAAAACAGGTATTAATACTAGCATAAAAATGTTTTTTAAATTTAGTGTTTATTTGTCAAATACCAACTCCTTTTTCTTTCATTCCTTTCTGTGTCTGATCTTTGGAAAAACCACATCAGTATCAAATGTCACTTAGTTCTTATTCAAACAGAGGAAAGCAGACACAGCGGCTGCACCCGTGACTTAGGTGACCTGGGCCCTCCGTAAAAACCAACCTCTATAAATCACCAGATGTAAGCAATTGGGTAGTGATCACTTTAATTAATTGAACAGCTTTCCTGAAATTTACTGTATAATTTTAACCCCCACGACACCTTTCCCAGAAGCAACCAACAATGGTGGGCTTTTCTTAACTTGTTTAAGGAAGGAAAACATTTTAACCTCGGTGGCTTAGATATATTTTTTAATTATTCAAGATTAAGGTGGCAAGCTACTTAAATTTTAGAAATCAAATACTGCACATTCTAAATGCTACCCTTAAGTGCCAAAAGTCAAAATTATTCCAAAACATCTTCAATGCGTGACGATAAACATGTTATCTGTCCTAAAAATACAGAAAATTTAGAATTTTATTTGAAAACTCATCTTTGCAAAACAACATGCAATGGTATTTATAACTTCAATCACATACCTAATTTTAACTGTATAAAGTTGGTATTTTTGATGTTTCTGAACCTCGGTTTTTACTACAGGTGCCACACTTAAAAGAGAATACTCCAGTGCCTTGTTACCAACTCCCACTTTCTCTCACAAAACAGCTCCAATCACCCTCCACTAGGAACTGTGTAATACCTAATCCACAGATCCCATGACAGCCACTGAGTAATAAGCAGAATTAGTCCTAGTCTTCAGGACATAATCAAACACGTCTCTATGAGGTGAAGGCAGTGTCTCTGAACCTGGGATACCAGTTCAGCAATTACAGCAACGTGGAAAGTGTGTTGTTACAATGCTACTTAAAATTTAGGAAAGAAAGAGGCTGGGGAACAAGTCAACCAATTTAAAAAATGCTTCTCCATTATCTACAGAAGAAACTATTCATTTTTGCTTGTAAGACCTTTACTCTAGCCCATATGGAACTGCTACCCACGGTCCCTGCAAACATACATGCAAAATCTTGCTAACATTCACTTACAAGGACAGAAGTGTAATATTTGCTGAGACTGGTCCTAGATTTGGAATGGTCTCCAATTCATTGTTGTTCAGTTTCCTTTAAGCGCCAAAAAAAAAAAAAAAAAAAAAAGACAGAAAAAGGCTGATTAGGTCATCTGTAAATCACAGAGGTGAAAACTTTATAAAGTTATTTAAAAATACCTCCTAAGTTAAAAGTTTTTAAATAATTTACTGTAATCCAAATGTTCTTTACGGTTAAGTAGCATATTTTATTCAAATCTCAAATAGAAAGTAAGACTCACACTTCTCGAAGATTTTGAAGGTGGCTCATGGAATTTGCCTTGATGAAAGACAATCTGTTGTGACTCAAGTCCCTATGAGAAAACAAAAGTCAAGTTGTAAGTAGTTTCCAAAAATCACTAATAGTGCTTAATGATGTGCAAGACAGAATGGGTTTATGAAATTCCTCTACGACACTAGTGGCGATGTAAGAAATAATTGGTTCATCCTATCCCCAAACTAGATGGCAACTAAACTGCCAAAATCAAAAATACAAATTCTGAGGACAAAATTAGTTCAGGAGACTGGCAGATTCAAGGGCTTTAAGCCCACAGATTTTCAGGAGATGTGTTTTGGCACAGGGTGAACAGATCTCTTGTGAATGGGGCTGTTTTGCCTCACCCTCCCCATCTCCTACCATCTCCTCACTTCCAACCTGATATGATGAAGTCATGTCCTATGAAAAGTGGCTAATTAGGAAGGCTGCTGAAACTCAAACCTCTAAAGAAACCTTTTTATTATTATCATAAAATTAAGCATCAGTGTTCTTATTACAGGCAAACAAAAGAGAAACTGCTCTTCACACATATTTGTTTCTCTGGGTTCAGGCACCAAATTACTTAAGGTATCATGGTGTGTGTATGTGTCGAGAGAGTCAAAAACAACAATTCTGCTTTCCTGAATTCCCCAAATCTCAGTATCAGATAATATAATGTATAATTTAAACCACATAAACCACCTACAAAGTAGGCTATCTAGGAACCTATAATCAGATTTCTTTGCAATCATTAAATAAATCTGCTTCTTACTCAGAGACTTCATCTAACTTAGTAACAATTTCCCTAAGACATCGTAATTTTTTTTTTAAAAAAAGCAAAACAAAACTCCTACATATACAATATCCTAGACTAGGCCATCATCTTGGCATTTAAGACTCCACAATATTACAGAAAGCCTGGTAAATATTTGCTTACATTCCTTTCTGCGCGGACACACTGAGTGTGTGCCTGCCATGTGGTGAATTCAAAGTGAAATGACTAGAACAGCTACTGAAAAACAGACTTACAAACAGTATGGCTGAAAGCTCTCCCCCCCAAAGAGGTTCACCAACCCTTACCAAATGAATTCTCTCAGTGTTTAAAAATGAAGGTTTTTAACTAACCAGCGTTTTAGAGAACCAAACTGAATTGGCACAAAGCATGAACCAAAAATGAAAGGCAGAAAAATCACACCCAGAGAAACAGTGTAACTTCATCTAGTCTATGAAGTTAACAATTAGAAATCAGGGATCCTTTCAGTCTTTGCATGTTTGTTTTGTGAATAAACCTGGATTTCTCTATTTCACCCCCCCCCCAAAAAATCTGCAAAGGTTTTATTTGAAACATGTTTGCCTAAAGACCTACCAGACAGTAACAGACATGAGTAGATTTGTTCTGGTAGAGTTATAACATGAAAAAAAATCTGGCACAGTCTTTAAACTATAAAAATCCTGCAATTACAACCACTGCTGTGCATGCTCACCACGCTGGAGCCAGACACTTTCCCTCACAGCCCAGCTCACGTCCGTCTGGAGTTCATCAAGGAACCCGTGAGCCCAACAGCTCATGTTAGGATTCAAACAAAACCTGTGTGCTTTTAGCACCACAGACAGTCACAGATTTCCCACAGGGTTTCAAAAACAACGAGTGAAAAGAGTCCTTCACCTGGGAGGTTGCCTGAATCAACAGAAAGTCTCATTTGGATCCACTTAACTAAAGAACATTGAACAAGCAGAAAACTGCATCCCCTATTGTTTCAATGTTTAAAGGGAAAAGGGGAACAGATCTGGCATTTACATTTAATACAGGTGGTTTTCTTTTTAATTAGAAAAAAACGAAAACCACACTTCATTTTGAGGATTATTTCGTAGAGCAATCCTATGAGAAAAGAGAGGGTTTAACTTTTTTTTTCCAACCAGTAATGGGATGAGATCTCCAACAAAAGACTTTTAAAATGGGAAACTGCCTTCTGAGAAATGTACACATGCTGGGGACCACTCATTTCTGATCCAGAAGTGGGAGCTGGCAACCTTAAATATTTTAGTTATTGCAACACACTTCCATTCCTGAGTTTTGTGTACTATTAAAACCACATTATATGTAGGAGAAAAAAAAAAATCACCTAAGTGACTTTTACTGCTAAATACTTAAAGCCATGAAACTTTTAATGTGTCTAAATTTAGATTTAATACAGTTTATGTTTCAGAAATGATTACTTTCCAGTTAAAGGATGTCACACTTTCCTAAATCTTCCCTATATTGTTTTTATGGCTAGACCACATTAAAAACAAATACAAGTCGTACAATGTCGGTATTTTCTTAAACCCATGAGAACGTTCAGTAAGAAAAGCAAATTCTTCATTTTCAGAGTTCCATTAATGAACATCTTCCCCAGGAAACCTTTTCAAAAAACTTTGTGTAGTGAGGTTAATAAATGGATAAGTGGTAAGGCGGGGAGGTGTTAACTATTTACCTAGAACTCAGCTGGCCAAATGCTGGAAAATCAAACTCTACAAGGTAGAAAAAAAGTCTCTCCTCCTGCACATTAGCAAGTGAATAAATATATGTGAAAATAATTAATTTATAACATTTAGTTCCAGCCACCACTTTGCTCCTTTTCGCATTTGGAAATCTGACTTCCAAGTCAAATTTTAAAATGCAAATCCAGCACAGCTCCTTAATCAATCCCACTGGGGCCTGCAGAGCTGCTAATTCAGCAGAAATCTGGAAAGCTGAAAAACAAAAAGCCAGGCTGTAGCTGTTTTAAGACACTGATCCAAAGTGACTCATAAATCAGCCTGCTATGTTCAAGTTTTAGTCTGGAAAATATAGAAAAACAGCTGTGAAAACCATAAGGACCATGACCCCCCACCCCAGCCCCAATTCTGGTACCGACCACACAATTTATAACAGGCGAACGCTAAAGAAGGCTCAGCAGCAGAAAGTACCTTTCGGACTTTCGCCTCAGCCCAGCTCATGCAAACATTTCTACGTGATAAGATAAATAATTCTGAAATTCCAGTGAGGTTTTAATACATTAAGCTCTCACTGGCAATTGAGCAACTTTTCCCTCTTTTGGCTAAGTAACATATTCCAACAAGCAACTCCTCTTTGGGTTCAGAGCTCTTTGTAAGCACAAACTCTAGATGTAAACTCAAGTCTGCCTTTAACAGCAGTTGTAAGCAAAGCTTCAAATAGTTACTGTTTTAAAAGCCACTTTCATCAAAGTATTACAAGTCACTTTTTGAAAAGAGAACCACATTATCATCTCACAGCTCAAACTATTCAATTTTTCACACATGAAATTAAGGCAATAAATTACAACTAAACAAGTGAAAAAAATACACACGTAGAGAAATTTTTTTTTTTAATTTGCAAATTCAACAAATGACACAAAAGATACAGTTTTCTTAAATGGTGCTCTCATAAATTAGTCCTAAGGCAAATGTTTACTACCTTAATTACCCAAGACAAAGTTAGGATATGGGAAAGAACAATATGTATTTTTCTACTTATTTCTGAACTCTGAACAGTCTACCTAAACACTTTTATAATTATGTAAACTTTAAGGAACAGCTATCTTATGCCTCTTGTTCCAAACACCAAGTAACAGAGAATTAAAGCCCAATTCCACGTGTTTTTCTGCTTCTTTCAAAGGTGGAGAGAGGAGACCTCTAGAGCTTTAGGCACAAACAAAAGAAACATTTACAATAAAGAATTTAGACCACATGGTTTGGTGACAACTACAAAGTTGGTTAAAAGTCACACAAGTACAAGAATGACAGAGCTGTCCAATGAGTGATCACAGTGGGGCTTCTGACAACAGACCTAGTGCTTATTTATACAAGTGGAACTTATTTTCACATATATTTAAGGAATGTGGACTTGTATTGAGACAATTTACTGCTGGCGGAAATGTAATTAAAGATTGTGCTAACCAAATAAACTGTAATTTGTTTTTAGTGTACCACCAAATTATCTGCAAAACGAAATCCTAATTAGGTCAGCTACTTTTAAGACAATGTTTAAATAGGTATCAAAACCCTTTTGGTTTAACTCAACTTTTAATCAATACCAAGTTGTTTTTTTTTTTTTAAGACATCCAAATTCACACAAAAAATATGTATTTTTTTAAGACATCCAAATTCACACACAAAATATATATATTTTTAAAGACATCCAAATTCACACAAAAAATATATACACTGGCATGACCTAATAGGCTACTTGACAATGAGAAACTACTAATATAAGCTAAATTTGGTGAATCATTCAAGCATTTCTAAACACACTCCAGGAAGAGCTATTCATTTTCTTTTTCTCATCTCTCTATTATTTACACATGTTCACCTCCAGTCATTCAAATGTTCAGTTCCATATGTTGTCAATAGAACCATTCACATTTCATGAATAAGGCAGCATGACCTCCACAAGAGGCAATTGAACAGAATTAGCCACAACTAATTGAAAGTCTTCCTGCTTTAGGTTAAAGCCCTTATCTCCTTCTTCAATTATAAAACAAAACCAAAAAACTACAATCGACATCCCATGATAAGAGATCAGAAAATCTAAAACTCTAATTCCACTTTTTTTTTTTATTAAACTAAGGTTTATTAACACAAAGAGTATGTTTTTGATGGCCAACCATCCCATAATTCACAAATAAAGATTCTGATTAGCACAATGATTTAAAAACACAATTTCTTAAACTATGGAACCAAACTTCCTACTACTATTAGTAGGATGTTAGGACAGTCTAGTAGAATTGTTTTAAGAATGTAGAATTTCCATTGCAATTCTGCTAGGCCCAAAGGTTAAGGATGGACCTCACTTTAATTTCTTTTAGACAAGATAACTTTTTTTTTTTTAAGAAACACAAGTTGTAATTGTTTACATTTTACAAAAGTCCACCAATTTTAACAAAACTAGGGCTGGGAGAGAATAAGGAGACGACGTTTGGAAAGAATCAGCCTTTCTAACTAAACTACATTCTCTTCCTTGTTCTTCCACGCAGTTGGCAGTGATTAAGGTTTTCAGACTTCACAGCTAGCATCCAAAAACTTGCATAACAGCGCCCAGTCCTTCTAAACTGTTTGCTGAGAAGCTATAGAAATCACGCCCTTCGTTCTGAAACCTCTAGCTCCTTTCCTTCCACATCTACTGATTAGTTTCGCCTTCTTTTTTTTTTTTTTAAGATTTTATTTATTTATTCATGAGAGACAGACAGAGAGAGAGAGAGAGAGAGAGAGAGAGGCAGAGGGAGAAGCAGGCTCCGAAGGAGCAGGGAGCCCGATGTGGGACTTGATCCCAGGACCCTGGGATCATGACCCGAGCCGAAGGCAGACGCTTAACCATCTGAGCCACCCAGGCGCCCCTAGTTTCGCCAACTTCTTACTGGAACGAGGATGTGTTACAATTTGGTTGAGGCTTTCTGGAACTTCCTATAGCGACATTAAGCACGGGGGAGAGAACAATAAAACGGTGTCTACTATAGCTTGGACAGTGACGGACCTTTGTTGAGGGGCCTTCTCAAATGAAAGGAGCTCATTCAGTTACTGGTTGGGAACAGGAAAGGGGGCCTGAGCCAGTTAGAAACTGTAGTTGAGCCACAGGACCTTACACTCTGGGAGAACTGCGAGCTCTTGTAACCCGCAGATTGCCACCTCTCCTGTCCCGCCCTCGCAGGGGCGCGCATTTGAATCCATTTGGCAGGCTCTGGGCTCAGGACTTTGACTCTACTCCTCCGAGTTGTCAGTGGCTCCCTTCCCTCGCCCACCTGCGGCCAGCGAGCGGCAAGCCCAGGGCCCACTGCGCGGCTCGCTAGGCACTAGGGTAGGGCGACTGAGGCCTCGACGTCTCCTTTTCCATCTCCACCGAGTGCCGCCTGAGGCCTGGGTCAGGAGTAACTGCCCCAGAAAAGGCAACCGCGCGCCCAGCGCCCCGGCCCCTCGCGAATCCCGAGCGGCTCCCCCTCCGCCCTCAAGAATACTTACAGGCGAGCGACCCAGGGCGGGAGCGACTCGGGAAGGCGCGCCAGCCGCTGGCGGCTGCAGTCCAGGAGGTCCCTGGGGCAGCGGCAGGGAGCGGGACACAGGCGCTCGGCGGCGACCCCGGAAGGCTGCCCCAGCGCCCCCGGGCCGCCGCGGCCGCCGCCCTCAGCCGGGCCCAGGCGTCCCAGCACCGCACCCAGCAGCAGTCCCAGTGCCACCGACGGCGCGCGGAGCCTCGGTGCGCCCATCGCGCCCTTGCGGCCTCTCGCTCTGCCCGGCGCTCCGCAGCCGGCGCGCGCTGGCGGCCCGGCACAAACTTGCAGCCGAGAGTGGCCGCCCGCGCTTGGAGCCGCGTGCGCGCGCCCTCGTCTTGCGCTTCTCGGCAAACTCCTTTCTTTTACGCCCAGCAGCTAAGCCCTTTCATGCCCCGGAGCAGCGGGAGGGAAACCAGAGAGGACGGCCAGCTGCGGCGGCCCCGCAGCCCGAGCGGCGTCGGTGCTCCGAAGTCCCTCTCGCCCGCAAAGAAACTTTTTCGCCTCCTCCCTGCGTTAGTGCGCAAAGTCCCGGCGCGGTGGAGGCGGGAGGCGGGGCTTGCGGAGCTGCCGCGCGTCCATTGGCCGGCCGGGCCCCGTCGCCCCGAGGCCACGTGATAACAACAGGCCTCCAGACCCGGGCGGGAGCGCGGGAGAAAGTGGAGCTGAGATTGTAGGAAATTCGGAGTTATATTTTCCAGCCTCTCTGGCCAGCCGTCTCCACTACGTCCTGGGAAACATATATCAAATGGAGTTGAAGAGAAAAAGGGAATGTGCAAACAACTGAACAACTATTAGGCCAGCTTTCGGAGTTGGAGGTATTTTGGCGAACGTGAGGGGAGTAAAGTTAGCTCAGTTATCAGGAAAACTTTAAATTCCAAATTTTTTAAAAAATTAGAAATTATCCTACCATCCACAGATGAAACAGTGGTTTCAGTGAAAATACAGTTGTTCTAACATTAATATTGGTCGATTTTCCCCGTACATATCGGCTCAAAAAAATAAAAACAGTAAAATGTAAAAGTTTTTGGAAATGGTATATTGCGTTACAAATAGCCAGCCTTAGTGCACTGGATAGAGCTGGGGGAAATTATGGGAAATGACCTTCTAATAAGTTGTGATGGCAATCAGAGTGTATGCAATAGCTAGAAATAATAAAAATAGTCACAGTTATTTCAAGGCAAAATAAAAACCAGGACCTTTAAGGAAAAGATTAACATAGGCACCGTGGTCTACCTGGGCTTTGAGTGATGACAAATTCTGATTGAGAACACTACCAGGCTAGAAGTACTTGTCTACCTGCGTGGGGTCGGGGTGGGGGATGGATTCAGGCGTATGGGACTTCACCAGTGAAGTCTGTGTTCTAACTTAACTCTTAAACCCCACAGTTCATCTGTGAACACCCTGCTCCTCTAGGTGAGGATATATACCCAGAGAAAGTAACTAACCTGTTGTGGTAAAAAGAGGAAGCTTATTTTAAAATTCAACTTCTGCAGTGATTGTTTCTTATGTTGTCTGCCAAAGCATTCCTTTTTTTTTTTTTTTTTTCTCCCTGCCAAAGCATTCCTTAGGGGCTGTTTAAACCTGTTCATTATTGAGGAGTGGAGATATTTTGTAGAGTGGAGACTTTAACTCCAATTCTAGTGCCTTTTAATTTCCACGGTAGCAAATCACGTGTAAAAGCCCACCAATTTTTGAGGGAGAGAAAAGATTCACTTTGAAGAACACTTTAGATAGGATATCCTATCCTCTTCCTTCCAGCTACCGTTGGTGTCAACTCCACCACTTTTTTTTTTGATGATGTACAACTAGGAAATATTTATAATGATGGCACCTTGGTTTTGAATGATCATTCTGCCTACTTGGAGTGGTCCAGAAATACCACAGTCATGCTATGGATTTTCCAGCTCAGTCTTCTCCATCTGTTTCATGTAAGGAAAGTCAGGCCTAGTGCATTGGAGTTTTTAAAAAGTATGCCATTATAGGGCGCCTGGGTGGCTCAGATGGTTAAGCGTCTGCCTTCAGCTCGGGTCATGATCCCAGGGTTCTGGGATCGAGTCCTGTATCGGGCTCCCTGCTCCTTGGGAGCCTGCTTCTCCCTCTGCCTCTCTCTCTCTCTCTCTGTGTCTCTCATGAATAAATAAATAAAATCTTTAAAAAAAAAAAGTATGCCATTATACACATGCCCTTATGTATAAGTGTGGTGACTTGCTAATTGACATATCACCCATATGACAGAGATAGTCAGAAATGGGCTACCATTTTGAGGACGTTTGGCTCAGTTTCTTTCCCCATTTTCCACTTCCTTTATTTCATTTTCTGTGAATTTTATTCACACCTATGTGCTGATATTTACCATATCCATATTTCTAGCCCACATCTTTCTCCTAAACTCTAGACATATATTCAACCACTCCCAAACTGGATATTCAAATATAACATGTCTAGAATTAAATTTCCTCACCCCTGAGCCTTACTCCTTTTCCTCGTGAGTTTCTTATTTCGAGGAATGATACCTCCCTCTATCCAGATGTCAACTACTCCAGAAACCTCATTCACCCTTAATATTTCCTCATTGTCACCATCACCTCTACATTCAATCAATTAGTAAGTCCTAATGAAGGTAGCAACTAAATGTATATCTTCTCTCCATCTCCATAGATGCAATGCAAACTCTGACCACCATCAGCTCTTGCTTGGATTACTGCTACAGCCTCCTTCCTATCTGGCATTGCAGTCCTTTCTCCATAGTGCACTCAACATGATAAGCCAAAAGCTCAAATCTGAGCCTGTGACTCAAAAGCCTAATTCCTACTGTTCTCAGAGCAAAGTTTAAATTCTCTAGCATAACATAGTCTTTGTATTGGGCTTCTACTCACCTCTTTAATTCATTTTATTTAATCATGTTCCTTTTATTCTAGGAACTACTGGCAATTCTTTTCCCATGCTGCCCTCATTGCCTTTGGCTCTCTTTCATCCCCAGGGGCCTCTGTCTCTCTTCTGTCTGGTTGGTTTGCACTTCAACCTAAGCATTCCTCTTTTTGAAGAAGGCTTCCTTGAATCCTCTTTTAACTATCCCTCACGCTTTCAGCACATCCACTATTCACTGGAACGTAATTGGCCATTTTACTCTGCTACTTCCTAGATAATGCTTAGAATTTCCATATAATCATGTTTCCTGTATATCCTTTAAGGATTTTAGCAGATTTGTGATGTTCATTAAGTTACTTAAAATTTCAGTACCTCAGTTTCTCCATCTGTAAATTGGGAATACAATAAAAAATTTAAATTTAAAAATCTGATTTCCATTATCAGTTCACTGGATTAGCTGTCACTCTATTCCTTCTGTAAGATTTATTGACTAATACCTACGAATAGTTGAAATCTAGAGGTTATCAGCCCCTCCTCAGTACATCCTTCACATGTTTGCTCCTTCTAATAGGATGTTGATCCATAGTAGTTCCAGGCTTGTTTATATCTATAATTACACAAATGAATTAAATATTGTGTTAACCAAATGAATCTGAGTGCAACCAGAAAGTAGCTTTATTCCTTGTAATGAATAATGAATTTGATAGCTTAATGAAAGCTAATGATGAATGTGAAACTTGGGAAAGATTCTTAAAAGGTAATTACTAAAACAGTGCTATCAGATTAGATATGGGCAAGACAGTTGAATAACTGGGGAGAAATTATAGATTAGGAGACTTCTTCACACAGATTGCTCTGCAAGCATCTCGAAATTCTTATTTCACTTCAAAGTAATTGTAAGTGGGAATCAATCAGCAAAGGATGTTTTATGGATGTGGCTTATGCTTGCTCAGAACTTCACATGGTCATTGAGGGAGCAAACTATGAAGACATGAAATGGTTTTAGCACACATTAAATATGGTTATTCTCCATCTCAATATGACCTCAACCATTCAGTCAATAGAAGGAGGAACTAGCTCTACATGGGAACTTTAAATCACTTTACTATTTTCCCAGACTTCTCAAACCCTTTATGAACCATAGGACAGAACTTCCGTGGAGTGGCTACTGAATGAGCAGGTTCCTCACACCCCTGTGCAGCTTCTTTTGTATGTATGTAGACAGTAGGAATGGAGACAGAGTCCCAGGAATGATGGTCTGTAATAGAGGAGGAAAAGGAACATAAAAATCTTTTAATCTCCTCAAAATTATCACTGAATAACAGTGGTCCAGGAACAGTTTTAATGTGTCATTGAATTCTCCGATCTTCTTATGAGGTAGTTTATCTGTGTACACACATACACACCCACACAAATATATTAGTATCGAATGTTGATTCTCTGTTCTTGTGGCTAATCTTTCATAAATAAGGATTTAGTGTGAAGGAGCCAGATTCATTTTGAGTGGAGGTCTTTTAACATTTGAATTAAAATGAGATCAAGTGCTGGATTTCTGTACTCCTTCAGAGGTTTACACTGGTTAACTGGGTAGTTGAAAATTGACTCTATTGGAAATGACCTAAATCACTTCAGACAGTTTCTCATTAATAACTTTGTCCTGGTGAATGGCAATTCCCATCCATTTTTAAAACAGCCTCCTATCGCCCATTTTGTGGTTAGTATAACCCAGCCCCAGTTCTCTTTTCAGTTTTCCTGTTTTTTTTTTTCTCCCTCTGGCAAGTGTGAGACTTTCTTATCTTGAGTGTTGGCAAGGGCAATGACTCACCGATAAAAAGTAATAGAGGTGCTAAGCTGTCAGTTTTAACATCCCAGGGCAAGAATGAAAGCTAAACACTCAGTACTTGCTTTATCATTACAATGAATGACACAGTTTGTGTAAGTGTGAACTGTGAAAAGGGAAAAGAGATAAGGGAAAGGAGGAAGAAAAGCACAAAAATCCCCAGATAATGGTGCCAAAAGCAAATGTTGCCATACTCTGTAACCTAACCATATCTTTTCACATTCATTAAGGCATTTTAGAAGAAATAGATAACCCGCCTTTCTCACAAAAAGTTCAATGCTTTACTTAGAGAACAGAGACTAGAATCTTACTTTATAAACGCCCTGCTATGAACATGTCCTAACTCTTTAGAAAATAGTTAGAAAAATGAAGATAACCACCCATCTGTGTCTCTCAAGTTGGCCAACTGTGTGATATTACTGTAGTTGAAAACAAACAATGTTATCTGAACATTCTATTCATTTAACCACAAATTACACATATGCTATCTTTTATTTTACCCATTTCTCAAGTCACCCACTAGGAATACGTGCTCTGAGGAGAATGCATATTGTGAACACAACTGGATACCCTAGAAATCACCTAGGTGGAGCTGGGAGCCACTGGGAGCTGGGAGCCCTGAGGTGGGGTCGGAAAAGGGTGAAGACTCAGGGCTCTGACCTCCTCCAGATTCTCCTCAGTAGTGTATCCTTCCCCAGCAAAAGATCCTTTCAATGGTCTCCAGTTTCTCCGTTCCTTTAAAGACTTCAGGGCACATTCTCTTCCTTCAATGTCTGTTCCCTTCTTTTTCTGTAGCCAGCAGTATTACTAAGACCCTGCTGGCAATCTCAACACATAAAAAATAGCCCACCCTGTCAGAAATGCAGAAATCCAAATGATTGAGAGTTTGTTATGGAGGATGCAAGGTAGTTAGAAGTCTGACAGGGAGGTCATACGTGCCATAGCTTTGGCGCACATTACCTCATGGTGTTGGTCAGTAAAACAGGTGAAGACTGACACAATGCTGAACAGTAGTATTGTGTGACTGCAAAGTCCTGTGTAGATTCTAGTTCCTGTTACTTAACTCCCACGTTGCTGTTTTCTTTTCATGTTTCAGGGAGATAAAGTGAGTTCCCTACAGAAACATTCTGCTGCTGGGATTTTTGACCAATGGAATGTTGGAATTAAGGAAACCCTCAACTATTTGTCCTGAGAAAAATAATATTTAATCTTAAAAAGGAAAACAAACAAAAGCATTTTATAACCTTAATATAAGATCCTTAATCTTTGTGTTATGACAGCATACTATACATATCCTGAGATTTTTAATAGGTCTTTTATTAGGCCATCTCAAAAAGTTACTGCATAACTCAATTTGTTATGATTTATGCCATGAGGTCAAAAAGAATCATTAGGCATATTTACTAAAAAGACTCATATATTCCTCCTGGGATCTCTTCTACAGAATATTTTTCTTCCACTTCTTGGATGAACAGTTGGCCTATACACTATTCTGAGATTTAATTTACATTTCCAAACCATGAGAGCCCTCATAAATGAGTTATTTATTGCTTTTATTTATGGATTCATCCTCTTACACTTTTGATGTTTACCCAAGTCTATCAAATTATCATGAATCAAATTGTCATGAATATTCTCAAAATCAAGTCCCTTGCGTTAGAAACTCTGCTTCTATTCCTAAATATAAGGATCTCTATCAAGCTACAGTTTTTACTATATCATTACGCATCATTCTCAAACAGAGAATGAAGAAGAATTTTGGTTATATGGGGTCAGCTTCAACATGACGCTGTGCTCCTGTTGTAGCAAAGGCAGAATAAATACTTTCGTTCTAAAATCTTAAGTTTTTAGCCCAAAGCTTTACACATTTCTATTATGTTTATATAGACATACAGAAAGATTCCCTCAGAAATACTGACATAGAGCTTGAAGAAGCTTTCAAGGGCACCTTGCTTATCCATTTGCCCCTGGCACAACCATGTCTGCAGCAGGCAACCTCCTCCGCTCCCACAATTCTTTCAGACTTGAACACCTTTTTCAGTCAGAGCATTCGTCCTTACAGCCCACATAAATAAAGTCCTCCTGCTCTCTTGCTGGTCATTTAGCTTTTCTTCTTCTACTGGGCAAACTAGAAGCTGTTCCCAGAAATATTCCTTAGTTTTCTTCTTTGTGAATTAAATAAGTGCAATTCTTTCTTTCTCACAAGCACTACTGTTCCTCTATCTAACACCCTCATGAGGATCAAGAATGTCTCTTTTCTGGTTATTTGCCTTGTGTAGGTGAGTATGGCAAAGTGGAAGTAAGAAGGCTCACAAGTGAGGATATTCAACCCCTGTCAAGCTTTCACTATTCTTAACAATTTTCTAAACATTTGCTGTGTGTTCACTCATTTATTACTTACCATCACCCTGTATGATATCCCCATGTTGCAGACAAGGAAACTGAGGTATGGAGATGCTAAGGAATTTGCCCATGTCAAAGCTGGGATTGCAACTCAAGTCAATCTTACTCCACAGTGCACCCTCTTAACCACTATGCTACACTGCTTTCCACTAGAGTCAGAAGAAGCAAGTTTCCAAAGCCTTTCAGAGAAGGGGTTTCTCCTTGGTAGATTGGGATCAATAGGGGAAGCCTGCATGGAATTTGCCTCGTAATTCTTGAAGGTAGCTGACTGCAGTCACTGCCTTTCCTTTCTTTTCCTCCTTCTCCCCTCCTTTCTTCATTGGTCCAAATTTAGGAAAAAATATTTGTCTTTATGTAGATGTATAAATCAGTCACCTTACTTTCTGATTCATAAAGGTTAATATCCCTGCCCAGTATCGGAGTGCTCCTTGAAATCTAACTATTAGAGATTAACTAACTATGTGCTCAGACATGATTGTCTCCCTGAAGTTCTCTTCTGCAATGTCAATACACCTTCACCTCCAGGAGTATCACATAAGGTGTCATTGGCATTTTAGAGTCAGTGTTCTATAAAAGTCCAAATGGCTTGCAGGAGAACCTATGTGGTTGCTAATCAGAAGAGGGTAAAGACACAGAAAAAGAGACAGACTTGGCTTTCTTTACAATTTTGTCTAGGGCTGTACCTAATTAGGAACCATGAATGGGATACATTTGTCCAAGAAGCCCAGAGAAATGAAATATTAATACTAGAGATTATATTTCAGCTGTTGAGATGCTTTACATGTGATAGCAGAATTTTCTTTTAGCTCTTGGTTTATTAGGTAATGCTAATTTTAATGCTTTTCTAACTCTTGTACAGTGTACAGAGAACTTTTCTTAAAGTGTCCCAAATTGGCTAGTTTGGTTTCCCAAACAACTTTTTTTTTTAAAGGATGCCCTTCAAGACCTTTGCCCTAGGAACATCTTAGAAGCTTCCTTTCTTTAGGGGACTCTGTGCAAGTCCTCCCAGTGATGCTTGAGTTAAGAGTCTTTCTTACATTCAAAGACCCATCGTGGAAAAAAACTTACTGGAGTTCTGATAAAAATTTATATTTTCTAATATTAAAGGGGAAAGTCCTAGAGACACAGGCTTCCCTGTATTAAAAGTTGTGAATTCATTTTTGAATTTTTATTATCATCCAATATTAAGAGCTCTCATCTATGATTTTATGAGTCTGTACACAAAAATAATTTATATAAAGTATATTGATTTTTTTCAGGTATTTCTTAAGTAAGTTATTAAAAATAAAGTTCATTTGAACAGTTTTTCCTAGAACATTAAATTATTTAATGCAGTGGTAAAATTTTTAAAAGCCAAGACCTATCTTAAGAAAAGGAATTTGGACACAATCTTTATTTCCCCTAATGAGAATATACCATAGGAAGTAAATGAAAACATGAATAATTAATTATAACAAATGCTGATGGGCCTGTCCCAAAAGGATTCTATGGCATTAGAAGTTGATGAGCCTTTTCCTGAAGTTTGTGATTATTCATTGAAATTGATATGCCTGTAAAGGGAACAATAAAATGTACTATATTTTTTTCTTGTAACTTTGGATTTTTTCCTATAGTTTTAATGAGAGTACATGCTAAATGTCTCAAGGTGAGGGTAGAATTCTCCATCTTGTTAGTAATTATACTTGACTTCTTGTGATCCAAGACAAGAATGTTGGAAACAAAATTATGCATAATTTGAACATACTGATTGCAGTCACAAAAATTCTTTCTAAAATTTTTGCCCTAGGCAAAAAAAAAATTAAATCAGCTTTTATAAAATCACTCAAATGTAGCATGCTTGCCTCCATTAAAAATAACTAAAATATCCTAAGGCAATCCATATTTGGTAACTATAGTTACTTCTTTAAGATGTGTTTTATGTGTGACTAGATCTGAAATTAAGAGCAATCTGTTTCTTAAAACTCTGATATTTAAAAAAATAAAAGGTTTAGGTCAGAGAATCTTTAAAACATCTCTCATCTTTTGTCATCCTTAGTTCTAAAACTTTATACTGGATATGATTCATCCTTGTACTATTTAGAAGGCACAGGATAAAACAAGAGTACTTATAGATGATAGTGTTTCTCCAAGGGTGATCAGTATAACTTTAGCATCAGACCCAGGGGAGGCTTAATGAACAAAAAGACTATTTGGCCCCTTTCTCAATGTACTGAATCGGAAATTCTATAGATGGTTTCTGGGGATCTGCATTTTAACACACCCTCCAATGTTTGGGAATCGGCAAGTTGCTACTCTGCAATCGTGGGGGATTAATTCTCCTATTACCATGTGGCCTTTCTCATAGTTTCTTTCCATGGGTGATGAAACCCTTACCATGAGTGCCTGAAGCTCCTTTCTCTTCCTACCCTGCTCTGTGGAATATAGATGAATCTTATGGAATATAGAAAAGGATGCTATGATTCTATCTTGGGTATTCATGGTTGCCTAGGACCAGTATGGAAATTTGGCAAAAAAGAAGCGTAGTTTCCCATATATTTACGTGGATAAGAAGGATATGTTCTGTGGTGCCAAGCCATAGATATTTATATGATATGTAACTATAAATAATATGCTACTGTACAAACCAATTATACAATCAGCCAATACTAAAATACCGCATATCTCAACAGGCCACAACTATTCAGTGACCTATTTATACTAAAGGCAAAAGAAGAAGCACTTAAAGTTATAGAAAATCCAGAGATCAGGAAATTCCTGAGTATATTTCTGTTGCAACACTTGTCAGGTATGTGTGTGTTGGTTTCTTCCCTATGATGTGAGTTCCTTGAGTCTTTGAGCCCAGGAACTGTCTCGAATCCCCATCTCCCCTGGTGGCACCACCTCTCACCTGGTCACTGGGGCTTCCCTTCCACTCTTCTCTTTCTCTCACAATTTGCAACTCGCCTCCCACATTAGCAAGTCCTGTCAGTTCTATTTTTGAAATACATGCTGAATCTCACCAGTTTCCACCCCTCTGTTCCCACAACCCTATTCCAGCTATCTTCGTCTTTCTCCTAGATTAATAGACAAACCTCTTACCTAATCTTGATGCCACTCTTGAAGTCCTATTATCAGTTCTCCACAAAGCAGCCCGAATCTTTTTAAACATGAGCCAGACTCCTCTACTCTTCTGCTCAAAATCTATCTGCAGATTCTCCCACACTTAATATTAAATCCAGAGTTTTCACCGTGATGTGCTCTGCAAGGCCCCACAGGAGTTGCTTCCTTCCCTGACCTTACCTCCCACCCTTCTGCTCTGATTTGTGTCACTCTCCCTCTGGCAGCACCATGCTTGGTCTCTTTCCTCTTGTTTCTGGAACATACCAAGTTTATTCTCACCTGAGGTTAGTTTTAGTTGTTGTTCATTCAGCCAGGCCTGGACTGTGCTTCCTTGATCACCCCCTAGCTCATTCTCGCCTCGGTAAGATCTCTGCTCAAATACACCTCCCAGAGAAACTTCCCTTCCACAGCTTCAAAATAACCTCCCTCTCCTCCCTCCCTGCCTCTAGATAAGCTCTAGTTCTTGCCTTATTTTATTTCTTTGTATTATCACTACCTGAAATTACATCCTCTCTATTTCTTTCCTTTCTTTTCCTTTCCTTTTCATTTCTTTCCCTTCTCTTCTTTTCTCTTTTCTTTTCCCTCCCTCTCTTTCTCTCTTTCTTTCTTTCTTTCCCTTTCTTTCTTTCTTTCTTTCTTTCTTTCTTTCTTTCTTTCTTTTCTTTCTTTCTTTCTTTCTCTTTCTTTCTTTCTTTCTTTCTTTCTTTCTTTCTTTCTTTCTTTCTTTCTTTCTTTCTCTTTCTTCCTTCCTTCCTTCCTTCCTTCCTTCCTTCCTTCCTTCCTTCCTTCCTTCCTTCCTTCCTTCCCTCC
Organism: Mirounga leonina; assembly: GCF_011800145.1. Lineage (NCBI taxonomy): Eukaryota > Metazoa > Chordata > Mammalia > Carnivora > Phocidae > Mirounga > Mirounga leonina. The sequence goes on along the minus strand of NW_023270314.1, from coordinate 20,179,852 downwards.
CTCCTTCCTTTTCTTTCTTTCTCCTTATGTCTTCCACCAGAAGGTAAGGCCCTTGGCAGAGTGGGAACTTGGTCCTGTTTTACCAGTAAAACTCCATGCCTAGAACAATGTCTGGCATGGCACAGTAATCAGTGAAACTTCAATGAATGTCTGTATCTCCAGAGCAATCCCATAATCAGAGATTTGTATATGGGGCTGAATGTCTCATTGGATGACTATTAGAAGCTTTGTGTTTCCAGTTGCAAATAGTCCCCTTAAGCAGAATGTGCCCCTTGCAGATGAGTGCCCTTACCTAGTCCTCTCCTCTGTCTCCTTGATCATATTTTTCCATTAGAACAGATTTGTTTTCTCCTGTTTGGATGAAAGAAAATCAAAGAGAAGCTAGTTCTTATTAAGTAAAAAGCATCATTATGGTCTGAAAATATGCAGGGGATAATCTCAATCTGTTGGTATCGGTTGAGACCTGATTTGTGACTCAGTATGTGGTCTGTTCTGGAGAAAGTTCCATATGCACTCAGGAAGAATTGAGTATTCTGTTGTTTTAGGATGGAATGTTCTGTATGTATCTACGAAGTCCATCTGGTCCAATGTGTCATTCAAAGCTCTTGTTTCTTCATTGATCTTCTGCTTAGATGATCTGTCCATTGCTATGAGTGGAGTGTTGAGGTCTCCTACTATTAATGTATTATTATCAGTATTTTGGTTATTAATTGGTTTATATAATTGGTTGCTCCCATGTTGGGGGCGTAGATATTTACAATTGTTAGATAAAAAGCAATTTGGGGTTCATTTCATCCTATAAAATAATTTAAAAATTAATTTTGCCCAATGAAAGGATATAGGGTGACATTCAAATTATCATGAAGCAAGGCAATATTAGAGATAAGACAACAGACTTAATAGTGGGCCTTTGTTACTTGTTTCTCTCTTTCTCTATGCCAATGAGGATCTAAATATTCTGTATAATGATCTACCTGTTATTGGTATTCTCCCAATTACATGTTTCAGATTTCTCATCAGATTCTCAGACACCAGTTTAGATTTTAGGCACTAACCGTCTCACTGTCACATTTCTAAACAGAAAGTCTATCTTTATGGAATGGACACTTTAGAACATGTATTATTGAAAAGCTGAAGACTCCCAGGCAGTATAGTGGTCTTATAGAAAGGTGTCTTCCTATTAATACCTTCAGAAGTATCTGAAAAATATCCTCTGCTATTATAGGAGGGGAAGTATGGCTTCTGATAATATTATCCACAATGTTTGGGAAATAACATTAATGATTAATGCAAATGAAATAATAAAATTGCTTTATGTTATAGTCCTCCCCACCCTCTGCTTAGAATTCAGTTTGAGGATAATTTCACATTGGTGGACAACTGCTTCCCACATGTGAATTACACTTAAATTATACCAGTGATGTCATTGACATGGAATAAAAAGTGCTGTGATTTTTAGTGATGGCTATTTCACCACAGCTGTGAGCAATGTGTTCCATAAAGACTGGTATAATTCTCCCAGGAGCCATGTTAAACCCTCACTCTTGCAACTCTTTAGTAAAATAATAATGATTAAAAATGGATGCTAAAGACATTTACCCACAAGGTCAGTATTTTATGTATTTCCTAGTTAATAAGTGAAAAAAAGGTTCTGATATTATTATATACATGATATATTAGGCTAGCGTGCAGTACATGCTTTATTATTAAGCAAGTCTGCAAATTAAAATACGAGGGTGATCAAGTACAATAAGGGTGATTTTCTGGTTTGAAATAAAAGTATAAGCACATGGTGCCTTTGAACTTTAAATATTTGAAGAAAAATAGCCTGGGTCAAAGGTAGAGCTAGATTTTTTTTTTTTTTCTTTAAAAGCTTTAAGATTGCCTACTCTTATTTTGGTTGGATTAAAGAAAATCGTTAGCATTACTGTAACCTGGGTCAGAGCCGGCCTGGGGGGGATGGCTGTGTGCCCAGCAGACCCATTCTGTGGGCAGCTGCCGTGGTGGCCCTCTGCCCAGGTGTCCTCCATGGAGCACAGTTCTCTCCTTGTGGGGTCTCGATGATTCACCATTGAATTTTCATTGAGGAGAGAGAGTTTTCCAAAATGGGAAAAGAAAAACAACACCCGGCAGCTGAATAAAAGCAGCTGTATTTAGCATAGAGAAAGTGAAGTCACTCCTTATGTTCAGAGTCCTTCACCTGTACGCCCAACATCTGATGTGATGTGCCTGAGCAGATTGCTGCCTTTGCCCAAGACATCTGTCTGTCTGGGTCCTGGTTCGCCACATTTTGCAGAAAGACTGTTTATTCAAGTCATTGCAAAAATAAAGCCTCCTGGGTTGGGGTTTGTGTGGGGAAGGATGATTATCCAGGAAGGCTGAAGGCTTAAAGTGAATGTGGAAAATGCCTTTGCTATCTGTGCTCTGAGCTTATGTATGTGTGAGCTCTGAGAATGCATAAGTTATTTCTAAATTGTTTAACATGATATCCCCTGAACTTAGCCATGTGCCTAGCACCAAACACATTTTATATGCTGAAAAGGGCTGTATTGAAATGAATAAAAGGGAAAGGAAGAAACTTGAAGTGGGAAAATAAAAAGGATGCTGAGCATCGGGTCTAAAAAAGTGGTATGTGGACATTTTCAGAGAACTGCATGGATCCCTGAACTGGAAGAACTAGGCTGTTGAACAGAGTGCAGATCAGCGTGGGTGTTCAGGACTAAGAGGGTACAGTCTGCAAGGTAAGTATACTGAATGCCTTTCTCAAAGCTCCTCACTGTGTGGAAACAGGGCTGGCCTGACAGTTTATAGAAATTGCCTTTGACAGGGACAGACCCTGCAATGGGCACATATCCTTCTGTGGTTAAGTCCTGTTCAGTAACACTTGCATCACTGCCCAGTGCATTTTTTTCCTTGTGGTATCCCCTCCTACTTTCCCCACTAGAATGCATATAAATCTTAAGAACACTGTGGGTTGGCCTCTAGGCCTGGGAGATGTAGAGTGGTTTCCAAAGACACTTAATTTACAATCAGGAAGTAACTCAGACATCAAGCTATTTTGGCTTAATTAAGAAAAAAGATCTTTGACAGCTACAAGTGGAAAGTTCTTGGGATGGGACAGCCTTTAATAGCTCCAGACTTGGCAACCCTCAAAAGAAATGCTGCCAGGTCTTAATTTTAAAACTAAGGCTATATTTATGCAACATTTAAACAACTGGTTAATTCAGTGAAACTATTGCCATAATTTGACGACATGTAGATGAACAGACCTTAGATTAACTAATTCACCTTCCAATCACTTGTCAAGATGTTGCAAAAGTGAACTGATTTCTATTTCACACAACTGAGATTTATGGTATCATTAAAGAGCCAAGGTTCAATGACTTTGCTTGAATTATGACTTAAAACACTGTCTTACCTTAATAGTGGTGGGGATATGAAGATTTGCTTTTAAACGTAGTGTGACTTTTTGGCTTTTACTTTAGTGACATATTTATCAAAGATAAGTATGTGCTGAGTGCTCAAATGTACGTTTAACCGTGCTTTTATCTTATACTCAGAAAACTACAGCAGTCTTTTTATTTTGCATTTTATGATGTTAATCTCTTTCCTCCTATCTAACTTATATTGTTAAGGAAATCTTAAATATTATTTCATAGTGTAATTTTCATCCTTAAAAACTTTAACACTACATATGTGCATAGATATCATCATATCCAATCTAAGTGAACATATGAAAAATAATAAAATTTTGGACAGGTATACACGAAGGTAAGGAATATGAAAAGTTTAATTGAATTTTGAAATTCTTGTTTCTTATCTGTGTTTTCTTATTTTCTGTGATGAGTACATCTTGCCTATGGAAAAAATTTAAAAATTAAAAAAAAATTTTTTTATTTATTTGAGAGAGAGAGCGGGTACAAGTGGGGGGGGGGAGTGGCAGGGAGAGGGAGAAGCAGGCTCCTCACTGAGCAGGGAGCCCGACACTGGGCCCCATCCCAGGACCCTGAGATCACGACCCGAGCCGAAGGCAGACACCCAACCGACTGAGCCACCTGGACGCCCCTTCTCTTTGTTTTTAAAAGTTTCAATAATGCCCATTGCCTTGAATAAAAAATAGTTGGAAAAAGTAGAAAGCACATAAGAAATTATAGGATAATCCAAACATTGTAGTAATCATATCATAATCAATGTAAATAAGTTAAACTTCCCAGTTAAAAAACAAATCTCAGATTGAATTTTAGAGCAAATACAAAAATTGGCCATGTTCAGTTCATAGGATATATATTTAAAATATTTGAATGAAGATTTACATCAAAGGACAGAAAAAGTTTGTTTACCAGTTAGTGGTAAACTAAACAAATTGGTGTAGTTATTTTATGTCAGAAAAAGTAAACTTAAAGTCAAGAAGCATTCCTAAATATGAAGGCTTCAGGTCACCTCTCAGATATAATAGTTCTATTTTTTTAAAGTAATCTCTACACCCAGCATGGGGCTCGAACTTATGACCCCGAGATCAAAAGTTGCATTCTCTACCGACTGAGCCAGCCAGGCACCCCTCACACTTCTATTTTTATATGCACCTAATAATATATAGTCTCAAATTGTATTAGAGAGCTTATAATACATCTCTCAGTAACCGATACATCAAAGCAGACAAAAATATCAGCAAAGCAATAGAAGATTGAGCAGTACAGTTAACAAGTTTCTGGGAACATTACACTCCACAATTGGAAAATAAATATTGATATAATAGAGCTCATATTAACTAAATCCAATGAAGTTAGAAATTGATAAGTATGAATCTAGGAGGAAAAAACAATTAAAACACTTATAAACACATTTTCAAAGAACTAATTGATTTTAAAAAATCATAATTGAAGTTATAAGTATTTAGAACTAATTGGTAACAAAAATACTATATAATAAAAATTTGGTGTAGAAACGAAAGTAACTTTTGGTGTGGGTTATATAGCCATAAATACAACAGAAGTGAGCTCAAAATTAATGAGCTAGATTTTTATACTAGTAATACAAGATGGTTTAAAGTAGAAAATAAAGTAATGTAATTTACTACATTAACAGATTAAATGAGAAAAAGTATTTAATTATATTAATGAAAATAGTAAAAAAAGTTTGACAAAATTCAACATTCATTCATGATCATAGATCTTAGCAAACTAGGAATAAAATGGAGCTTCCTTAACCTGAAAAAGGTTGTACACAGATGTGTACAGCAAATGTTATACTCAATGTGAAATGTGAGAAGCATTTTTATAATAACCCAGAACAAGCCAAAGATGCCCATATCATTGGTTCTAACCAATGTTAAGCCAATAAGGGAGTTTTACAAGTTTATTTGGTATAAAAATCAAAATACAAAACTCAATTCTATATCCGTGTACCTATAAAAATCAGGAAAGGTAATTAAAATAAAATGGAAAAATATGTTCTTTCTAATATCCCCTAAATTGATAACAACAACTAACCACCATTACCGACAACAAAAAGCCTATCAAAATATGCATGCCTTTTATGGAGAAAATCGTAATATTTTAATGTAAGATATTAAATAAGATCTAAATAGGAACATATATACCATGTTCTCAGGTCCTATATTACAAAGAAGTGAATTCTTTGGAATTTTTCTAAAATTCAAAGTAATTCCAACTTGATTTCTCATGGACTTGAATAAACTAATTCTAAAATATACATGGAAGAGCAGAGATGAGCAATGTGATGTTACTTGCACAACCAGATGTTATAACAGTGTGTATTGTCACAGAAGAAAGACAGTTAGACCAATGGACCAAATAAAGGATCTAGAAAGATCCTTTCCTATTTGGAGTGTGACCTTTGGAAGAACAGGCACTGTGAATCAGTGGGAAAAGAAGGAACAATGTTATACATGATTCTGGGAAAAGTGATAATTCCTGTGGAAAAATAAAACTGGAGCCCTATCTCCTCCCAGACACAAAAATTAATTCTAGGTGGGTTAAAGACTTAAATGTGAAGTGCAATATTTGAAACAGATACTTTGAGAAGACAGTATAACAGGATATTTTTATATTCTGATTATCAGGGTATGGAAGCATCTCTTAAGATATTTAATAGGCATTTAAATTAAATAATTTTGTTTAGCAAAAGATACCATAAATAAAAAGAGTGAAAAATAAGCCAGGAACTGGGAAAAAATATTTCCAATATATGTCACTGAGAAATGTTTGCTAACTAGTATGTGTAAAGAATTCCTTTGGCTCAGAAAGTTGGGAAGAAAACCCAACAAAACCTAATAGAAAAATTGGCAAAAGGCATGAATAAACATTTCAAATAAGAGGAAACAGGAAAAGCTCATAAGCATATGAAAAGATGATAAACATCATTAGTAATTAAATAAAATTCAATTTAGTTTATTTATATGTTAAACCACAATGAAACATTTCATATGTACCAAATTAGCAAGGATTCTAAAAGTCAGAAAATTCCAAGTATTTACAAGGATATAGAACAGGGGTTGGCAAACTTTTCTGTAAAGAGCCAGATAGTAAATATCTTAGGCTTTGCGGTTTATAAGGTCTCTTGTGACAACTCAGCTCTGCTCTTGATTCATGAAAGCTGACATGGACAATAAGTAACCAACTGGTGGCTATGTTCCAATAAATCTTTATTTACAAAACAGGTAGCTGGTTTGATTTGGCTCATGGGCTGTAGTTTGCTGACCCCTGATATAGAGAAAAGAGAAATCACATGGGCGTATATGTTTTGAAATTATAAACTGAAGAGTCCTTGAACAAGCCACTCCTGTATATGTGACGCCGAGTAACTCCAGCACATGTACACTGGAGGCCTATGCAGGCATTATCATATCAGAATGTTTATAATGGCAAAATACGAGAATCATCTCAAACGTATGTCACCAATAACATGGATAAATTTATTTTGAAGGAGTCCTACAAAGAAATACTGTACAGCAGAGAACAGGGATGAACCACGGCTAGAGGCGAAAATAGGGATGCATCTCAAAATCATGGTGTTGAAAAAAAGGAATAGGTCACCAAAGAAGACAGTATGAACGCATCTGAATAAAGTTCAAAAGAGGCAACACTAAAAACACCTTTTTTAGAATCACATATGAGGTGACAAAACTCAATTGAGAAGCAATAGAATGATTATACAAAATGCAGGCTAGTGTTCACGTCTTTCAGAAGCGACAGAATATGATCGGGGAAGGCTACATAAGGGCTTCTAAAGTACTAGGGCTGTGCTGTTTCTTAACTCATTTGGTACATCTTTTGGTTAGGTTTCATTTTATTCTTTAAATGCTAAATATATAAGTTATCTACCTTTGTCTATGTGGTATTTTGTAATAAAATATCAATTTAACTACAGTGTGTGACCGGGGTACCTGGGTGTCTCAGTTGGTTAAGCATCTGATTCTTGATTTCAGCTCAGGTCTTGATCTCAGGGTCGTGAGTTCAAGCCCCTCGTTGGGCTCCATGCTGGGGATGGAGTCTACTTAAAAAACAAACAAACAAACAAACAAAAACTATAGTATGTGATCAAGTTAAGTAACGTTTCAGGAAGATTATTCTGGTGGAGGGACTCAGGACAAACCAGAGAGGAGGAAGAAGTATCAGGCGGACTAGTTAAGAGTATTGCATGCATAGGGAACAGATATAAAGAACTTGGGTGGAGGGGATGGGAAGGATGGATAAGCCTAGTGAATTATTGTTGTTATGATGTTGTTGACAATTTGGGTCTCTTTTATATTTTCTGAGCACCTGTTATAAATACTTAAGAAAACGAGGGAAAAACCATTGAAGAATTTTTGAGTAAACCAAGTAATTTCCCCCTAGAAGAGCCTAAATGAAATGTTTATTGGAATAAACACAAAATAGAAGAAACAAACAAAAATTTGTTGTGAAAATTCCCAAGTAAATTTGAACAGCATTTGTTTTGACGTAATGAAAGAATAGGTCATGTTAATATTATTTATTGAATAACAAACCAACCCCTGGCTCCATACAAATGGTAGCTGCTTAGAACATAGAAACATAGGAAGAAATGTGATCATCTTACTATGGTGGTTAAGAGCACGGGTTTCCATTCTGAGTGATCTTTGGCAATGGTTTTAATGTTTCTAAGGCTGAGTTCCTGATCTTTAAAATGGGTGTAATGATATCTATTTCAGATAGTGTTTGTGGGGCTTAACGTAATGCTCTTATGTGCTTACTGTATTGCATTATGCACAATAAAAACTTGGTAAATGACAGATAACAAAAATATAATGATATTTTAATAAACATAATTAGGTCTTTTTAAAGGAGTAACTGGTAACTTTTTTTTCCCTAACATTATCTGGATATATTTATAATAATATTTTTACAAGAGAACCTATTACCCGCATGGCTTTTAGCTGCTTTGCTGGTATTGCTGTTCTCCTCCCTCACTTCAAAGAAGCATTGGATAATACAACTGGATTTATTTTAGCTCATCCTTCGAGACATTTACTTTTCTTTCAATGACTTTGGAAAGGGCACATTCACTGAGTAAGACTAGTTATGATTTCACAGAACATATCTCACACTTCTGTGATTTGGGGTGTATCCTTAGAGAAAAAAATTGAACATACACACCTCACTCCTAGCCTTCTGCAAGAGATAAATGGGTAAAAGCTGGGCTTATGTGCATTTAAATTCTGAGTTGTGAGCTTCACTTTCCTGTGGGAAGCTCAGTTATAATAAAAAATAGAGTGTGTGAAAGGAAGGAAAGTAAGAGCAAAGGAAGGAAGACTGTCACTGTTTAGAGTGAATAATTTAAATCAACTGCCTATAAAACTCAAATTGTGCTGATAAGCGTTGAATTTCCTGCCTTATTTTTTATTGGGAACATTCAGTCTTTAATGGCTCAAAACTTTTTTCCCCCATTTAATAGTAAGAACAATAAAGTCATGTCTTAGCTACATGAATGGGGATTACTTTAGGATTTTAAAAATATGCATTGCCTTGGGAGAAAAACATATAACCTTCAAGGTGAAACTTGAAATATTGCCCTTAAATTATTAATTATATTTTATGGAGATACTATTTCAATCTCACTTGACTTTTGAATTTGATTATTTAATGCTTGGGGCTATACACAGCTACTATAAGAAATTAACTTCAGAAGTATTTTAAAAGAAAATAAAGACAAAGAAAATGGAAACTTTGCTTCTTTATGAAAAACCTGAAAAATCTGTCTAGTAATTTTCTCAAACTGATCAAGTAGGTGATCTTTTATTTGTCATATTTATACTATTTTAATAGTTAAATTACTAATCACCAAGCTAACATGTATATAGTACCAGTTTGCAGGTGATTTTGGTATATTTTACATAAGAGGAAAAGTTAGATTTTCTTGAAGATGTAGCTAGTCTTTGCAATTTTGGAGGATGCATGGAGGGTGGTGGTAGGCTGATCACTTCTAATTATAATTTGTTTTCATTCACTTGGTCTTCTTACCTAGGTTTTCATATGTCAATCTAAGTAGATAATGAGAAAAGGAAAAGATCAAATAAATACACATGGAATAAGAGACATTCTTGCCAAGGAATACATTCATTAGAAAAATTCCACAACACTATCTCACAACTTCCTTCAAAACTAGGAGAAAATAGGTGATGACCAACTTGATGTTTACATAAATGAAAAGCATGGATACATTGAATCGTAGCAATTATAAAAAATTCAGTTTGGTAAGATCCAGTTGAACTTCTTATGACTTCTTAAAACAAATGATCTGGAGTGCATGTTCTGCTTTTTGAGAGTTATATAGAGAGGAGCAAATCTCAGTGTTGGTTTGGTAGGATACACATCCTCATGAAAGTGGATCAGATGGTTACAATGTCCACAGCTCTCTCTGATGGGTGACAGAAGAAATGGTGAGCTGTGGACTGAACTGAAATCCTTGTTCACTCAGACTGTTTACCATCTCTCAGTGATGAAGGATGGAGGAATAAGACAGGCAAGAAAACCCGAGTGTGTTAGTAAATAAAGTGAAAAATGAGAGATAGGCTCAGGCTTATTTACTCCATAGCAATGAGAACATAAATGACAGAGTCCAAATGTCACAAGACTGAGAAATGATTATAATGGACTATACTTTTTAGTGCTTGTGATACACTAGAAACTTGACTAAGAATTTTATATCTCTCATATCATCTCTTGACTTTCCTGACAACACTATATAGTAATTACTTTGTTACCACCATATTATGAGGAGGAAACTGAGGCCAAAGGAAGCTAAATAAATTGGATTGAAATCACAGGTTAAGTGAATAAATTAGCTAGGTTTTGAACTTAGGTCTCTCACTGTGGTCCAGGGATAAGAGAAGACTAAATGACTCCCAGTGTAGGCGATCCTACTGTGACACCAGGATTAAGTATTCATTTGATACTAACATTCTTGATCAGTTTGATTTGAGGATCTAGTAGAATATCTATGTCCTCTGGGTGACCAATGGTAAATACGAAAGCTCTGATAAGAAACATTACCTATTATAATTTAGATAAGCTGAAGAAAACATTCTTTAAATGTTCCATCTGTTAGCTAAAGATTTTTCTTATGAATATCTGTCAGATTTCCAACTGCCTATGGAGGTTCAGAATAAAGGGTATCAGAATAAAGATGTCCCAAAAGAATTCATTTTAGGGAAGCTGTGAAATAAATGTGGCACTAGGCACTAAGTTAATTATTGCAGCCATTTAAGATGATAACATAAAGTCTATGTATCATCATAAAGAGAAGTGATGAGGGGCGCCTGGGTGGCTCAGTTGGTTAAGTGACTGACTTCGGCTCAGGTCATGATCCTGGAGTCCCAGGATTGAGTTCCGCATCGGGCTCCCTGCTCAGCAGGGAGTCTGCTTCTCCCTCTGATCCTCCCCCCCCCATGCTCTCTCTCTCTCTCTATCTCATTCTCTCTCTCAAATAAATAAATAAAATCTTTAAAAAAAAAGTGATGAAAATAATAATTAGCATATGCAGAATATAACTTGCATATATGTTATAATTATGGCTGTATTTTAAAAGGCACTCTTTAAAAAACACAAAAATAAATCAAATGCTAACAAATGGTTTTGTCAAGTTTTGAAGATTTTTTTCTTCCTCTAATTATAAATTTTAAATAATGTAGTTTAATTACTTTTATAATAGAAAAAAATGAATAAATAGAAAACCAAAACAGAAAAGCAAGAATATGTTTGAAAGAGACATTTAAGGCTTATAATACACAGGGTTTCTTGACCCATGGATGTGGTTGATGATTAAAAAGGAGGAGCTGAAGATGATTCCTAGTTTTTCTGAAGAGCCAAATGCATTCTCCAAAATAAGAGGAGGAACAGGTTTGGGAGGAGGATAATTGAGTTCAGTTTAGACATTGTTGAGTTGCAACTAACCCAAATATTGAATGCAGGAGAAGGAGGAAGAGCTTTTTGGAGGAAAAAAAAATCTGTTAAGTTTTTGTCATTAGGTTTGTTATATGCTGAATATCCACCAGACAACTGGTAATTTTATACTAATGTTTGGAACAGAAGTTAGGGTTAGTGATTATCATAGGAGAGCTACCTGCTGATGAGTAATGACTGCACTTCTGAGAGTGTGAAATTATCCAGGAAAAAGGTTCCAGGGAGAAAACAGAGCCAAGGACAGAACCTTGAGAGACTCGGGTATGAGCAATGGATTTGAGCAGGTGAGACTGGGGGCATGGAGTCCATTTCAGAGGCTGGTCCTATGTTTCTTCTGTGAGTTAATGAGAACATTGAGAATGGAGGTTGACATGGAAAACAATTTAGGTGTAAAACTGTGTTAGAAAGTTGATGAAGAAAGGAAATGAGGTTAATTTCAGGGTACCTGCTGGTTTGAGTGAGTGAAGGGTGGTGTCACAACTGATTAATGGGATAAAGAGGCTGAGCAGATTCAGAAAAATTCATGGATCTAGATTTTGAGTCTCAAATATCCATGGTCCAACCAGGGAGAAATAGCCAGTCAGCAAATAGATCTGATATGAGTGAGGTCAGGGCCAGTGATAAAGACCAGTGTGGAGATGGTGGTGAAAATCATGGCAGTGCGTACAGTGTTCCAGAAAGAGCAGGTCAAACAGCATCAAATGCTGCCGAAAGGGCCAGAACAAGGACTGAGAGGTGATCGTTGATATAGCTGTGGGAAGAGTCATTGGTACTTTGGTCAGGGTACAAGATCAAAAGTCCAGTTGTGTTGGGTTGAGTAGTGAGTGGGGGTGAGGGAGTAGCAACAGCAAAGATAGACTGCTTTCTTAAGAATGTTGGTAGTATAAGGTATTGAGTCTTTTAGACTGAGGGAAAGAGGCATGGCATGTTTTTAGGATGTTGAAAAGGAGTTAGAGAAGAAAGAATGGTTGAAAGTACTTTAATATGGAGATAATGGATAAAGTAGGTTCTCTAGAGACGGTGTTGGGGGTGGAGTGGGAATGGAGTTGCCATGGAAAGAATAGTGATACTTACTTTTCTGAGGAGACCACCCTGAAGTGCTTTGCAAACACATGTTAAAACAATAGTTCTCTCCCTCTCTCTCTATGCCAACTTAAATCTGTGTTACAACTAGACTGGCATTGTTCCAGAAAAATAATTAGCAATCTTCAAACTAATAAGTTCTTACCACTCTTCACCCTTGAGCTAGCTATCGGAATTACCCAAGTAAGAAGTAGCTCTATTAATAATCAGCTCCTGATATTCAGATTTTCTGTCCTTTTGACTTTGAAATCACAGTATATTTCCTCTCAATCCTTTGGCAGTGGAGATTGTCTTACGTTTGAGATGCCACTAGGCCTTCAATGTGAATATTCCGTGGAGCTTATATCTTAAGTCAGATCACCCCAAAATGTCCTCCAAATTTAGTGAAAATCCATGAGGCAGCAATAGAGAAAAAAATCAATTTCACTTACATGTATTTTAAGCATATATTACATATTTTCCATCTCTTGCCCCAAACCTTCATTTTCAGGATGAAGAAAAAACAGACATCTGGAGGGATGAGGTAACTTGTTTGGGGTCCTAGTGCTTCTGGTTGATAACACAAAAGGACCTATGAATGAGGCTTCCTGCCCTGAATTCTAGTGCTTTATCCTGTGGCATACAGTTACGTGAAACATGTGGTGGCTTTTTTGTTCTTTCACCCTTTTCCTCTAAAAGTATATCTATACTTTATTGTAGGTGGCCTCAAACAGTAGGCACATCCTCTTATTACTCTGGATGATTTAATTTAGGTCTGTTTGAAAGTTCTGTTACCCGTGTATGTGACAGGAGCTGGCTGCCAAAGAAATGAAATACTATTTCTGCCTGCCTTACCGGTGATCTCATAAACTAGCTGTGAGTGGTCTATTTTCTGATTATCCCATTTGTTGGGAGAATTGATTTGGAGGACTTCTTCAGCTTTAACATTTGCATGGTACAATGTACTATATCCTGAGTAATACATAAATAAAAATGAGGGGTGCTCTGGCTGACTCAGTTGGTAGAGCATGTGACTCTTGATCTCAGAGTTATAAGTTCGAACCCCACATTGAGTGTAGAGATTACTTAAAAAAATAAAATCTTTAAAAAAAAAAGAAAAGAAAAATGAAAATAAACAAACCTATCTTAGAACTGGCATGTTATTTTCCCCAGAATTTGGGTGGTTCTAGTTTTATAGATTTAAATATAAAACATATGAAAAGATTCTTTTGAAAATTGAGACTTTAAGATTTTCTTAGAGGAGGAGGTTCTGTATGTGTCAATTGAATTAAATATGACATGGGATTCCCAGAGTGGAAATTTGAGCCTTTCAGAGAGTGCTAGGCGGTTGGACTGAAGGGACAAATAAATCAGAGTTGGAAAGCTTATAGGTCTTATCAAATCTTATTTACACTCTTGGGGGTGGCAGTGTGTAAAACAAATTAAGATGTGTCACTATTGGTATCTAAATCCCATGATAGTTTTTCAACGCTTTCCTGGAGTAATAATCTTAGTTTGGGTTGGTGTCATTTTGTTTCAGAATTGGAAGTTCTTTTCTATTCCTCGGACTGTTGTCTTTCATTTTAATTATATTTTTTGATGCTGGAGATTGAGCACAACTACGCAAAACAAACCAATACCCATTGCTGACTGTGTTGTACTTAAGGGTATTCCTTCAAAGAGAAGACATAAATAAAGTGTATCAATTAGGAATGAATTGGTCTGACTTTAACAATTAAGTGGGTCGGAACGGGCTTAAATTATAGCTCCGCTGGGGCGCCTGGGTGGCTCAGTTGGTTAAGCGACTGCCTTCGGCTCAGGTCATGATCCTGGAGTCCCAGGATCGAGTCCCGCATCGGGCTCCCTGCTCAGCGGGGGGTCTGCTTCTCCCTCTGACCCTCTCCCCTCTCGTGCTCTCTATCTCTCATTCTCTCTCTCAAATAAATAAAATCTTAAAAAAAAAAAAAATTATAGCTCCGCTGTTGGGGAATCCTTTCTTACTCTAAGAGGCTGAAGCCTGTAACTTAGAAATAACACTAGTATGTTAGAAGTTCTTATATGTAATCCTTATTTGCAATGAGTATCACAATAGTGCATGCACTTTGGCATTTCAAGGTCTGAAAATTGTCACAGCAGTATTTTTTTAATGTTTTTATCAGGTGATTTTATTTTTCTTTGATTTTAAAAGACTTGCATGCATCTTGTCCTAAATTTATAAAACACAGAAAAATATGAATAGAAAATAATAGTCCTATATTAAACCTACTGTGTAGAAGTAACCACTGTAAACATTTGGGTCTTCTTTACTCCTAGATTTAAAAAAAAGTTAATCATTATCATAATATAATAATACTAACAATGCCAATAGTTATAACATTTATTAAGAACTATGAACCAATAAATTCTTAGTTTGTTTATTGAATTTATCAAATAAAGAAATTAATATAAGCACATAGAGTAGTGCTTTATATATTCTAGGTGCTTTATGTAAGTTTCCTTATTTGATTCTCACAGGCATATTATAGGGTAGGTGATATTACTGTTCCCATATTATAGGGGACTAAAACAGAGAGGTTAAGTAACTTGCCCAAGAGCACACAGAGTAAAGTGGTGGAGTATTTGAATATTGAATTTAAGCAGTCTTACCCCAGAGTCTAAACATTTAACCATTACCCTTTGCTGTCTCATATACATGCTCATTTATATTTAGTTTAAATCATACTTCAGAAGCGATGTAACATCTGCTTTTTTTCTGCAAATGTATTATAACAAGGATTTCCCATGTTAATAACTTCTTCATAAACATAATTTAAATAGTCACCCAATGCATCATTATATGACTATATCCTGTTATGTAATTATTCCCTTTAAGTGAGGCATTTAGGTTATTTACAGATTTTTGATATTATAAATAGTGCTATGATTAAGTTACCTTTATGTAAACCTTAGCATTTCTTATCATTTTCTTAGGACAGATTTCTAGAAGCCTAGAATTATTGCTTGCTATGAAGACATTTTAATGTCACACTTTTAAAAATTACAATGAGTACAAGTTAATTTTGGAAAAAATTACCCCATCTACAAATAAACTCCAGGTCTTCTTTCAAAGTTAATTAATGGGAGTACCTATGTTTTAGAGGCTTTTATGATGTGATGAGAGAAGGCAGGGGTCCAAGCAATGGGAAACCATTCTAACTGCAGCCTGACCTTTGCTCGTTAATAAGCCACTGCCTTATCTTTGTACGAAACCCCTGGAGCTAATCCACACATGGATTGCCCATTGCTTTTAAATAGGCTGTCTTCTCAGAGCAGCTTTTTAGGGACACACAGAAAGAAAAGAAATTAGGACAGAGATTGCAAAGCTTCTATAGATACTTAAAAGTCACCACACGCCATGTTGTTTTTAATCACAATTCACAAAGACCTCTTTGTAACATGAAAATAAAAATAACAAAATAGAACTCTGTTCTAAAGTAGCATTTAGCATGACTATGGGAATTTGAAGGTACATTATGAAATAAAGGCATGATGAACTCTCTACAAATGTCTGTATTTTCACAGCAGAAGCCAGCTCCAGTACAGTGAGCAGGTCTAAGTTTGTGTTGGTGTGATTCAGTAGCTGAAAATGTGGTCTGCTTCCTTTGGTAACTCACCTGCTCTTTGCTGTATTCTTGTTCAATGCTTCTCTTCTGTTGTTCATCCTGGCTTTATCAATCCCATCTCCTGACCCCAATCTTACTGAACCACCATGCTGCTCTCTTCTTGTCCTCTAATAGGTTCTCTTGTATCTTCTACCTTGCTATCCTTCCCTGGACTCTAAAAGTTAGAAAACCATTTATTTGGTTCTATCTAGGTTTTTATATACATATATACATTTACATACATGTGTATACACATGTATATGCATGTGTGTCTATACGTATAAACCATACACGTGTGCGCAAACACACATATATTTGGGGATATTTTAAATATATACTGTCTTCATTAACCAATAGGCCTGACCCCCAGCTGAAAATGTAAATCATTATTCAGTGTTCTGTCTTTATTCCTTCTCTTCACTCATTCAGTGTTTTCTTGCTGTCCTGTGTCCTGGACAGGTTTTCCCATCTGGGCCCAAATTTGTCACAACTGTTTTCTGAAAAATGACAGCTAAGTAATTGAATGAGCAAATTCAAGCTAAATGAGAGGACATGTTCCTGGCTCCGGTAAACTGAAAAATGAAACTGAGAGGATTAAATACAAAGTGGTTACAATGAGAATACATCAATATGCATTTAAGATTGGCTAAGAGATTAAGTTCCTGCAGTTATACCTTTCCTTAAATAACATACAAATGTCCCCTTCCCAATGCTCCCTCAGGGAAGGTAGAACTATGTATAATGTTACCTATTATAAAGGATCTATCGGTTCTTTATTCTGAAGCTTTAGATTTAAATTCTTGACTTTAAAGGAGCACTATGTAAAGAACTCCTTTTGGTGAGTCTCTAAATACTAAAGAGCAATGGCTCCCGAATTTGGCTGCACATTTGAATCACCTGGGGAGATTTATAAAAATACAATGGGGCCTGGGAATTTATACTTTTCAAAAGTTCTCCAGCTGATTTTGATGCTTAGCCAGGTTTGGGAACTGCTGTTTAAGTGGCTGCTTGGATATTAGCTAAGTCAGCTTCTGTGCCTTCAGTGGGTATGCAGTAGGTGGTTAACAGTTATTGAGCTCACATACTGTGCCAATCACCCTGACATTTTATATCCTGGAAAATTTGCCTGTTTGTAAGTGGCAGAAACTGGTCAAAGAGGTCAAAACAAGACTCTGCACACTCATTCTTATGTAGCCTCTCAACAAAATGTTGATGATTAAGATACAAAAAAATGGTTAGGGATAGGCTGAGGTTAAAAATTCACTCTTTAACTCTCACCTTAGTCAATCAGTTTCTTTCACCATAAAATGGAAATAATATCTTTGTAGGATAATTTTTACTTGACTTTATTCTAACAAAATTTTATACTTTGAGAAGTTTTGCAAAGCCAGCACAGTCCTTCTATATACCCTTCACCCAGCTTCCTCTAATGTTAACATCTTATGTAATGTAATACCTAATGTAAACATTGTTTACAACCATGGTATAGTCTTCAAAACTAAGGAATTAACCTTTGAATTTCTCCAGGTTTCCCATTAATGTATTTTTCTCAATTTTATTGAGAAATAATTAAAATACATCATTATATAAGTTTAAGGCATATAGTATGATGGCTTGATTTACATATATTGTGATATGATTACCACAATAGGTTCAGCAAACAGCCATCTTCTCATATAGATACAATAACAAGTAAAGAATAAAAGCAAGAAGGAAAAAACATTTCTCCTTGTGATGAGATCTTACAGGATTTACACTCTTTAAACTTTTTTTTTTTGAAGATTTTATTTATTTATTTGACAGAGAGAGAGACACAGTGAGAGAGGGAACACAAGCAAGGGGGAGTGGGAGAGGGAGAAGCAGGCTTCCCG
Organism: Mirounga leonina; assembly: GCF_011800145.1. Classification (NCBI taxonomy): domain Eukaryota; kingdom Metazoa; phylum Chordata; class Mammalia; order Carnivora; family Phocidae; genus Mirounga; species Mirounga leonina. Next base: position 20,161,837 of record NW_023270314.1, on the reverse strand, counting down.
CAGAGCGGAGAGCCCGATATGGGACTCGATCCCAGGACCCTGGGACCATAACCTGAGCCGAAGGCAGTTGCTTAACAACTGAGCCACCCAGGCGCCCAGGATTTACACTCTTAACAACTTGCCTGTTATTTCTTTTTCTATGAGTGGGTGTGTGTGTTTTGTTTAGATTCTGCATATAAGTGAGATAATACCGAATTTGCCTTTCTTTCTGACTTATTTCACTTAGCATATTACCTTCAAGGTTCACCCATGCTGTCAAAATGAGGATTTCCTTGTTATTTTTTAAGGCTAAATAGTATTCCATAATTACCACAACTTCTTTATCTGTTCATCCATTGATGGACACTTAGGTTGTTTCTATATCTTGGCTATTGAAAATAATGCTGCTATGAACATGGGGAACAGATACCTTTTGAGTTAGTGTTTTCATTTCCTTTGGATATATTCCCAGAAGTGGAATTTCTGGATCATATGGCAGTTCTGTTTTTTTGAAGATCCTCTATGCTGTTTGCATAGTGGCTGTACCAATTCACAATCCCACCAAATGTGCACAAGGATTACATTTTCTCCACATCCACACCAGCATTTATTATCTCTTGTCTTTTCTTATGATGGCCATTCTGACAGGTGTGGGGTGATACCTCATTGCAATTTTAATTTGCATTTCTCTAATGATTAGTGATGTTGAGCATCTTTTCATGTACCTATTGGCCTTTTTAGACTTTCTTTGGGAAAATGTCTGTTCAGGTCCCTTGCTCATTTTTTAATTGGGTTGTTTGGGTTTTTTGTTTGCTTTTGAGTTGTGTGAGTTCTTATATATTTTGGATATTAACTTCTTATCAGATATGTGGTTTGCAAATATTTTTTTCCCATCCCATAGGCTGTATTTTCACTTTATTAATGGTTTCTTTCGCTGTGCAGAAGCTTTTGTTTGAGGTAGTCCCACTTGTTTGTTTTTGATTATGTGGCTTGTGTCACATCCAAAAAATCATTACCAAGACCTATGTCAGGGAGCTTTATTCTCACCTTTTCTTCTAGGAGTTTTATGGTTTCAGGTTTTACATACAAGTCTTTCATCTATTTTTGAGTTAATTTTTATGAATATTGGAAGATATAGGTCCAATTTCATTATTATACATTTAAATATCCAATTATCTCAGCACCATTTATTGAAAAGACGGTCTTTTCTCCATTGAGTATTCTTGGCTCCCTTGTTTAATACTAGTTGACTGTATATGCTTTGGTTTATTCCTGGGCTCTGGATTCTATTCCATTGGTCTATTTGTCTGTTTTTATACCAACACCATACTGTTTTGATAACTATAGCTTTAAGGTATAGCTTAAAGTCAGGAATGTGATGCCTCTTGCTTTGTTCTTCTTAGGATTTCTTTGGCTATTCAAGGTCTTGTGATTCCATATAAATTTTAGGAGTGTTTTTCTTCCGTAAAAAATGCCATTGGAAACTCAATAGGGATTGTGTTGAATTAATAGATGGCTTTTGGTAGTATTGACATATTAATAATATTAATTTTTTCAGTTCATGAGCACAGGATACCTTTTCATTTATTTGCATCTTCTTCAGTTTCATTGCAGTTTTCAGAGCAGAAATCTTTCACCTCCTTAGTTACATTTATTCCTAAGTATTTTATTGTCTTTGATGATGCTATTTTTTAAAGATTTTATTTAATTATTTGTCAGAGAGACAGAGAGAGAGAGAGAGCACAAGCAGAGGGAGAAGCAGGCTCCCCACTGAGCAAGAATTCTAATACAGGACTCGATCCCAGGACCCTGGGCAGACACTGAACTGACTGAGCCACCCAAGCATCCTGGATGATGATATTTTAAACAGAATTGATTTATTTCTTTTTTCAGAAAATTCAGTATATGGAAACGCTACTGATTTTTGTATGTTAATTCTGTATCCTGCTACTTTCTTGAATTTATGGATTAGATCAAACAGTTTTTAGGTTGAGTTTTTAGGATTTTCTATATATAAAATCATGTTATCTGTAAATAGAGGCAATTTTGCTTCTTTTTTACAGTTCTTATGCCTTTTTTTTTCTTGCCTGATTGTTCTAGGAGGATTTCTACTGCTGTATTAAATAGGTGTGGTGAGAATGGACCCCCTTGTTTTGATCCTGATCTTAGAGAAAAAGTTTTCAACCTTTCACTGTCAAGGATAACAAGTCTTTTGTTGCCTGTGGGTTTGTCATATATGGCCTTTATTATGTTGAGATATGTTCCTTTCCTTCCTAGTTTGTTAAGATTTTTTATCCTAAATGGATGTTGAATTTTATCAAGTGATTTTTTGCATCTACTGAGATGATCATATGATTCTTTTCTTTCATTCTTTTAATGTGATGTATCACATTGATTAATTTGCTTATATTGAACCATCCTTGCATTTTAGGGATGCATTTCATGGTCCTTTTAATGTGCTGCTGAATTTAGTTTGCTAGTATTTTATTGAGAATTTTTGCATATTCATCAGTGATATTGGCCTGTAGTTTCTTTCCTAGTAGTGTGCTTTTCTGGTTTTGGTATCAGGATTATACTGGCTTTGTAAAATGAGTTCGGTAGTGTTCCCTCCTCTTTGATTTTTTGGAAGAGTTTGATAGGGATTGGTGTTAATTCTTCTTTAAATATTTGGTAAAATTCACCAGTGAAGCTGTCTGGTCCTGGACTTTTCTTTGGCGGAAGATTTTTGATTGCTGATTTAATCTCCTTACTAGTAATTGGTCTATTCAGAGTTTCTATTTTTTCCTTTTTCAGTCTTTGTAAGTTGTATATTTCTAAGAATTTTTCCATTCCTTCTAGGTTGTCCAGTTCTAGTTCTACTTCCTTAGGGTGTAGAGTTAGTGTGTTTATTTTAGTGATCTTAGTGATCTTTAGTGATCTTTCTTGCTTCTTCATGTAGGTGTTTATTGCTATGAACTTCCCTCTTAGAATTGCTTTTGCTACATCCTAGAAGTTCTGGTATGTTGTGTTTCCACTTTTGTTTGTCTCAAGAAACTTTTTTATTTCCCCTTTAATTTCTTCTTTTATTCATTGGTTGTTCAGAAGAGAGTTTAATTTCTATGTGTTTGTGAATTTTCCAGTTTTCCTCTTATTATTGATAACTAGTTTCATGCCACTGTAGTCAGAGAAGATAGTTGGTATGATTTCAATCTTCTTGAATTTGCTAAGACTTGTTTTGTTGTCTAGCATAGGGTCTATCTGAGAAAATGTTCCATGTGTGCTGGAGAAGGATTTTTATTCTGCTGTTGTTGTATAGAATGTTCTGTCTGTTAGATCCATTTGGTGTATGGTGTTGTTCATATCCACTGTTTCCTTATTGATTCTCTGGATGATCTATCCATTGTTGAAAGTAGGGTATTAAAGTTCCCAACTATTATTGTGTTACTGTTTATATGTCCTTTTTAGTTCTGTTAGTTGTTGCTTTATATATTGAGGTGCTCTGATGTTAGGTGCATAAATACTTATAATTGTTATAACTTCTTGATGTATTCATCCTTTTTCATATTCTAATGACCTTCTTTGTCTCTTTTTACCATTTTTAAAGTCTATTTTGTCTGGTATAAGTATAGCTATCCCTACCTTTTTTTTTTTTATGTTTACCATTTGCTTGAATTGTCTTTTTCCATCTCTTCACTCCCAATCTTATGTGTGTCTTCAAGGCTAAACTGTGTCTCTTGTAGGCAGTGTATTGTTGAATTCTGTGTGTGTGTGTGTGTGTGTGTGTTTTAATCCATTCAGCTATTCTATGTCTTTTAAATAGAGAATTTAATCCCCTAATGTTTAAAGTAATTCTTGATAGGTAAGGACTTACTATTGCTGTTTTGCTTATTGTTTACTGATTATTTTGTAGATCCATCATTCCTGGTTTCTTATCCTTTTATCTTTTTTATATTTTGATGTTTTGGTGTTTATGTGCTTTGACTTCTTTATCATGGTTTTTTATGTAATTACTACAGGATTTTTCCTTATGGTTCCCGTGAAACTTACAAAAAAATACCTTAAACTTATAATACCTTATTTTAAACTGATAATAACTTCAACATAATTTTCAAACTTTACACTTTTACTTCTCCCCCTCACATTTTAAGTTATTGGTGTTATAATTTACATCTTTTATATTGTATAACTAATAATATGTTATTGTATTTCTGGTTATTTATACTACATTTTTTCTTTTAATTTTTAACTAGATTTGTAAGTGAATTATGCACCACTATTACTATATTGCAGAATCTGACTATGACTATATATTTACCATTACTGGTGAGATTTACACTATCTTTTTTATGTTTTTATGATGTTAATTAGTGTTTGTTTACTTCCATTCAAAGAACTCCCTGTAGCATTTATACAAGGCAAGTCTGGTGGTAATGAACTCCCTAAGCTTTTGTTTGTTCAGGAAAGTTTTTATCCCTCCTTTGTTTCTGAAGGACAGCTTTGCTGGATAGAGAATTCTTAGTTAAGAGTTCTTTTCTTTTAATATTTTGAATATGTCATCCCATTCTCTCCTGGCCTGAAAAGTTTCTGTTGAGAAATCTGCCAATATTCTTATAAGGCTTCCCTTGTACATGACTATTCTCTTTTCTTTTGCTGCTCTTAAAATTCTTCTTTTTTTTTTTTTTGTCTTTGACTTTTGACAATTTAATTATAATATGTCCCATTGTAGCCCTATTTGGATTCTACCTATATGGGATCCTTTGGGCCTCATGGATCTGGATGTCCAGTTCTCACCCTGGGTTTAGGAAATTTTCAGTCATTATTGCTTTAAATATACTTTCTGTCCCTTTCTTTTTTTTTTCTCCTTCTGGAATTCCCATGATGTGAATATTGTTTCTTTTCATTGTGCTCCACAATTCCCATAGGCCTTCTTCACTCTTTTTTATTCTTTTTGCTCCTCTAATTGAGTAATTTCCAATGTCCTATCTTCCAGGTTCCTGATTTTTTCTTCTGCATGGTTGAGTCTACTTTTGAAACTCTATTGAATTCTTCAGTTCAGTTATTATATTTTTTCAGGTCTAGGATTTCTAGGGTTTTTTTTGTTTTTTGTTTTTTTTGATGGTTGCTATTTCCTTGTCAAACTTCTCATTTTGTTCACACATTATTTTCTTAATTTTGTTTGGTTGTCTGTATTTTCTTATAGTTTACTAAACTTCCTTAAGGGGATTATTCTGAATTCTTTGTCTGACAGTTCATAGATCTCCATTTTTTAAGGTCACTTTTCGGAGTTTTATTAGTTTCCATTGGTGGTGTCATATTTACCTGACTTTTATGATCCTGATATTGGCATCTATACATTTGAATAATTGGTCTCCTCTTGCAGTCTTAGCAGATTTGCTTTGGTAGGGATAGTTCTTCACCAGTCTGCTCAGTTTGGGTTTCTGGTTGTGTCTGCTGGTAGTGTCTTTAGGCAGGTGGGGCCTCCGATTATGGTCTATTTTTGGTCAAGGAAACTGTTTAAGGTTGAGGATAGGGATGGGGGGTGTACCAGTGGCTGAGGATAGTTGGATAAGACTGGTGGCTTGGTTCCCAATCCAAGTGAGTCTGTAGGATGGGCTCTGTGGTTCTCTGATCAGGCTCACTAGATGGGACTGGGTACTGTATTCAGTAGTACATGGGGCTATGAATTAACTTCCCTGCCTTGGCAGGTCAGCAGTTCAGTCCTCAAGGCCTGTACAGCTCATTGTCAGGGGATCCATATCAGACCAGAGTGTGCACTGAATTCCCTGGTCAGGTGAAGCCACTGGTTTTGCTTTGAAGATGAGGGAAGCCCATGAGCTGTATTCTTTGTTCAGGTGCCATTATGTATGTATATATGTATGTATGTATGTATGTAGAGCTTTTGAATAGGTTCTGTAGCTTCCCATGTACTCTGGTTAGGTTCCCTAATCAGAAAGGCTGAGGCTTTATTCAGGGATGAGTGAGATTATGAATTAGATTCCCTGCACAGGGTGCAGTGGGAGAAGCATCTCTAAAGCTGGTAAAACTCTTTGTTTGCTGTGTTAACCTCTAGCTGACCTGTGCCCCAAGTGTCCTGACTGAACAGAGCCACTGGCTTTGTTTTGCAAAATGTTGGCTCTGCTTGCCGACCTCTTGGCTCAAGTACCACTGGGTTGCACAGCTTCCAGGAGCTGTCACTAGCCCTTCTGGTCAGATGGGGTGGGAAGACACTCTCCACAGTAGGTGGGGCTATATCTTAGTTTTCTTGCCTAGGTAGGAGGGGGAGGAGTTATTCTAGACTTACTGTCAATTTCCCAAACAGGCTCTCAGGTTAGAAAGGGCTGGGAGCTACCCTCAGCCCTTGGCTATGAATTAGTTCCCCTGCCTGTGCATAGCAAGGCTTTGCTCTGGGGGCAGTCACTTTTGCCCACCTGTCTCTCAGCTCAAGTGCCACTGGGCTGCATTGCTTCCAGGAGTTGTCACAGTCCTTCTTGTCAGATGGGGCCTGAAGATACTTTCCACAGTAGGTGGGCCGGTGATTCTGTTCCTTGCCATGGTATGGGCAAATCAGGCTCTAGGGCTGGCAGAACACCTCATTTCAGGATCCAAATCTGACAGATCTTCACCTTACTGAGTTCTCTGGTTGGATCGTGCCCCCGACTTAGTTTTACAGATGAGCAAAGGCACCAGTTGGATTACTACTTGAGCACTGCAGGTATGAATTTGGTCTACCAAGATGCATGTGCTGGTTGTTGCAAACCTTTACCCCCTTCTCCATTATAGTCAGATTCCCTGTGGTTGAGCTCCTCAGATTCCCCTGCAATACCTGTGGTGTGAGATCAGAGTAGGGGCTCCCTTGAAGCAACCCACCATGCTGGGGGGAGGGAGTTGGTTGTCCCCTTCCCACCAGCTTATCTTTTCCCACTGGAGGATTTGGAGGCTCAGGGGAGACCTCCTTATGTGGCGCCCTGGGGGAGGGAGAATGCAGTCACTATGTAGCCACTTCCCTGATGCTTTTAATGCAGTCTGTTTGGGTCTTTATGGTACAGGAGGTACTTCAGCCTCATTCCCATGTACTAGGATTCCCTCACTGGTCTTGTTCTTGAATAGTTGTTACTTGTTTTTCTTGTGAGGGGGAGTGAAGTCAGGAACAGCCTATGACATCTTGATGATGTCACTCATCCTCCATTTTGGATTTATCTGATGTTTTCTTAAATTACACTGGTGTTAAGAATTTGGGAAAAGTATACCATAGAGGTGACACACACACCCTTCTTGTTCCATTGCAATAGGGCCTTTGTAAGATTTCTGACAATGTATTCCCTCTCAATAAAGATATTTAAGAAGATACTACATGACTATTTGCAATGCTCAAATAATCCTTGCATTAAGCAGGATCTTCAAGACCTTTTCCAACTCTAAAAGTCTAAAACTAATAAGTGAACATCACAAATAAAACATCACACATATAAGATGGATATGGGATTTGGGTAGAGTACAAAGACTGGAAAGAATCAGCTCTCCAAAGAATAACCTCCATCTTAGTAGTAGGGTTTTCCTACATGGGGACTGAATTCAGAATGTGATATCTCCATTATATTGGGGGCTTTCCCCCATGTGAAGGCTTTATTAGAGTCCCTGAAGAGGCATCTGTAAGTAAATCTTTGCTGTGTGTATTTAAAGCCACTGGGTTGCTCTTGTGGTTTTCCTCTGTGTTACTAAAAATTAAATTGATGTGTAGTTAAGTGGAAAGCAATCTAATTTGAAAAAAAGCAATGATCTAACTATGACTGTGGCTTGGATGTTAAGTTATCTTTTTTGCTTAATTTCTCTAACTGTGAATCCTCATTTTTACTGAAACATAGTGTCTTGTACTGGACTCAGAACATATCTCCAATTTTAGTATATGTGCTGCCGAAGCGAGCACAGAACATATCTCCAAGAGCGGAGGCTGTGGGCAGGTGACTGGAAGTGATGCTTGGGATTTAACCTATACACACATGCTTTTCTGTCTCCTTTCCAGATTGAGCTTGGGGGGTTTGTTTGGACTGCCCAGTGAAAAGAAGCTACTTTCTATTTGTTTGATAGGCCCACGGTGGGAAGGCAAAGCTATGTGCTCAATGGTGCAAACTTCCTAGCTCCTTCCTTCTGAAACTTTTGCCAGCTCTAACTAACCCTGAAGGCATAAGGTGAAGAAATGCTAGCAGGAGAAAATTCCTCAGAATTTTCCAGAAATGTTGATATTTGAAGGTGTGGAAGTACTTTCTGGGCTGAGGAAGTGACCAAACCATAAGGGGCTTTATTGTCATGCCTTCAGGATACATAGACAGGCTTCCTCTAGATGTATTCTTTCTTTTTAAAACCAGTGTTTCTGCTCTTGGTTCGCTAGAAGTGAATGCAGTTATTAGCTCTTGCAAGGCAACTGTGAAAGATAAAGACTGTAGCATGGAAAACAAAACGTATCTCCAGAAATACAATGCCTACCCCTGGCAAATGGGATGACTTCATATTTCAACATATGTATTATAAAGGTGATTCATTATAAAGTATAATTTGAAGAATGAAGACACCAGGGGCGCCTGGGTGGCTCAGTCAGTTAAGCGTCCGACTCTTGGTTTTGGCTCAGGTCGTGATCTTAGAGTTGTGGAATCGAGCTCAAATAGGGCCCCACGCTCAGGGTGGAGTGTGTTTGTCCCTCTCTCTCTCTCTGCTCCTCCCCCTGCTCTCTCTCTCTCACATGTGCGTGTGCTCTCTCTAAAATAAATAAATAAATAAAATCTTTAAAAAAAAAGATACCAAGTAAACTGATTTATCTGAAATGTACTAAAGTTCCTTTGGAGAAGTGGGGGGGGGGGCAACTGGGACACTGGAAATGACATGTTGGAGTGTTTAGTGTATATCTTGGCAAGACTGTGGTGCCAAGGAAAATGCTCTTGGAAATCAGAATGCCTGGTTTAGGACCAAGGGTGCAGCTGCCTGCCACATGTATGCACCCAACAAATCTTACCATTTGGCTTCTTCATCTGTTACATTAAGAAATCAGACATGATTTCTAAGATCCAGTTTCTAAATTCTATAGTTCTTTGTTGTTTTTTTTTGAGACTTCATCCTTTATATTGATGAAGCCGTTGATTCTGTATTGCTACTATACCGTAGGTAAATACATTATACTTAAATTCCTTTAATATTCAGGAAATACTTGACCATACACTTTTCCAGCTTAAAAAAAATAACTTGTAAGTATCCTCACACAGTTTAATAATTTGTTTGAAAAATTGATACATTTTTGCTTTTGTGTTTCTTAACTAGATAAAACGCTTCAATCTCAAGGGAGAGAATAGTTTAGTTATGAGATTTGAATATTTGAAATGGAAAATAACCTTATACATGTATATATAAACAATTTAATGAATAAATTGTCTATCTGCCCCAGATCTTCCTAGTTATTTTATTGGCAGGAAAATGGTTGTTTGGAAAACAGTTTCATTGTGATAAGTATAATCAACACATTTCCTGTACTAAAGTTAGAGACCTGTTCATAAGCAACATTAAAAGAAAAATAAAATGACATAATGTCTGGGAGAGAATTCTCTAATAGAAACAGACTCGAGTCCATGGTTTGTGGTTTTGCAAGTACACAATTCCTCCCAGGAGGCCCTCTTGACAGATTTGTCCTGATCATAGGAGTATCATGTAGCTCTGCATAAAGGTGGGATCATTCCACTGTGGACTGTTCCATTCTGTTATCCTTGCTGACCAAAGAGGGAGAAGCAAATTACCCAATCAAACTCGAAACTGTGCTACAAACTTCCTAGTTCCTCCTTCTGGAACTTTTGCCCGGTCTAACATCCTTGAAGGCATAGGGTGAGAAACGTTTTGAGGATCTTTGATGACACCTTCAGTAAATCCCCCATTACACTAAGAGGCAAATGGAGCTTTGTGATGGGTCAGATGTATCACAGAATAAGTACACATGTCACTTCACATTAAATTCTAGTCTGAGATCAATCCCAATTTTTAAAGTTAATTGCTTTAAAAAATAATGGGGAATCAAGTTCTTCATTAATGGTTTTCTATAATGGTCTTCATGGTTTATAATAAAATAAACATGTGGACTGCTTCGATGATTGCTTTCCAAGTCAGAATAGTTGCAATCTATATAGGAAATAGCAAAGTCAAACATTTTCAACAATATATCTGAAACTTGTCAGCACACTGTGAATAAGCATACCATACTTCATTGTCAGTTGTGTGATAAATATTTAACAGCTGGTCTCTGGAGAAAAGCTCTGATTTTTGTAGTGTTTGCCCATGTCTGTGGTGTAAATATTTTCACAATGGTCAATTTCAAGCTACTAAGGTTACTGTATGTGGAATTGGGAAGAGCAATGGCAAGGTCAGCTCTCGGGAGCCAGTACTAGGAAGCTTTATCACAACACTGATTATGCCTGTTACACGCATGGAGAAAAAGGGAGAACAAGGGGCAGAGTTAGGGCCACGGATTAATAAACAGAGAGGAAAATGCATGTTTCCCAGGTTCTGTCAGGCAAGTCCAGCAATTTCACAGACATCCCTGTCTACTTCAGAAAATTAAGAACAACTTTCTTTATAAAAGTAGATTCAGATCAAGATGTAGTTCTTTTTCGATAAGGCTTTTACCACTGTTTTATAAATTGGATTCTTAAGAATTATGTGTTTTTCATCCAAAATTATGTATGTAAGTTACTTCCCTGTATGAAATTAGAGAGTCCTCTTGGGCTGCTTGGCATACCAAACAGGAGAAACCGCAAGTGAATAGTTGAGTGCCCTGCTGTTCAAATTCTTAATGAAGACAACTCTGTAGATCTCAGCCAGTTCAGCTTCTTAGAACTTTGACGAAAAGAAATTTGGGAGGTAGGACTTTGCTCCTGTGGGCTGTGCAGTGTGACGTGGGTGCCTTTTGGAGTAATGTTTTAGCATCGTCAAATCCCCTTTCTTACTCTTGGTCTGAATTGAGCCTTATTTCTATGTGTGTGACCGAAGAGGAGCTAAAACTACTATCCTGGCATTTGACAGGAAAAACTCTGAAGGCAAAGCTGATAATGGTGACTTAAGAGTCTTCTTTATGAGAGTTTTTGTTTAAGTGTTTTATGGTGTTTGCTATAATCAAAACACATATAAACCCTTTTGGATTGCTGGTGTTCCTTATGTGTCTGCTTAAAATAGCTCTTCCTCAAGCTAAGGACTTTTTTTCCCCCCCATTTGTGAGGGGGAATGAGCCTTCAATGTTAGCTTCACAAATTTTTTTAAGACTTATTTATTTATTTTGAGAGAGAGAGAGAGAGAGAGTGGGAAGGGGCAGAGGGAGAGAATCTTTCAAGCAGACTCCCTGCTGAGTGAGGAGCCAGAAGTGGGGCTTGATCCCACAACCCGTGAGATCATCACCTGAGGGGAAACTGAGTCAGACACTCAACCAGCTGTGCCACCCAGGTGCCCGTGCTTCACAAATCTTTTAAACACTTTCTCTTTTTCTCCTGTTTCTTTTCCTTCTTTCCCACTCTCTCCTTTCTCTCCTCCTGCTCTCCTCCCTCTCAGGCCCTCCCTCACCTCTTTTCAGGGAGAATGAGAAGAATAAACCTAGAAAATGAATTACAATCAAAATACACATACAGGAAATTCCAGGGTTAAGCTTCATGTGGCGAAGTTAACTTGGCCATCAGTGTGCTGCATTTTTTATTTTTCTGATGTACCGACTACATTAGTATTAAGTTAACCAGATGTCCTGCATTAGGCAAGACAGTGTCTTAGATTTCAGGGTTTTTTTTTTTCCTCATGACAGTATTTCTGCACAGACATTCCTACCAGGGCCACTCTGCTGAGTGGCTTATTTTGATTACAGCAATGCTAAAAGCCTCCCTGACCAAAATTGTCTTCTTGAGTCCTCGAACGTGGACATTTGATCTGAGATAAACTGCAAAAGTCTCAAGAAGCAGCATCAGAGAACTAAATCATTCACTAGTAAGATCTCTTCATCTGATGGATAGATTACCACCTATTGCCATCTAGTTGAGAACACGGTCCATAACAAAGGGCCAGGAATTTTTTCTCTAGAAGGGGTAAGTAAAAAATGGTACTTTGTTTGAGCAGCATCAGGGCAGACAGGAACGGGAGGCAGGAGAAAAGAGAGGCTAGATACAGGTGGAAATAATTACCTGAAGGAGGCGAGGGAAGTGGGAAAAGCAAGAGACTACCTGGGCACACTTGACTTCTCTGACTGCCTTGTGGTTCTCAGAAACCTCTGCTCTTAACCCAATTCCCTGATCTTCCTATTCGCCCTTCCCTTTCTTCAAAATTCATTTGCTTTTGCTGCTCAGGATAAGATTTATATGCTAATCCTTAGGGCATTTATTTCTCTAATTTTCATAACAAAGGAGAAAAGCCCATCCACCTGACTTGGTTCATTCTCCATTCTCTGATGATGCTTATTTACTGATTTGACACATCCCTCCTAAGATGGATCCTTTAACCCAGGACACTCCTAACTTGCAGGTGAGTATGCAGCCCACATCTATGCTAGGAATCTCTAAATTTGAAATCACATCTAAACATATGGTGACTTTATGCTAGTGATAGAACTCTAGGTTTAAATTTGTGCCATCACATAGTCAGCTAAATAGTGTTTGGTCAAATCCTGTGGAACATGCAAGTCGGCTGTGAGCTGACCCACTCTTACATTTGTAGTCTGACCTCCTGTCATTACCTACCACCCCCTAAACCTGTGCTCCCAATATCACAGTTAATCACCAACAATGTCACATGCTATCCTTCTGTCTCTGCATAAGCTTTTCCTGGAGTACTGAAAGCTACTCCTCCCAGTGTCTCTTTTCTCACTTCTATTTGAAATATGTGTGCTTTTCTTTTTTCTTTTTTTTTTTTTAAGATTTTATTTATTCATTCGAGACACAGAGATACAGAGAGAGAGAGCATGAGCAGGGAGAGAGGCAGAGGGAGAAGGAGAAGCAGGCTCCCTGCTGAGCCAGGAGCCCGATGTGGGGCTCAATCCCAGGACCCTGGAATCATGACCTGAGCCGAAGGCAGATGCTTAACCATCTGAGCCACCCAGGCGCCCCGAAATATGTGTGCTTTTCTTAATGAGGAAGATAAAGTACAGTTTTTATTTTAGAACTAAAGTATGCTAAATATTATTTAGTAAAGTAAGTGGAAAAGAACAGGTAGAAAATTTTTGAAAAAGAATAGTAATGGAGCAGTAGTTGGAGATAGCCTAGTATTAACAGTATTATCAGATGTTAATAATGAAAAATCAATGAATTAAATTCAATTAATTAAATTTTATAAAGGCTTAGAGAGGTAGATCTAAATATATAGAGCCCTATAATGATAATGATCATAGATATAGAGTCACAATCATGAAACAGTCGTGAATTCTTCCTAAATTAATTTCTAAAATAAATACTATTTATATTACAATGTCACAATTTTTTTCATGGAAATTGACAAGCCAAATCTGATACAGAAAAATGTCTAAGAATTGACTTTTTTTTAAAAAAGAAGACAAAAGAAACACTTGCTCTACTGTATCCTGAATAAAAAGAGTTAATAGTAATGAAAACAGTGTGGGGCTAGACGAATGAATCAGGGAGATACAATAGAATCTCCAAAATGGATAATACGTATATTAAAAGTTGATATATGATAAATATGGCACTTCAAGTATTATGGGATAACTCTACTTTGAAAATACAAACTGTGTCTCTATTTCCCAGACTTAAAGAATGAAAATAAAATGTATTGAAAACTTCAAGAAGAAAATATAGAATAGTATCTTTAATGCCTCGAGCTAGTGAAGGCTTTCATAAATAAATTGAAAATCAATTTAAAAAATAAATTGTAAATAAAGTTAAAAGAAAAACAAGTGAAAGATGGGATAACTACATGTAACACATATAACAAAGGGCTGTGGTGTCTATATTTTACATTTTAAAAACTGCAAAGTTTCATTAAGAAAAAGACCAGTCAGTAGAAAAATGGACAGGTATAAAGCAGTCAATGTGTAGAAAAGGAAGTATAGCTAGATAATAAATGTATAGAAATATATTTTACTTCATTTATAATCAAGAAAATATAAAACAGAAATTAGCTGCTAGTTTTAAACTGCCAGATGGGAAGTCTTTAAATATTTGCTAATAGCGTGTTTTGAGAAGGGTATGGGGAAATAGGCACTCACACACAGCTGAGAGAGCAATGTGGCTCCATTTATTAACATTTAATTGCACATAACCTTTGAGCCACCAGTTTACTTCTCAGTAGACATCAGAGAGATTTGAACAAGGAAGCATTTGCAAAGATATTCACTGAATGGTTAATTGAAAGACTGAGAAACTTATCTTGTTTTATCCGTAGGGGAGTGTCTAAACATAAAGAAACTGTAATGTACTGTAGACATGTCAATGCATCTATGATATATCATTGAGAAGAATACATTTAAATAAGAATAAATGATATGAGATTTGTTTAGAATGCATATATACTTGGTGATTTCATATTTGTTTGCAAAGTATAGAAAAAACTTGGAAAAGATCTACACCAAACTGGTAACTTGGCTGTCTAAGGAGATATGCCTTGGAATGGGAAGGTAAATGTTCAGGCTTTATCAAAACAAATCCTCTCATTTTTCCGAAACACTGGTTCTGGAACTAGGCTATGATGTGTCCATAAAAGTTTATCTTTGCACTTTTACTTTCACTGCTCAGTCCAAAGGGACACAATTGTCCCTTTCAGCAAAGCTGTAGGTCCTCCTTGTTATCAGTAGATGCATGTATTGGCAAGAACTTGGTAGAAGCCCCAGAGAGTGATGGAAAAAGTCCTTCTGGAATATGTCCTGCCCTCTAACCTTTGCTACAAGAGATGTCAGGAAACAACCTAATACAGTTTCTCCACTATGGGATCTTCTTGTGAGACTGGGTGGCTGCCCTGCTCCACGTCCTTTGAGGAGGATTTTCATTTAAGGAAAACTAGTGTTAACATGAAACTAGGTATTTTGGGGAAGCTTAAACATGAGACAATGCCACATGGTTAGGGTTACAACACGGATTTGCTATTATGTTTATTGATGCATCTCTGAAGGGAATCCTTGCTTTGAAAGTGAATTTTGGGGAATGGAGAACCTATTCCCACCCCCCCCTCCCTTTGCCTTGTCATTCTTTGTGTCCAAATGGGTGCTTTGGGAACATCCACTGTGGCTCCTAGTGTTCTGAGCCATTGAAGGCTATATATAAAATTTCTACCCTTAGATCTTGGGAGAATCAACATTTACAGCTTTAGTCTTAAGGTATTCAAATAACCATGGTCTGGTCTTAGAAGATTATTTTCAAACTTCTTAAATGTGCTGGCTTTTTGTTCTGTCCTTAAGTTGATCAGGTGGTTGTAATGACTTGGAAAGAGGTATGTATAGATAGCTATTCATTTGGAATAATTGATGGTGACTAGGGAAATGGCCGCATGGAGAGTTCTCTATTGAGAATCTATGTGAACTTTGGAGGCCTTGAGTGTCTGACCTGTGTACAGACGTGGTTGAGATGGGCTTGAGCCTAGTCTCTGTGATGTATTCTTCCCCAGACTCTCTTGAATTTTCCAGGAAAGAGCTTCGATTCCTAACTTTTCTGTGCTAGCAGAGACCTGATTTTTGTGGTAGGAAATGTTACCGCCTCTCTTATTTATTGGTGGGCCTATTTAAAATGTCAAAAAGGATGCTGTTTAACTTTGGAGTCCTCAGTACACCTACGAGAGAGATGAATAACATTATATTCATTGGAATATTAGTATCTCAATACACAAAATAATATCACATAAGCATCCATTATAGTTTATATTAGGTCAAAGTTATAAATTATGTCATGGATACTTAATTACGGTAAAATTTCAAGTAATTTATTAAGAATGGGCCAGTGAGTGACTGGCACCACAATTCTGAGGGGCCAGTTTATGTTTAGTGTGAATTGAAATGTGTGAGGTGAGAATAGTCCCCTTCTTGTTTCTTTAGCTTTCTGTTTGGCTTAGTAAAGGTTAAAAACTTGGGAATGAATATATTTTTTGTGTTTTTTGAATTATCATAAACATTAATTACTTCCTCATCTTTATGTTAACAGTAGCTTGTTTCTGTTTTGTCTTTTTTTTTCCTCCTACAATTTCATCTGACTTTGCTTGGGCTTTTATAATGTACAGTACTTATGATTGGATGCTGTGTGGAAAGAGCATGGACTTTGGTATTAGGGAGGCTGAACTGCAAAGCCTATCCCTGACACATACTAGTTTACTTGTTGTGTGACCTTGGGCAAATTATTCTTAAGCTTCTTGTTTAATAATAACAAGGAGTATTGGAGGGACTTTGTGATAATTACAGAAAATTTTCGTCATGCACTAATGCATACACATATGTGTGCAAATGTGCATATATGTGTATGTATGTACTTGTTTTTACAATACACAGTACTCTATAAAAGGTGAATTTGTTCAATGTAGTATATGAATTTTTTTTATGTGTGCATTTGTCTCTACCACTGGAATCTAATCTTGAAAATAGCATTAACTATGTATTATTTATTTGGCATTCTTCCCACAGTACTCAGTGTAGTGATTTGCACAAATTAGGTACCCTTTAAATGTTTGTTTCATTTAATTATTGAGGTTTTTTTTTTATAAGAATAAGTTTTATTGAGACTTGAGATCTAAGGTGCTTGTGAATTAATTTTCAAAAATAAAACTTTGATGTATTAGCATCTTTTTCTTTTCTAAAAACAAAATAAACCAGCTTTTATTGTTAAGTTCCTTGGCTTCCTTTTGATTTTTGGGCCAGATCAGGGGCTGGAAATCAAATGGTTGACAGGAAAACACAATGTACTGAATTACTCTGGGGGAAGCCTCAGCCATCTTAGCACCCAAATGTTTGCAATTTTTCAGCCTTGCTTCATCTGTAAGTGATTCTATTTCGGAGACCAGGAAGAGAGAAGTTAAAGGTCAAGGGACTCCAGTTCACTGAAGTAGTTTGTAACAATCAGGAGAACACAGAAAGCTGAGGGAAGCCGAAGGTCTTCCTGTCCTGGCTATGTGTACCACATGGAAATCGATTTGTACTACAAAAAGGGGGGTGGTGTAGGGAGAAACCTAAAGAATATAAACAGATTTAGTTCGAAATTGTAATGGGAAAGGGGAAAGCAGAAATACAAAGTTAACAAATGCCAATTGGCATTTGTCTCTAAGTTGGTGTTTTGAACCTTGCAATCTTTTGAAGAATGATCTAAGCAAGGGTATTTTTATGCTGTTATTCTAGGGCTCCTTATTTCTTGTTTGTATAAAGACCTCACTGATGTGAACATTCATTCACCAGGGGTAATTTGTGGCAATCCTAGCAGCTCCGTTTGCTTAATTAACACGACATCAAGGTTATGTTACTATGCCAAGTTCATGAGGCCACAAAGGCAAGAAGGGGAAGGCTTTGGTTTCTTATGTATGTACAAATGGCAAAAGACCCAGCAGTCTTGAATCTTTCTAAGTATTACATATGTATGTACTTATATGTAATATAACTCATTATCTATATTATGTGTAAATATGAAAGAAAATAGCCTTTAAAGTATTGTTCTTGAATTTTCCAGGGCAAATATTCCTCTTTCAAAATATAACTTTTGTAACACAGAGATGAGCAATAGTAGCCAAGTGCTGCACGTTTCATTCATGCAACAACTATTTTTGAGTGACTACTTTATACTAGATACTATACTAGGGAAGTAGCATTGAACAAGCAGTATCTTAAAAAAAAAAAGATTTATTTATTTGAGAAAGAGAGAGAGAGAATGAATAGGGGAAGGGGCAGAAGGAGAGAATCTCAAGCAGACTCCCGCTGAGCACGGAGCCTAATGTAGGGTCCGCTGAGGGGGACCCCCATGACCTGAGCTGAAATCACGAGTTGGACACTCAACCGACTGAGCCACCCAGATGCCCCTGAACAAGTAGCCATCTTTATAAAGCTGATAGCTTAACAGAGAAAGGTGGGAAATAATAATGATAATATTAATAACAATATTAACAATAATAATAATGAATTGTAACCAATATTTATAGGGTTGTATGCAGGGCACCCTAGTTCCTCTACCACATAAAGATGGAAAGCTTAGTTGAGAAAAAAAATTTTTTTTTTTAAGATTTTATTTATTTATTTTGAGAGAGAGAGAGGGGGAGGGAAGTGGAGTGGGGGGAAGGGCACAGGCAGAGGGAGAGAGAGAATCTTAAGCAGACTCCCTGCCAGGCATGGAGTTTGATGCGGGGCTCAATCTCAGAACCCTGAGAGCATGACCTGAGCCGAAGTCAAGAGTCAGACGCCCAGCCAACTGAACCACCCAGGTGCTATGAAAAAATTTTGTTTTAAAATACTACTTTTGAAAGCTGCTAAAAAGCAAAAGAACTTGATCAAATTTGCACTTGGTAAGATAGATCATCCTGTGGAGAATAAGCTGGGCTAGGGGATGGGGTCATGCAAGATGAAGGTGGAATTTTTCTGAGCTCTTTGGTGGCAGTCTTCTAGAAGCTCAGATCCTTCCAAGCAGGTACAAACATATCAAGGCACTCTGGAAATACATTCCAGGACTGAATATGCATGTAGGATGGTTGGAAGTCGGTTGGTTGTCAGGCCTTGCTAAATTCAAGTCTATGGAGAGTCATTGGTTCATTGCTAGGCAGGTATGATGGAGAAGGGCCTCCTCACTGGGTGCAAAGTGATCAGGTGTTAGGAGTTCCTGAGTTTTCTCCCTGGCGGCAATGTGCCTCTCCTGACTTGTCCATGTTTTCACTTGTGATCAGCTTAGACCTTGACTCAACAAACATAACTTTTTCCATAGGAGACTTTGCCTCTTGTTTTGCTGCTTTGGCTCATGACCCTCAAGTCTCTGAGCAGGTTTACAACCCATTTGCCAGTTGTAGAAAATTTCCTCTCTGAAATCAACTTTCTAAATGAAGCTTTAGGATGTTAAAGGTATTGACAAATTGCAATATATCTCAGAAAATCTTGAGAGAAAGTTATTTAAAATAAAAACCAAAACAACTTGTCTATTGAAGTAGAAATCTAGACATTAAATAAAATAAAATAGTCTCACTCATTATTCCATTGCCACCCCCATTTTCAAATATATGCATACCTTTTAAGCTCTTCATTATATCATCATTGAACCTGGTTAGACACCATTTGTCAACTGCAGATTAACTGCAGGTGGGCAGTGCATTTCCTCTAGATTATAGCACATGCATGACTAGACAGCTGTTGCATGACTTCATGCCTAATCCTCTATATGTGCACAGTGGAAAAATAATATGAAGGGAGCAGAAGGCCACTCATTCCAGAAATGTCCTAATCCTTAAAGTTGAAAGTGATCATTGAGAGAAATGAGTTGCTTAAAATGGAACAGAATTGGGATAATCTGAAATTCAACTCTAAATGTAAAGTCAGACTTAGGACTCATCCTTGAGAGTTTACTTAAATGCTTGAAAAGTTCTTGCTTTGCTTTATAGTTCTTGATGATCTTTGATACTCAGAGTCACAAAGAATTACACTATAAGTAATCACACATGTACTATGAGAGAATGGTTTCTCATGCATACCGATACAGTCAGATTTGGCTTTTCTTTTCTTTTGGCACAATACATACCATAGTAATCAAATTGTAAGCTCTAATTTTACTTGCTGTGTCTCCACATTTATTTTATTGATAACTGGTACATGATTTATGAATGTGTGTGCTTTTTTCTGCACATATGTGCTCATATTTCCCTTCTTTAGAGTTTTTGCTTTAATTCTTTTAGTAAGAGAGCTATTTTTATTTTAAACTAAATTATATTCTGCATATTTAGGGTAGAGTTTATTCTCTTTGACAATCATTTATAATTAATGAAGTAAGTTGTAAAGTCTTTAGTTGAATACCATTTGAAATTACTAGAGTTTTGAAATTGGAACCTTAGTAAGAATTTTTACCTGATATAAAATGAATTATTTCATTAAAAGCAAATTTCTACCTAAATCTGTAAACCTGCCTTATTTTCTTCGTATCTTAATTTACTTAAAACGATCAAGTTGTCTGGGAAATTTATTGTGATTTTTTGGTCTTCATTAGTCATACTTTGTTTTGTATAGTAATCATATATACATTTTTGGCATAATCTTCACACAGTGTTTTTAGATTATGCAATGAGTGCCTTTGGTAATTTTAAGTGCATATCATTTTCAAATATAAAACCACTTGTAAAATATACTAGGGACACATTCAAATCAATGCTGCTGTAGAACCTTATGCAAAGTAAAGAACACTATGAGTATTGACCATCTATTTTATTTGTTTTATCTTTCTGGATTCTTCTACTTCAGGATTTTCATAAAACAGGGCTGTTTTCTTCCAGGAAAGGAGAGATAAACTGCCTCTCCTCTCTGATCTCACTTCAAGCTGTGGCTCTTCAGTAGTCTTTCCCCAGTCCACATCTGGTAAAGCAGCCTCTAAACAACAAAGTGTCTCCTGCAGGGAATGCATTTTTTGGCCTCCTTTTTTGTAAAGAGGACTTCAGATGAAGCCAGGCCTGGTTAAGAGCTACCCATCATTTTAATGGAGCCTTTGCTGAATTCATCTGGGGTAATCTTTACATTAATTTGCAAGGGTATTGTAATTTGTTGTGTGTTAATCGCAGTTTCTGAGTCACTTCTCTGTCTTCTACACTCTTCTCTTAATATTATTTTCTCTGAGCCAGCCTGTCTAGCCCAGTCCTGAGAATAAATAACTCCGAGTTTGCATTTCTTGAGCACTAATGCCTAATGCCCTGTGCTATTGCTGGGTTATGTGAAACCCTTTCTTATGTTGAACACAAGAAGCCCATGATTATTGGTACCACAGATTCTCACATTCTTAATCAGTTCCACCTGGCCAATAAACAGTAGAGCCAGGACAGCTTCTCTTCTGTGTGGGTTTTCTACTTTATGGGTAATAAAACTGTCCTTGGTGTGATTTAGGAATCCCTTTGATGCCTGCTCGTTTACTGTATTGATATTTCAGGGGTGTTGGCAGTCCCTGGTGCGACTTCACCGTTGGCATTCCCGCACCGTGTTGGTGCAGTAGTGTGGGCAGATCATGGGGGAGACCCCACTGGTAATGCGTTGTTTTTTTTTTTTCAACTTAGGTCCATCAAGGAAAGAATTAGAAATGGTCTTTTGTAGCAAGCAAGCTTAAGGGCGGTTAGGCTCCTTTCAAACATGGGGAATGGAAAGAAAGAAGAAAGGAAAGAGAGGGGAGAGAAAAGGGGAAGAGGAGATGTAACGTCATTTTGTGACCTCCATGAAAATTCCGCATTGTTTAGTTGCAATGGTATTTTGTTAAAATCAAACCATTGCTGGAAATCAAGCTCCTGGTCTGCAAGTGAAAGGAATGATTGGACTAATTCTTAGCTTTTCTGTATCGAATTAGCTAGTGAGTCAAAGTGCTCTCTGCAATTTCAGGGAGGAGAGAGGTATTAAGAACATTCTCTCCTGGCCCTTTTCCAGCTCCAAGTTGAGGTCCTTTTGTTTTTGGTAATGTGTTAATGTTTCCTGGGGGGTGGGGGTGTGTGTGTCGTGGTCACGATGGTTTTTATGTTTTTATTTTTGTTTTTTTCTGGCCGATTTGTGTAAGATATTTGAAGTGGGATAAACTAACTGGTGTAGGAGTTTAACTCATATCAGATCAAAAGAGACAAACTGAGGCATCTGAAAGAAGTGGATGCTTTGTGAACTTGGGAAGCTCTCATTGGTTGGCACTATTTATTTTGAACTATTTCTTTTAACCACACTAAGCAATAACTTAAAATGGGAACTCCTTTGGAATTTGAAATGGTTTTGTTACATAGTACCCTTCCTTATATTAGCATTACCTCTTCCTGTCTTTAAGTAATGATGCAGATCACTTCTTGAATGGAATAAATGCCATTGGCCTTATCATTACTATCATCACCACATTTTAATTATAAGCAATATTAATTGGCTACACCTCAAAGAGCTAGGGAAAGTTCTATAATATACAAGAGAGAACTCTTCTGTGAGTGCCTAGAGCCCAAGGGGTATTTATCAAATGTTGGATAATTATTGTCATCATCTGTGTATATTTTAAAAGATCCAGATTTTCTCCTTGAGTACTCCATCAGTTAATGCACCTTAATGAATATTTTCAAAATATTTGTACAGCTTTCAAAAGATTTTACTATCAATATTTATTACTCCACTTTGCAGATGGTAAAACAAGCTACTACTAGAGACTGCATAGAGTATGGTAAGAATGAGCAGAACCTGTGTATGTGTGTGAGACCATTTGGCCAACATCTGCTAGATACTGTAATAACTGCTGGAACTAAAAAAATAAGGAAGGCAATAGTCCCTATTTTTAAGAATTATATAGTGTGATGGAATGATAGATTTTCAAATCAATAATTATAATAGAAAGGGACAGAACTGAAATAGAAGCTAATTTTGTCTGAGGTTGTTGAGTCAAGTTCCCTGAAAAGGTAGCTTCTGAACTGAGTTCTGAGTGATGAATAAGGGTTTGGTAAAAGCAGGGCAAAGAAGAATATTGCAGATAAAGGGAGAAGTCAAAAAGTCATCCAGGAGTGAAAATCCGTGATCTGTCTGGGAAGAGCTGGAGTATGGAAGAGAAAGACAGGAATCAAACAATGTAACTTCTTCTCTCTGCTTAGTTTTTACTTATTAGCTGCTCTGACGGAAAGTTGATGAGGGAGCAGGTTGATACTTGTCTTCAGTGTCCTACAAATGTAAATAATTGAAAGTATTTTAGAATAGAAGAGTGAAAAATACAGGATTTCTAAACCCAAATAGTGGAGTCTCCAAGCAGTACCTCACAAACACATGTCTAATTGTTCCAGGACTATTATATCTGCTCATATAAATTCTTTATGCATGTATGCAGTTATTAATAATGTATACTTGGTCTTTTTAAAAGTATCTGAAGTAATGATTTTGGTAACTTTATATTATTTGATGACAATTAGCTCAGGAATTTCTTCATTTATGTAAAGTCAACATTTCTAGCTGGTTTTAAAGAAGAAAGTAACTAGTCATTCATTGATAAAATTGGGTTTCAGCAAATCTTGGCTGTGAGGAAGAAAAACTGTTTTATCTCAGTTTTTTTTGTCTACCAAAGTTAATATTTATAATACTTTGTCTCATGTGTTTCTCCATGGAAATACAATTTTTTCAAATACTAATAAGTTAATGTGCCATCCTAATTGAAGCTTGGCATGTAGGAGATGCTCAGTTATGCTCCCCACATTCTACATGGCCTACCTCTTTCACCCTTGGGGCATCTAGAAAGGGAAATGTCAAAATATCTTTTGAAATACTTATATTTTAAAACTTAAAATAGCACAGAGTAGGATTTTTGGTTTAGGAAGTGATTTGGGTTATTGCTGAAGAATACCTTGCTGGACAATTAGAAGTTGCCTACAGAAATATAGTTTTCTGTGGAAAATTTAAATATTTAACCTATATTAAAGTATAGGAAAATTATTTATAAAAATACAGAATATTATTCAATCTTAAAAAAGAAGGAAATCCCATCAAATGCTACAACATGGATGAACCTTTAGGACCTGCTGCTAAGTGAAATAAACAGTCACAAAAAACAAAAAGTAAATAATTCCACTTATATGAAGTATCTAAAGCAGTCACATTCTTAGTGCTGGGAAGTAAATTGGTGGTGCCAGGGGTTGGAGGGAGGGATGAAAGGGGGAGTTGTTGTTCAATGCGTATAGTGTTTCAGGTTTGCAAGATGAAACTCTAGAGATCTGTTGCACAACAGTGTGCATATAGTTAACACTAATGTACACTCAAAAATGGTTAAGATGGTAAATTTATGTTAATGTGTTTTTTACTAGGATAAAAAAAGCAACAAAGCAACAAAAACAAAAGGTATTCATTCTACCATGAAGATTCACATTAAAAAGAATTTCGAGATGCGGCTTTTTAAATTCTTGTACTGTGGACCTATTTTTGAGGCTCTGTCTGGGCACATAAAATTTTAATTTAAGTCAGTTAAAATATATTATTTAAAGATGTAATTTATGATATGAAACTTTGTCTGCTTTAATTCATTCTTTCATTTTACGGTTGAGTACTTTATAACTTGTAGATGTTGTTCCTTGCCAAATGCATTGTTTCATGCATTTGGGCAGGAAACCATTTCCTTCCCCTGAAATCACAATTCATTATTGCTCTGTATTTCATACATGGGAAAGGCTTATCCTGACTGCCTTGCGTTGCTGCTGGCTGGGTGGGAAAAACCGGTAGTGAGGAACTATAAAATGACTCTGGACTGTGAGAAGCTCTGGGCTTGCCCCTGAGCAATGGTTCTTCTTACTTCATGATTTCAGAGCAAAAAGAAACTGTTGGGGGAGAGATGGCGATGAAACCAACCAACCCAGATGCCATGTTTTGGGTTTGTTCTTTACAGCTAGGGGAATGGGCTGGTTATAGCCAGAGTTGTACTTGGAATTGTATTTTCTTGGGCTGTAGGGTTTCCTGAGCTCCACAGACTGGGTCAGGGTGAGGGAGTGTTTAGATGCACTTAGGAAAGTGCTTCCAAAGGAGTATTTGGTCAGTGGTTTCCAAAACTATCCTTGTCCCTCCTACACCCTGATGACCCCAGCACTAAAGTAGACAGAAAACTTACTTGTAATTTGCTGAGGGAATCATTAGGAATTTTCACAGGAGTCTTAGTAAGGCCAACCATTTTCCCTGCTTCTTCCCTCATAGTCTCACCTTACACAGTATCACTATTTACCTCCTCCTAACATACTATATAATTTACCTATTTATTATGTTTTTGTCTGTGTTTCCTCCACTCCTTCTAGGAAGATAAGCTCAAAGAAGACAGAGATCATTTTGTCTGTTTTGTTCACTGATGTATCTCAAGCATCTAGAATGGTGCCTGGTCTGAGTAGATATTCTTTCAATATTTTTGGAATGAAATTGGTCTCAAATTTAAACCTCAAAAGATTTAAAAAATATATCCTTTCCTTTGATTACTACCAACACACCAATGACTTGTTCTTGTCAGAACTCTAGCTCGATGTTTAGGTTCTTGTAACCGACTACAGGGATGGTTTCAGGCATGCCTAACAACTGGCTGATACCCTGTAATTCAAATGTAGAACTGAATAGTCTTAAAAGCAAGACCATGCTATCATATAGACAGGGATTTGAAGCCTACAAGTTGTGTAACATTGGATACGTTGTTTAAGTTCTCTGAGACTCAGTTTCTTTATGAGAGTGGTACAACAATATTTAGTTATTGGGATTGTTGAGAAGAGTAAATGAATTTGTTTTGTGCATGACACATAGTACGCTGTTAATGACTGATGGTTGCAAGGAAAAGGAATAATTAGTCTGGTAGTTAGAACTCTTTTATTACAATGCTATTGAAAGCATTTCATTTTCCAACACTGTAGTAGGGCTGGTGTCATCCTATGGAAAATCAGTATAGAGGTCACTTTTCTCATGATGTTTTCCACTAGCAGTACCAAGTAGGACCTTCCCAGAATAACAGTTATGCTTTATGTAAATCAAGGATCATTTTGCCATTTCTGATGAATGATCAAGGGGATCCCTTGAGAAAATCCTGTTAGTTGTAATGATTGCCGTGGGAAAAGATGGAAAAGTCAGAGGATTTTTTTCTACTCTTTTACATGTCAGGCAAATTCTTGAATGCGTTTGAGTTCCTCGAATAGAATTCATGGTAAATAACCAATTTCCTGACAGATTGTTTCACTCATTTTCATCTCCCTAATTTGTTCTCAGAGTGAGTTCTAAAGGTTTCACCTTTACGCATGGAACACAAGTGTGAACATTCTGAGGGCCGTAGGAGCTGACGGAGATGCTAGGCTGTAAGTCCCTGACTGGCACGTGTCTGCTCTTGAAGCTTCCAGCCCCTGTCAGAACTAGTCAGACCTTCCGGAAGTGCCTCCCTTGGTGCTGTCAATAGCTGCTACATGGTCTTGGACAAGCCATTGCTCTTTTTGAATTATATGATTTTTAAGGTTTTTTTTTTTTTTTAAAGATTTTATTTATTTATTTGAGAGAGAGAATGAGAGAGAACGAGCAGGAGAGGGGGGAGGGTCAGAGGGAGAAGCAGACCCCCTGCTGAGCAGGGAGCCAGATGCGGGACTCGATCCCGGGACTCCAGGATCATGACCTGAGCCGAAGGCAGTCGCTTAACCAACTGAGCCACCCAGGCGCCCCTGGAACAACCTTTTTTGTAACGGTGATCTGTTGAAGAGATTGGGCCAGTTGTCCTGGAGAGTGGTCTTTTGGATTTGATTGATTGCTTCTTCACAGTGCCCCTTAACTTCCTTTACCCCTATTTTTACTAAACAATTAGATCTAGAGCCTGAGAGATTCAAGTTAAGCAGTTCTGGGGATAGAAGACATCATAGGAGAGATGTTCTTTATGTTGTGTAACATCAGGAGATAGGTCCAGTTGTCCCACCGTTAGCCTGGTTTCTTCATTTACACTTGGGATTGTTGAGAGGGTTTTTATTTATTTATTTTTTAAGATTTTATCTATTTGACAGAGAGAGACAGCGAGAGCAGGAACACGAGCAGGGGGAGTGGGAGAGGGAGAAGCAGGCTTCCTGCTGAGCAGGGAGCCCAGTGTGGGGCTCGATCCCAGGACCCCGGGATCATGACCTGAGCCGAAGGCAATCGCTCAACCAACTGAGCCACCCAGGCACCCTGATTTTTAAGGTTTTTTCATGGTCAACAATGCTATCCTATGGAGCTAGTGTTTAACGTCTTTTTGAAAACTTAATACTTTCATAGGATAATCATTAATATGCAGGGATTTTTGATACCTAAGTAGTCCGACAAAATGCATATTTGATAAGCCCTTATTTACACATAAATAAGATGAAAAGGGTAAATGGTGTTTGTTAGACTACAGTGACATTTGGTAAGCTCTGCAGGGTAAGGACAAGGTAGCCTGGGAGCCAGTTAATAAAAGTTGAGGAAAATTAGATCCCGTGATGTCATTTTCTCCAAATTGTTCCCTTTGGCAGAATCCACGTATTATGATCGTGGTTTCACTTTATTCTCTCTCAGTTGTCCACCGTCTCAGGCTATTCTGTTAATTAGTCACAAAAGGCACATGACTTAGGACCTGAGAGATATTTTAAGTCCTTTTGAAAATATTTGAGTTCTGGAAGCAAACGATGTGTTCCAAAATCTGCAAAAGAAAACCATAAAGCTAACACTGATCAGTGTTTAATTAAATGTCTGCAGAATACAATATTAAATCAACTTCATTAATTGTTAAAATTACTATTCATAAAATTTTCATGACATTTGGAAGCAATCTGTAGTTTCAATTTCCCTTTTTATAAGAATTCCTGAATGTGCAAGATGTTTATCATAAAATATAACCAATTATAAATTTACTGAGATGCCTAGCCAAAGAATTTCAGAAGCAAAACTGTAAAAATCCTTTCATAATTTTCTACTAACCAAACAAACTTATGTGTGATTTGAGTGTATTTTAACATATTGTTATAGTAAGTAAAACAACAAGAGTAATAATGGCTAACATTTAATGTCCATTATGTGCCGCATATTATTGTAAGCTCTTGTCAATTATGGATGTGCCACTGCTTTTTTTCCCCTCCTTTTGCCTCATTTCTAATCAGTCTCCAGTCCAACATTTTACCAACAATCTTCCCTTAAAGCTGTCTAATTCTTTTTCTCTCCATTGACACCTGCCTCTTCCTTCAACCCAGGACCTCGCTGTCTCTTGATGGAACTATTGCAAAAGTCTCCATGCATCCCCTCCTGTCTCTGCAGTTCAGTCTCCAGTGGTAGAGTGATCCTTCAAACTGAAAGTCCACTTAAAGCCCTTCATGTCTCCTATCACTACTCTGAGAAAGTATAAAATCTTAAACATGACCTACAAATGTCAACCATCTTACAAGCAGCTTTTTCTCAGGAGTCCCCTCTTTATGCTCTGGCCAAGGATTAGATGTGTCCTGTAGCCTTCTCCCTCAGGGACCAGGAGAGAGGACACAAGACTTACTTAAGCGGAATGTGTCTGATATGTGGAGGCATTGGGAGTAGAGGAAGACGTATGTAAAACCGAGGTTCTATCAAGGAGGGATTGAGAACTGGAGAGGGAAAAGAAGAAACACGTATTTGTTGAGACTTGATGCATGCAAGGTCTGGCTATGTGCTTTACATGCATGGCGTCATCTGGGAATAATGCTCAGCACAGCCAGTGAGGTTAGTGCCAAAGCCAGTGTTTTTCCCCCTCACTACACCATTGCTGTTCAATCACCATTATAACCCCAGTTGCTTCAAGACACCAATTATCTACCCAGTAAGTGATGGGGAAATTGAATCCCGGGATAAGTCACCTCCTGCTTAGGGGCATCATCTTTGAAACAAACCAGCCCACTTTCCCTTAGGAGTTGAGATGGTTCCTGTGGGGGCTGAGTGACTTTTTCTACATATATCTTTCTTCACAACTATGTTCTGGAGATTTGAGACCATATTGGTATTTTATTGTGAGGGACAAATTTGATTTTCATATATCTGTATACATAAATTCTTTTAGCATGACTGCTATGAAGTATCGTTTTCTCAAAAGTAAAATTTAGCAATTCCCTGAGTACAATGACACAGTATTTCCATGACTTTTAAAAGTACTTGGGTACATTGTACTTTTTAGTTTTTATTAGCATGTATGTATAAATATTTTAAAAAGTTTCACTTGAGTGAAGCAGGTAACCACTTGGAGGCTTGCCTGGCAGCTGCTTACCACCAGCCAACAAGTTTCTCATGCCAAAAACTCCTTCTCTTGGCAGAGGAGCAGATGAGCATCCAGATGATAGCCACGTGTGAGAGGTGGCGTGTCAGCCTCCATCAAAGTTCCTCAGAAGCTAATGCATAATTCTATTTTTATTTGTTGCTTTCTCTCTGCATGGTTTAAAAAATCTGCTTAAAGATGTAACAAAAACTTATGACACTTTTAGACCAGCTCTTTGACTCAAATGGAAACCAGCAATGGCTTCAAATTGTTCTTTCAGCGTTGTTTCCTGAATTTTTAAGCTAACGGCTATGAATATTTATTTGCACAAGCTACTACTTTGTATCTCCTTATTGAAAGTTTTCATTATGGAACTTTTGATTATATTTTCTTTCCAATAAATCAGATTTCAGCAAATAAAATATCTCATATCTGATTAAATATGAGATAAGAGGAAATGTATAACTGCCCAGGAAGCGACTACGGGCATATAACTGGTGTGAAGGGAAGCCCATGGTGGATCTGCACTTTGTTTTTATTCCTGGACCTTACCTCTCCCTCTCAAATCAGGTACTGAGAGAACTTCTAGCTCAATACAGATGATGGCCAAACACAGGGCTGTTCTGGGATGGGTGAGAATAGTTAAGTAGAAACTGGGTCTCTGTTGCCTAAGTCCGATAGCACTCATGCCCTCAGCACTAAAGTGTGTGTTATTCTCTGGGTGAGTGCGTGTTGTCCGAGTTAGTAGCATGGAGCAAGGAGTGCGAGTGAGAGAAGTATAGATCTGGGTGGAGTTCTGTTCCTTCTGTTTTCTAGTATATGGCCTTGGCCAAGTTTTCTAAGCTCTCCAATCTTAGTTTACTTACCCGTCACTGCAGATCATAATACCTTTCATAATATTGCTGTAAAGAATAAATTAAAGCAGGTGTATTAGTTTCTTAGGGCTGCCATAGCAAATTACCACAAACTAGGTGACTTAAAATGGCAAGAATGTATTCTCTCACAGTTCTGGAGGCTAGATGTCCAAAATCAAGGTGCTGACAGGGCCATGCTACTTCTAGGAAAGAATCTTTCCTTGCCTCTTCTAGCTTCTGGTGGTTACCAGCAATCCTTTGCATTCCTTGACTTGTGGTGACATAACATCAGTCTCTGCCTCTGTCTTCACATGGCTTTCTTCCCTCTGCATCTGCGTTTCTCAAATTTTTCTCTCCTTGTAAGGATACCAGTCATTGGATTTAGAGCCCCCCCAATCCAGTCTGATCTCATCTTAACTTGAATATGTCTGTAAAGTCCTTATTTGCACAGAAAGTCACAATCATGGGTATTGGGGACTAGAACTTCAACATAGCTTTTTGGGGGACACAGTGTGACCCACAACAGTATATAAAATGTTTAGTCCTCTGACCCTATATATGAACATCTGGTAGCCTATTACAGTTTCAATTTTAGAGTTGTAAAGAACATCTTGCTATTGGAGAGCTTCCCTTTGATCCCATGGAAATAATTTTTGTGAGCTTCAGTTTATCCCTGTTTTCCTTACTTATATTCCCTGGTTTATAGTCCCATGTATTCCTACTTTTGAGAGTTCAAAGGTCATGGAGTGCATCTACCCCATCCAGGTAGTTTTGGAATAGATTCTAGAGCATCTCTGACAAGTTGTTGTCTAGCCCCTGCTGATACAGCTCCAGGACAGGATTCTCAAAACCATGCAAAGAGCCTATTTCACCTTCTGATTATCAGCAAGTTCTTCCATGTCGAAGGTTTAGTCACCAGTTCTAGGTCTAGATCTGGGAGTAATATAACAGCAAGTCTAATTCCTCTTCCTTATCTCAGGCTTTCACAGAGTCCAAGGCAGGGATCAGGCACATCTGACCCTTAATTTTTTTGTACTAACCAATGCTGTGTCTTTATCTGGGCTTCTCTGATATGATTACCAGTTCCTCAGCATTTTGGTAATCTTCTTATTAATACTCTTCAATTTTTCTATGACAAATAGTGTTATTTTGCTTGTCAGAACAAATAGTGGAGTAGAATCCTTTGGAGGTTTAACTCTGAAGCTGGGAGATAAAATGGGTGCTGGTTCCAATGCCAAGGGAAAGTACATCTGAAGCTGAGCACTCGAGGTTAGCGAGTGGGCCCAGGAAGGGGACCAGGGGCTGCCAGTGCCTCCAACAGGGTTTGTAGTATGCCTTGTATTCCAAGTAATGCAAAAAAAGAGATACATATGTACTTTATATAAATAAATATTGACACTTTGAGCAAGTTATTTTAACTCTTTGGAAATGGGACAGTCATAATAGGCAAACCATTTAGACTCATAGGGACCACATTTCTCCAACTGTTAAATATAGTACAGGCAGAACCTTTGTTTTCTATCCGAATTTATCTATGCATTTTTTGTTTGCTATTATTACCTAGTAACAAATTTTATTTCTGATTGTTATGTTTTTATCTACTTATTTGCAAGTTTCTACCAATGTCCAGCAAACTGATGCACGAACTCATCAGTATCATTTTCATCTATATTGCTATCATAATATACTTCATGAAAGCCTGTTGTATGCATATCATTATGAAATTCATAATCAGGATACAAGGCATGTGTGCAATCAGGGTTTTAACACATATACACACAAACATAAACTGTAGTCCACAAGTATATAGTGCATTTAAAAAAAAACTAGGACTGCTTGTATCTGTTTTACTTAAAATATCCTGGCTAATTCAAAGATCGAATGATACACTGTGTGAAAATAACTTTAACAAGTGATAGTGGATGCTTAATGAGACTCACTGTGTGCTGGCCTGTGTTCTATAAGCTTTACATGTGTTCACTAATTTATATGTCTTCACAACAGCTCTGTGTAGTACAGGTTAATCCTTTCACCAGTTTACAGAAGGGAAAACTGAAGCACAGGATGGTCAACTGACTAATTCAAAGTCATATGACTAGCTAGTGGAGGAGCTAAGATTCAAATGTAGTCGCTGTCTCTCAAAAATCTGTTCTCATAACCACTACGCTTTACTGCTATTCTTGAAACATATAAAAATATAAAGTAGCTTATTCATGTGGTTTATTATAAAATGATGTATTTTGCTTGGAAATGGAATTGCTAGAAACAGGAAAAGTTTAGTTAATTTTTGAAGTTTACATTTATTTGATTATTTTAGTCTGAGATCAGCAAATTAGATATTAGGCAGCCATATCAGGATATATATAAATATTAGTAACTATGAAGTCTGGATTATATTGCGGGTATTTTGTACAATATTAGGAAGTCCTCGTGGTTGGATTCAGCTATAAAAAATTTCCTCATACCTTTTGTGTGTGTGCGTGTGCATGTGCATGTGTGCATGTGCCCCCTTGGAAGAAAAATTAAAAGGACCATTTTTTAATAACATAGAAATTATATTCTACTAGTCTGATAGATTAGTTTTTATCCCTTGATTGTTAGAGTGTTTACTTCCCCAATAAAACCAAGATATTCATAGTTTGCCTTAAATCCCCTTCTCATGTCTAACATTCCAATACTCAGTCAGGCAACACCCCTACTGTGAATGACTATGAGTTTCTAACTTCAGCTTTGTACCAATTTGAAAAGGAAAACTGTTGATAAAACTGGGCATCTTCCAAATTCTTCCAGTATTTATTTACCTGACATAGCTTGTTCAGGTCACCAATACTTTTGGCGACATTGATAGATGAAGTAGCAGGTGATTCCCAGGGATGGATATCCTGTTCCAAATCTAATTGATTGTGGCACAAAAGCCTTTTATGTGTTTGTCCCATGACCAACGGAGAGGTAAGGAGACTATATCCACTGCTCTCACAACATGTGGGAAATCAGTGTTTGAGGAACCGTCCACATTGGGGGTGGCTGGATAAATAGAGATTGAAAGGAGGATTATCTATTTCTCCCATTTAACTTTTGTTTGTAAAGAACACTAATTAGATATAAGATTAGTGGAATGTAGTCTATGCTGTAGAGAAAGAGTATGACATAATTATGAGCATGGTTTCTAGAATTAGATTCCTTGGGTTCAAATGCATCTCTTTATTGCTTTATAGCTATGTGTTCACAAGCAAGTTACTTATTAACTCTGGGCTTTAGTTTCCTCATCTACAAAAGAGGAATAACTGTAATAGCCATTTCATGGTTTATTAGGATTAGCGGTTAATCCTTGTAAAACACTTAGAATAGTAACTGACACATAGTAAGCCCTCAATGAATGTTAGTGATTACCATTACTGTCAATAAAGAATGCCATTATTTCTTCTTCCATTTATGACTGGCCAGCTCCTGTTAATTTTTGGATATCCCATTATCCCCTCCATAAAGTCTTCTCCAACAGCCATTTGCTTCTCTTTGGGACTACCATATTAAATTCCCCACCACTTTCCAAGAATATGCTTTTATATTTTTCTTCTCCACTAACATTTGAACTCTCAGATATCAGAAATTATTTAATTTGGGGACAATACCCAGCACAGTACTTAGTATATTAGACACCTGTGATTAGTAAGTAAGTAAAAATTGAGAGTTTGCTGAGATATAGCATAGTCTTTTCTATATTTATTATCTGTTCTTGCTCCTAAGTATGCTACCAAGATATAGTTCATTGCCAGAATCCATTACCAGTATGAGCAAGACAACTGAACTAACCTAAAGAAGGTTACCAGAATCCCACTAAAATTGAAGATATGGTTTTGGAATTATACTTACTTTTGGCAGAATGATAGGAGGTCATACAAATTCCAAAAGTCATAACTGGTTTCCTTGCCTTTAATCTCAATCCTTTCTAATCATTTCTATTTCTTTCTAACAGATGATTCTTTCTAAAACACTCCTTTCAACATTTTTTTCTGCTCCAAATCTTACAGTGTTTTCTAATACAATTATAGATACAATTATAATAGCTAAATTTTTGAGTCGTTATTTGGTACCAGGTACTGTGCTAAGCACTTCCGTGTGTGTATCTCACTGGATAAACGCATGTAATATGTTTATTATAATGATACCCTATTAAAAAGGAAACTCAATGAGAATAAGATCCTTGCCTTTTTAAGTCAAAAATGAAACTATTTCCAGATTAATGCCTAATTAACGCTCTCAAAAAATTGAGTGAATGATTTAGGCATTATCACTATTACTGTTTTATAAATAAGGAAAGTAAGAAACAGAGAAAATAACCCAGAAAGTGAAAGGTGGAGCCAGGTTTTTAACATGTATAGTCTGTCCGCCTCTTGGACAGCCTAACGGTGAAATGCCACACTTTCCAGCCTAGCATTGAAGGAGCCGCAAATTCTGCTCCACTACAAGTTTTATTTTATTTTATTTTATTTTTTAATTTTTTTTTAAGATTTTATTTATTTATTCATGAGAGACAGAGAGAGAGAGAGAGAGAAGCAGGCTCCCAAGGAGCAGGGAGCCCGATGCGGGACTCGATCCCAGAACCCTGGGATCATGACCTGAGCCGAAGGCAGACGCTTAACCATCTGAGCCACCCAGGCGCCCTCCACTACAAGTTTTAGACAGGCTTCTTTTCTCACCTGTTCATTGAACTTGCCATGCTCATTTACGGTGGCAACATGTTTGCCCTCCCTAGATTGTCCTTGTATTTTGATTTAATTGTGTTGTATGTGTTGACCTTCTTCCTCTGAATGGATTTTAGCTCTCAGAAGGCAGTGTGCCTTACTCTTCTTTATTATTTCTTAGTGGTCCAATTTCAATAGTTGATCTTTACACTTGAGAAACATTAAATATTCATTAATTCAGTGAATATTTATTGAGCACCTAGTATGTGTGTTTTTGGATATGGAGATGAAGCAGTTCTCATGGAAGACAGTGCTGCTATTTTCAAGAAACTTATATTGGAAGGCAAAAATGTATTTATTAAATAAATAAATACATAAAGACAGGGGTGAAGGTAGTGCAGTGAAGAAAATAAACCTGAGGAAAGAGCTGGCAAGTGACGGGAATTGGCAGTGTTGGATGGTGGTGCTGTGGGGGTGGGGGATGGGTGAGGAAAAGCGTCTCTAAGAAGATGGCACTTGAGGTAGGTGGG
The DNA here is from genome assembly GCF_011800145.1 of Mirounga leonina. Taxonomy (NCBI): domain Eukaryota; kingdom Metazoa; phylum Chordata; class Mammalia; order Carnivora; family Phocidae; genus Mirounga; species Mirounga leonina. The sequence continues at coordinate 20,126,957 of NW_023270314.1, read as the reverse complement.
TGAGACCTGGAAGATGGAGGCCTCTGTAAGACAATCTGGGGCAGAGTGCTCTGGCTAGAGGCAACGGTGAGTGGAAAAATAAGAATAAGCTTGACATGTCTGAGGAAGAAGGATTTCCTCCATGGTTGGGGTCATGGTGACTGGAGGGACAGACTCAGGCAGTGGCTAGAGTAGGTGGCATCTTGTGGGCCAGAAAAAGAGGCTTTGAATTTATATAAAGTGCAGTGGGACCCCACGGAATGATGTTAAACAGCAAAGATAAAAATTTGCTTTGTATTTTAAAAAGATCATTTCTATTAAAAGATAATTGTGTAGCAACAGGAACTCTCATTCATTGCTAGTTAGAATGCAAAATGATATTCTACTTTGGAAGACAGTGTGGCAATTTTTATAAAACTAAGCATGTGCTCACCATGTCCTCCAACCATCACACCCCTTGGTATTTACCCAACTTACGTTCACACAAAAACCTGCACACAGTTGTTTATGGCCAGGTTTATTCATAACTGCCCAAACCTGGAAGCAACCAAAATGTCCTTTGGTAGGTGAATGGATAAACTGTGGTACATTCTGTCAATGGAATATTATTCAGCACTAAAAGGAAATGAGCCATCAAGCTATAAAATAACATAAGAGTATCTTAAATGCATATTAGTAAGTGAAAGAAATCAATTTGAAAAGGTTACAATACTGTATGATTCCAACTATATGACATTCTGAAATAGACAAAATTATGGAGGAAAAGATCTTTGGTTGCCAGGAGTTGTGGGTGGAGGGAGGGATGAATAGGTAGAGCACAAAGATTTTTAGAGAAGTGAAAATTCTCTGGATATATGTCAGCATACATTTGTCCAAACCCATAGAATGTATAACACCTTTAAAAGGAAACCCTCATATAAGCCATGGGCTTTAGGTGATCACAATGTGTGTTAATGAAGACTCATCAATTGTAATCAATGTACCCCTCTGGTGGGGGATATTCACAACGGTGCAGGCTATGCATAAGTGGGGATAGGAGGTATAAGGGATACCTCTGTATCTTCCTCTCAACTTTGCTTTGAACCTAAAACTACTCTAAAAATATAAAGTCTTTTTTAAAAAAACTAATTGGAGTAGAATAAGAGGAGAATAATGGAGAGTTTTTAGTAAGCTCTTTTAGTAATCCAGAAGAGAGATGGTAAAAATGTATTCCAGGGCAGAAGTGATAGAGATGGAGGGGAAAATGCAAAAAAATCAAGCAGGATATCATTTGAGGAAGAGCCAATAGAATTTACTGATGAATTGTATGTGAAGGATGATGAAAAGAGAAGAAATAGAGATAATTCCTAGGTTTTTGGCATGAGATCTGGGTAAACAACAGAGCCATTAACTGAGGCGAGGATGGCTTGGGAAGGGACAGAGGATAATGAAATTAATCCGAGGATCAAGGTTAATTGGTGGATAAAGACATCAATCATAAGTACTCATTTAGTTTCTTACTTATTTGCCACCTTGATCCATAAAGGATTTGAATTATCTTTCAGTGGTAACATATATTTATAATAATGATAAAATAGCTATAGAAAATAAGGATGAAAAGGAACATAAGGAGAAGTAGAAAGTCAGGTGCAGGGTAGGAAAAATATTTGCAGGTGGTTGGACTCCAAATAGTTACTATTATTCAGGCTCAGATTTGGCTCTGATGGAAAAGGGAATCTTGGTCAGTTTGTTAGTTTCCATGATCAGATCGGACAGAGTATAACCATGCCTCAGGAGAGGCAAACTTTTTCAGGCTTTAACTTTTAAAACAAATTCTTCACAGTGAAGCTCAGAGGAGGGTGAACTGAAGGATGCAGTGTGAGAATTTTGATATTAATAGGTCTCTTTAATAATATAAAGAGAACCTGAGTAATTCAAAGAAGTCAAAATTGTGAATAGCAGCTATATCTGAGGATTGCCTGGCCTTTATAGCTTCTAAGCTCAAATTCTCCTTAGGAGCTGTCCTGAATGATACTGACTGGCTTCAGTAGGAAGACTCAGCTACCAGTCTCTTAGCTGTATTTAGCTATTGTTATTCACTGAGGGCTCTAAATAGTCTATGTTAACCAACAGTCTACACTAACTTCGTACTTGCTGTATGATGATAAAGGTCTTGGTTTGTTGTATTAAAGCTCAGAATGACTAGGGATTCAAATTGTAAAGGCAAACTTCTCTGCTGCTTTTTTTTTTTCTTTTCTCCTTCAATACTTTATTTCAAAAAAAATTCTTTCCATGTATCCCCAGAGACAAGTTCTTTGCAGAACCAGATGCAGTGGCATTTGTTGATGAGGAGCATACATTCCTACAATTCTACACAGACCAGGTTATCTTGAACTTTGGGCAATGTCTCAAGACACACATGTTTATTTAAACATCTGGTTCATCTGCTAATTGAAAGAATTTGGGGGGAGCAGCTCTGTTTCTCTGAGATAAATCTGTACAAGCATTTTATCTGCAATCTATGGTTAAGGATGGATTTAATAATTTGAACATGAGATTCTCTCCTTAAAATGTACTACAAATGTAGAAAGGTAACTTTACAGCAAGGAAATCTACTCAATGAGCTAATGAAATTGTTTTTTTACAATAAAATATTCAATCAGAATGAATATTTCAAAGTATTACCTTTCTTTGTATACATAATGAAAATGCTTATAATACATAGAAGAAATCACAATGGGAAAGCTCTATAAAATTCATGGAAATACAAAGTTAAGTTTTATATCACTTAAAATTCCAGAGATAAAATATTTAGAATGGGTGATGCAAATATTTTATACACTTGTCTTAGTCCATTTGGGCTGCTATAATGAAACTACTGGGTGGCTTAAACAATAAACTTTTATGTCTCACAGTTCTGGAGGCTGGGAAATCCAAGATCAAGGTGCTGTCAGATTTGATGTCTAGTGAGGAACTGCTTCCTGGTTCATAGACTGTTGTCTTCTGCTTGTGTCTTCACATGGCAGAAGGGCTAAGGGCACCTTTTGGATCTCTTTTATAAGGGCACTAATCCCATTCATAAGAGCTCTGCCCTCATGACCTCATCACCTCCCAAACGCCCTACCTTCAAATACTATCACATTGAAGCTTAGATTTCAGCATATGAATTTTGGGGGGATACCAACATCCAGTCTACAGTAATCTTGTATTGTAATATGCAGAATTGTAAAAACTAATGCCAAAAAGAACAAAGGCATTAATTTGCTAAAAAGATAAGTACTTTCAAAACAAGGTAATTCCATACAAGCCAGAGGCAGTATTGAGTTGTTAAAATCATAGCAATAATAAAAACATAATGTACTAATACTATGTTATGTTATATTTAACACTTATCTTCGATCTCACAATGTTATCTTGATTTTTTTCCTATGATGGCAGTCACATTCTCAATGTTTTAAAATCATAAAACACATTAAGATACTTTTGTGCACTAATTTATTCAATTACACAAGTGTTTATTGGGCACTTATGTATAAGGCCCTGTATTAGAAATGGCCAAGATGATTTATAGTCAAGTTGGGAGATAGTTCAAGCACAACTAACTCTAATAAATGTTTTAATGAAGGACAGTGAGTTATGAATAGATTAATTTCTATTATGGCAAAGGTCTTGTGAAGCTGAGGGGATTTTGAGGAGAGAAATGAAGTAGACTTCTGATAAATGGATGTGAGGAAGTTAGAAACCTACTAGAAATGTGTTAGCATATTCCATTCTATTCATCACCTCTATTCCTAATAATCTTCAAATATTATAAGACTGCAAGGAAAGTTTTTTCCTGGTTCTGACACACACACATATGTGTATGCATATATCTTATATGTTTTTTGTTTTGTTTTGCTAGATTGCATGATCATTACCATTATTCTCAATCTAGCCAGTAGGCTGAAAAGTCCCTATTCAAAAACTCACTTGCATTTGTCTTCTGGCTTCTCTCTTCCACTGGTAAGGAGCAGTAGAGGTCTAGGGTTTAGTGTTTGGTATCAGAATACCTTGTCAATTATTAACTTGTTAATGGAAATTGAAAGTAATGGAACAACAACAACAAAAAAAGATTTTCCAGGCAAATAGGAACCATGTACTTGAGATTAAAAAAAACAAAAAAACAAAATACAAAACAAAAAGTCTTTGTAAGGGACAAAGAAGGCATTTGTAGAAACCATATGTAATCATCTGCGAGGTAGATTGGAAGGAAAGATAATAAAAGGAAGTGATGCTCACATAGGAGGGGGAAAGGAGTGGGACTAGAGATAGTATGTGAAAGAAAAAATAATATGAATCAGAAGGACATGCATGAACTAATGGTGATATGTGCCATTTTTAATTCTACCCACCTGATGATGCTCAAAAGAAGAACAATAAAAGGAAGAGGAATGGTGAGGCCCTGAGAAACATGTGGTTAGAAAACTATGAGGGTGGTGAGGGAGCCCTTGGATTGTCATGAAATGCCTTATTTTGTTGTCTAATGTTGTGATGGAAAGATATCCTCATAACTACTTAGGGGAATTATATAAATTAGCAAATAAGATCAAAGACTTTGGCATCAAACAGACTTAGGTCGAAATCCTGACTCTACCTCGTATTAGATGTGTGATCTTGAAGAAGTTGCTTAATCCAAGCTTCAGTTTCTTTTTTGATAACTGGCACCAAAGACCTATCTTGTAAGGATGATATGAGGATGAAATGAAATAATACATACAAACTATCTATTGCTTACCCTTTAAGAAAGGTGTTATGTTTCAATTCTCTTTCATTTCTTTGATAATGTTTGTTGTCTTCATATCCTCTTCACTGCATATAAAATTCAGAGTCAGTCTTGCCATTTTCCTCCTGTTTGAGAAATTCACAGCTGCAGAAAAACATGAGACACCAAATTCATTTTCCATTTTAAGGCACCTATTTCCTTAGTTGTAGTTATTTTTGAAATATTTTCTATGTCTTTGCAAAAATTTTGCTGAAATGTATGTAAGTATGGGTGCTTTCATCAGTGGTTTAATCTAGAGCATGTGTGACTTTTCAATCTACGTATGTTTGTTTTTCAACTCAGAAAAAATGTTTACCATATTTTTGATAATTGCATTGGTTTCATTTTTATTGAGATTTTGTGTTCTAACATACTATTACTCCTTACAGATATTCCGTGCATGATGCAATACACAGTCTGAGGTGTATGCATGTATGTGAAATCAACCTTATTAATTATATTATCTTCTACATTCATGTTTGTTTTTGACTATTAGAAGTTTGCCTTTCGAAATTTTAATTAGTCCTCTCTAAATGCAATAACTCTTTTCTTCCCTGAAAGACAATTTTCTTACTTTTTGTAAGGACTTGCATTTTTTTAAACATTTTCTTTTTTGGGGCGCCTGGGTGGCTCAGTCATTAAGCGTCTGCCTTCGGCTCAGGTCATGATCCCAGGATGCTGGGATCAAGTCCCGCATCGGGCTCCCTGATCCGCGGGAAGCCTGCTTCTCCCTCTCCCACTCCCCCTGCTTGTGTTCCCTCTCTCGCTGTGCCTCTCTCTGTCAAATAAATAAATAAAATCTTTGAAAAAAAATTTTCTTTTTTTTTAAGATTTTATTTATTTATTTGAGAGAGA